>NC_133795.1:42566774-43194274 GCF_043250625.1 Sebastes fasciatus | reverse complement strand
AACTGAACATTCCGGAATTGTAACATAACATATTCTAAAATCTGAACTTAACATTCCGGAATGTTAACAACACATTCTAAAATCAGAATTTAACATTCCGGAATGTTAACATAACACATTCTAAAATCCAAACTGAACATTCCGGAATTGTAATTCCGTAACACATTCTGAATTCCGAACTAAACATTCCAGAATGTTAACATAACACATTCTAAAATCCAAACTTAACATTCCGGAATTGTAACATAACACATTCTGAATTCCGAACTAAACATTCCGGAATGTTAACATAAGACATTCTAAAATCCACACTGAACATTCCGGAATTGTAACATAACACATTCTAAAATCAGAATTTAACATTCCGGAATGTTAACATAACACATTCTAAAATCCAAACTGAACATTCCGGAATTGTAATTCCGTAACACATTCTGAATTCCGAACTAAACATTCCAGAATGTTAACATAAGACATTCTAAAATCCACACTGAACATTCCGGAATTGTAACATAACACATTCTAAAATCCAAACTTAACATTCCGGAATGTTAACATAACACATTCTAAAATCCAAACTGAACATTCCGGAATTGTAACATAACACATTCTAAAATCTGAACTTAACAGTCCGGAATGTTAACAACACATTCTAAAATGAGAATTTAACATTCCGGAATGTTAACATAACACATTCTAAAATCCAAACTGAACATTCCGGAATTGTTATTCCGTAACACATTCTGAATTCGAAACTAAACATTCCGGAATGTTAACATAACACATTCTAAAATCCAAACTGAACATTCCGGAACTGTAACATAACACATTCTAAAAACTGAACTTAACATTCTGGAATTTTTATTCCGTAACACATTCTGAATTCGAAACTAAACATTCCGGAATGTTAACATAACACATTCTAAAATCCAAACTGAACATTCCGGAATTGTAACATAACACATTCTAAAAAATGAACTTAACATTCTGGAATTGTAATTCCGTAACACATTCTGAATTCCGAACTAAACATTCCGGAATGTTAACAAAAGACATTCTAAAATCCAAACTGAACATTCCGGAATTGTTATTCCGTAACACATTCTAAAATCTGAACTTAACATTCTGGAATTGTAATTCCGTAACACATTCTGAATTCCGAACTAAACATTCCGGAATGTTAACATAAGACATTCTAAAATCCAAACTGAACATTCCGGAATTGTAATTCCGTAACACATTCTGAATTCCGAACAAAACATTCCGGAATGTTAACATAACGCATTCTAAAATCCAAACTGAACATTCCGGAATTGTAACATAACACATTCTAATATCTGAACTTAACATTCCGGAATGTTAACAAAACATTGTAAAATCAGAACTTAACATTCCGGAATGTTACCATAACACATTCTAAAATCCAAACTGAACATTCCGGAATTGTAATTCCGTAACACATTCTAAATTCCGAACTTAACATTCCGGAATGTTAACATAACACATTCTAAAATCTGTACTTAACATTCCGGAATTGTAATTCCGTAACACATTCTGAATTCCGAACTAAACATTCCGGAATGTTAACATAACACATTCTAAAATACAAACTGAACATTCCGGAATTGTAACATAACACATTCTAAAATCTGAACTTAACAGTCCGGAATGTTAACAACACATTCTAAAATCAGAATTTAACATTCCGGAATGTTAACATAACACATTCTAAAATCCAAACTGAACATTCCGGAATTGTTATTCCGTAACACATTCTGAATTCGAAACTAAACATTCCGGAATGTTAACATAACACATTCTAAAATCCAAACTGAACATTCCGGAATTGTAACATAACACATTCTAAAAACTGAACTTAACATTCTGGAATTGTAATTCCGTAACACATTCTGAATTCCGAACTAAACATTCCGGAATGTTAACATAAAACATTCTAAAATCCAAACTGAATATTCCGGAATTGTAATTCCGTAACACATTCTGAATTCAAAACTGAACATTCCGGAATGTTAACATAACACATTCTAAAATCCGAACTGAACATTCCGGAATTGTAATTCCGTAACACATTCTGAATTCCGAACTAAACATTCCGGAATGTTAACATAACGCATTCTAAAATCCAAACTGAACATTCCGGATTTGTAACGCAACACATTCTAAAATCTGAACTGAACATTCCGGAATTGTAATTCCGTAACACATTCTGAATTCCGAACTAAACATTCCGGAATGTTAACATAACGCATTCTAAAATCCAAACTGAACATTCCGGAATTGTAACATAACACATTCTAAAATCTGAACTTAACATTCCGGAATGTTAACAACACATTCTAAAATCAGAATTTAACATTCCGGAATGTTAACATAACACATTCTAAAATCAGAATTTAACATTCCGGAATGTTAACATAAGACATTCTAAAATCCACACTGAACATTCCGGAATTGTAACATAACACATTCTAAAATCCAAACTTAACATTCCGGAATGTTAACATAACACATTCTAAAATCCAAACTGAACATTCCGGAATGTTAACATAACACATTCTAAAATACAAACTGAACATTCCGGAATTGTAACATAACACATTCTAAAATCTGAACTTAACAGTCCGGAATGTTAACAACACATTCTAAAATAAGAATTTAACATTCCGGAATGTTAACATAACACATTCTAAAATCCAAACTGAACATTCCGGAATTGTTATTCCGTAACACATTCTGAATTCGAAACTAAACATTCCGGAATGTTAACATAACACATTCTAAAATCCAAACTGAACATTCCGGAATTGTAACATAACACATTCTAAAAACTGAACTTAACATTCTGGAATTGTAATTCCGTAACACATTCTGAATTCCGAACTAAACATTCCGGAATGTTAACACAACACATTCTAAAATCCAAACTGAACATTCCGGAATTGTTATTCCGTAACACATTCTGAATTCCGAACTAAACATTCCGGAATGTTAACATAAAACATTCTAAAATCCAAACTGAATATTCCGGAATTGTAATTCCGTAACACATTCTGAATTCAAAACTAAACATTCCGGAATGTTAACATAACACATTCTAAAATCCGAACTGAACATTCCGGAATTGTAATTCCGTAACACATTCTGAATTCCGAACAAAACATTCTGGAATGATAACATAACACATTCTAAAATATAAACTGAACATTCCGGAATTGTAACGCAACACATTCTAAAATCTGAACTGAACATTCCGGAATTGTAATTCCGTAACACATTCTGAATTCCGAACTAAACATTCCGGACATGATAACGTAACACATTCTAAAATCAGAACTTAACATTCCGGAATTGTACTTCCGTAATACATTCTGAATTCCGAACTAATAACATAACACATTCTAAAATCCAAACTGAACATTCCGGAATTGTAATTCCGTAACACATTCTGAATTCCGAACTAAACATTCCGGAATGTTAACATAACGAATTCTAAAATCCAAACTTAACATTCCGGAATTGTAACGCAACACATTCTAAAATCTGAACTTAACATTACGGAATGTTAACAACACATTCTAAAATCAGAATTTAACATTCCGGAATTGTACTTCCGTAATACATTCTGAATTCCGAACTAATAACATAACACATTCTAAAATCCAAACTGAACATTCCGGAATGTTAACATAACGCATTCCGGAATTGTAATTCCGTAACACATTCTGAATTCCGAACTAAACATTCCGGAATGTTAACATAACGCATTCTAAAATCCAAACTGAACATTCCGGAATTGTAACATAACACATTCTGAATTCCGAACAAAACATTCCGGAATGTTAACATAACACATTCTAAAATACAAACTGAACATTCCGGAATTGTAACGCAACACATTCTAAAATCTGAACTGAACATTCCGGAATTGTAATTCCGTAAAACATTCTGAATTTCGAACTAAACATTCCGGAATGTTAACATAACACATTCTAAAATACAAACTGAACATTCCGGAATTGTAACGCAACACATTATAAAATCCAAACTGAACATTCCGGAATTGTAACATAACACATTCTAAAATCTGAACTTAACAGTCCGGATTGTTAACAACACATTCTAAAATCAGAATTTAACATTCCGGAATGTTAACATAACACATTCTAAAATCCAAACTGAACATTCCGGAATTGTTATCCGTAACACATTCTGAATTCGAAACTAAACATTCCGGAATGTTAACATAAAACATTCTAAAATCCAAACTGAACATTCCGGAATTGTAACATAACACATTCTAAAAACTGAACTTAACATTCTGGAATTGTAATTCCGTAACACATTCTGAATTCCGAACTAAACATTCCGGAATGTTAACATAACACATTCTAAAATCCAAACTGAACATTCCGGAATTGTTATTCCGTAACACATTCTGAATTCCGAACTAAACATTCCGGAATGTTAACATAAAACATTCTAAAATCCAAACTAAATATTCCGGAATTGTAATTCCGTAACACATTCTGAATTCAAAACTAAACATTCCGGAATGTTAACATAACACATTCTAAAATCCGAACTGAACATTCCGGAATTGTAATTCCGTAAAACATTCTGAATTCCGAACAAAACATTCTGGAATGATAACATAACACATTCTAAAATATAAACTGAACATTCCGGAATTGTAACGCAACACATTCTAAAATCTGAACTGAACATTCCGGAATTGTAATTCCGTAACACATTCTGAATTCCGAACTAAACATTCCGGAATGTTAACATAACACATTCTAAAATCCAAACTGAACATTCCGGAATTGTAACATAACATATTCTAAAATCTGAACTTAACATTCCGGAATGTTAACAACACATTCTAAAATCAGAATTTAACATTCCGGAATGTTAACATAACACATTCTAAAATCCAAACTGAACATTCCGGAATTGTAATTCCGTAACACATTCTGAATTCCGAACTAAACATTCCAGAATGTTAACATAACACATTCTAAAATCCAAACTTAACATTCCGGAATTGTAACATAACACATTCTGAATTCCGAACTAAACATTCCGGAATGTTAACATAAGACATTCTAAAATCCACACTGAACATTCCGGAATTGTAACATAACACATTCTAAAATCAGAATTTAACATTCCGGAATGTTAACATAACACATTCTAAAATCCAAACTGAACATTCCGGAATTGTAATTCCGTAACACATTCTGAATTCCGAACTAAACATTCCAGAATGTTAACATAAGACATTCTAAAATCCACACTGAACATTCCGGAATTGTAACATAACACATTCTAAAATCCAAACTTAACATTCCGGAATGTTAACATAACACATTCTAAAATCCAAACTGAACATTCCGGAATTGTAACATAACACATTCTAAAATCTGAACTTAACAGTCCGGAATGTTAACAACACATTCTAAAATGAGAATTTAACATTCCGGAATGTTAACATAACACATTCTAAAATCCAAACTGAACATTCCGGAATTGTTATTCCGTAACACATTCTGAATTCGAAACTAAACATTCCGGAATGTTAACATAACACATTCTAAAATCCAAACTGAACATTCCGGAACTGTAACATAACACATTCTAAAAACTGAACTTAACATTCTGGAATTTTTATTCCGTAACACATTCTGAATTCGAAACTAAACATTCCGGAATGTTAACATAACACATTCTAAAATCCAAACTGAACATTCCGGAATTGTAACATAACACATTCTAAAAAATGAACTTAACATTCTGGAATTGTAATTCCGTAACACATTCTGAATTCCGAACTAAACATTCCGGAATGTTAACAAAAGACATTCTAAAATCCAAACTGAACATTCCGGAATTGTTATTCCGTAACACATTCTAAAATCTGAACTTAACATTCTGGAATTGTAATTCCGTAACACATTCTGAATTCCGAACTAAACATTCCGGAATGTTAACATAAGACATTCTAAAATCCAAACTGAACATTCCGGAATTGTAATTCCGTAACACATTCTGAATTCCGAACAAAACATTCCGGAATGTTAACATAACGCATTCTAAAATCCAAACTGAACATTCCGGAATTGTAACATAACACATTCTAATATCTGAACTTAACATTCCGGAATGTTAACAAAACATTGTAAAATCAGAACTTAACATTCCGGAATGTTACCATAACACATTCTAAAATCCAAACTGAACATTCCGGAATTGTAATTCCGTAACACATTCTAAATTCCGAACTTAACATTCCGGAATGTTAACATAACACATTCTAAAATCTGTACTTAACATTCCGGAATTGTAATTCCGTAACACATTCTGAATTCCGAACTAAACATTCCGGAATGTTAACATAACACATTCTAAAATACAAACTGAACATTCCGGAATTGTAACATAACACATTCTAAAATCTGAACTTAACAGTCCGGAATGTTAACAACACATTCTAAAATCAGAATTTAACATTCCGGAATGTTAACATAACACATTCTAAAATCCAAACTGAACATTCCGGAATTGTTATTCCGTAACACATTCTGAATTCGAAACTAAACATTCCGGAATGTTAACATAACACATTCTAAAATCCAAACTGAACATTCCGGAATTGTAACATAACACATTCTAAAAACTGAACTTAACATTCTGGAATTGTAATTCCGTAACACATTCTGAATTCCGAACTAAACATTCCGGAATGTTAACATAAAACATTCTAAAATCCAAACTGAATATTCCGGAATTGTAATTCCGTAACACATTCTGAATTCAAAACTGAACATTCCGGAATGTTAACATAACACATTCTAAAATCCGAACTGAACATTCCGGAATTGTAATTCCGTAACACATTCTGAATTCCGAACTAAACATTCCGGAATGTTAACATAACGCATTCTAAAATCCAAACTGAACATTCCGGATTTGTAACGCAACACATTCTAAAATCTGAACTGAACATTCCGGAATTGTAATTCCGTAACACATTCTGAATTCCGAACTAAACATTCCGGAATGTTAACATAACGCATTCTAAAATCCAAACTGAACATTCCGGAATTGTAACATAACACATTCTAAAATCTGAACTTAACATTCCGGAATGTTAACAACACATTCTAAAATCAGAATTTAACATTCCGGAATGTTAACATAACACATTCTAAAATCAGAATTTAACATTCCGGAATGTTAACATAAGACATTCTAAAATCCACACTGAACATTCCGGAATTGTAACATAACACATTCTAAAATCCAAACTTAACATTCCGGAATGTTAACATAACACATTCTAAAATCCAAACTGAACATTCCGGAATGTTAACATAACACATTCTAAAATACAAACTGAACATTCCGGAATTGTAACATAACACATTCTAAAATCTGAACTTAACAGTCCGGAATGTTAACAACACATTCTAAAATCAGAATTTAACATTCCGGAATGTTAACATAACACATTCTAAAATCCAAACTGAACATTCCGGAATTGTTATTCCGTAACACATTCTGAATTCGAAACTAAACATTCCGGAATGTTAACATAACACATTCTAAAATCCAAACTGAACATTCCGGAATTGTAACATAACACATTCTAAAAACTGAACTTAACATTCTGGAATTGTAATTCCGTAACACATTCTGAATTCCGAACTAAACATTCCGGAATGTTAACACAACACATTCTAAAATCCAAACTGAACATTCCGGAATTGTTATTCCGTAACACATTCTGAATTCCGAACTAAACATTCCGGAATGTTAACATAAAACATTCTAAAATCCAAACTGAATATTCCGGAATTGTAATTCCGTAACACATTCTGAATTCAAAACTAAACATTCCGGAATGTTAACATAACACATTCTAAAATCCGAACTGAACATTCCGGAATTGTAATTCCGTAACACATTCTGAATTCCGAACAAAACATTCTGGAATGATAACATAACACATTCTAAAATATAAACTGAACATTCCGGAATTGTAACGCAACACATTCTAAAATCTGAACTGAACATTCCGGAATTGTAATTCCGTAACACATTCTGAATTCCGAACTAAACATTCCGGACATGATAACATAACACATTCTAAAATCAGAACTTAACATTCCGGAATTGTACTTCCGTAATACATTCTGAATTCCGAACTAATAACATAACACATTCTAAAATCCAAACTGAACATTCCGGAATTGTAATTCCGTAACACATTCTGAATTCCGAACTAAACATTCCGGAATGTTAACATAACGAATTCTAAAATCCAAACTTAACATTCCGGAATTGTAACGCAACACATTCTAAAATCTGAACTTAACATTACGGAATGTTAACAACACATTCTAAAATCAGAATTTAACATTCCGGAATTGTACTTCCGTAATACATTCTGAATTCCGAACTAATAACATAACACATTCTAAAATCCAAACTGAACATTCCGGAATGTTAACATAACGCATTCCGGAATTGTAATTCCGTAACACATTCTGAATTCCGAACTAAACATTCCGGAATGTTAACATAACGCATTCTAAAATCCAAACTGAACATTCCGGAATTGTAACATAACACATTCTGAATTCCGAACAAAACATTCCGGAATGTTAACATAACACATTCTAAAATACAAACTGAACATTCCGGAATTGTAACGCAACACATTCTAAAATCTGAACTGAACATTCCGGAATTGTAATTCCGTAAAACATTCTGAATTTCGAACTAAACATTCCGGAATGTTAACATAACACATTCTAAAATACAAACTGAACATTCCGGAATTGTAACGCAACACATTATAAAATCCAAACTGAACATTCCGGAATTGTAACATAACACATTCTAAAATCTGAACTTAACAGTCCGGATTGTTAACAACACATTCTAAAATCAGAATTTAACATTCCGGAATGTTAACATAACACATTCTAAAATCCAAACTGAACATTCCGGAATTGTTATCCGTAACACATTCTGAATTCGAAACTAAACATTCCGGAATGTTAACATAAAACATTCTAAAATCCAAACTGAACATTCCGGAATTGTAACATAACACATTCTAAAAACTGAACTTAACATTCTGGAATTGTAATTCCGTAACACATTCTGAATTCCGAACTAAACATTCCGGAATGTTAACATAACACATTCTAAAATCCAAACTGAACATTCCGGAATTGTTATTCCGTAACACATTCTGAATTCCGAACTAAACATTCCGGAATGTTAACATAAAACATTCTAAAAATCCAAACTAAATATTCCGGAATTGTAATTCCGTAACACATTCTGAATTCAAAACTAAACATTCCGGAATGTTAACATAACACATTCTAAAATCCGAACTGAACATTCCGGAATTGTAATTCCGTAAAACATTCTGAATTCCGAACAAAACATTCTGGAATGATAACATAACACATTCTAAAATATAAACTGAACATTCCGGAATTGTAACGCAACACATTCTAAAATCTGAACTGAACATTCCGGAATTGTAATTCCGTAACACATTCTGAATTCCGAACTAAACATTCCGGAATGTTAACATAACACATTCTAAAATCCAAACTTAACATTCCGGAATTGTAACATAACACATTCTGAATTCCGAACTAAACATTCCGGAATGTTAACATAAGACATTCTAAAATCCACACTGAACATTCCGGAATTGTAACATAACACATTCTAAAATCAGAATTTAACATTCCGGAATGTTAACATAACACATTCTAAAATCCAAACTGAACATTCCGGAATTGTAATTCCGTAACACATTCTGAATTCCGAACTAAACATTCCAGAATGTTAACATAAGACATTCTAAAATCCACACTGAACATTCCGGAATTGTAACATAACACATTCTAAAATCCAAACTTAACATTCCGGAATGTTAACATAACACATTCTAAAATCCAAACTGAACATTCCGGAATTGTAACATAACACATTCTAAAATCTGAACTTAACAGTCCGGAATGTTAACAACACATTCTAAAATGAGAATTTAACATTCCGGAATGTTAACATAACACATTCTAAAATCCAAACTGAACATTCCGGAACTGTAACATAACACATTCTAAAAACTGAACTTAACATTCTGGAATTTTTATTCCGTAACACATTCTGAATTCGAAACTAAACATTCCGGAATGTTAACATAACACATTCTAAAATCCAAACTGAACATTCCGGAATTGTAACATAACACATTCTAAAAAATGAACTTAACATTCTGGAATTGTAATTCCGTAACACATTCTGAATTCCGAACTAAACATTCCGGAATGTTAACAAAAGACATTCTAAAATCCAAACTGAACATTCCGGAATTGTAATTCCGTAACACATTCTGAATTCCGAACAAAACATTCCGGAATGTTAACATAACGCATTCTAAAATCCAAACTGAACATTCCGGAATTGTAACATAACACATTCTAATATCTGAACTTAACATTCCGGAATGTTAACAAAACATTGTAAAATCAGAACTTAACATTCCGGAATGTTACCATAACACATTCTAAAATCCAAACTGAACATTCCGGAATTGTAATTCCGTAACACATTCTAAATTCCGAACTTAACATTCCGGAATGTTAACATAACACATTCTAAAATCTGTACTTAACATTCCGGAATTGTAATTCCGTAACACATTCTGAATTCCGAACTAAACATTCCGGAATGTTAACATAACACATTCTAAAATACAAACTGAACATTCCGGAATTGTAACATAACACATTCTAAAATCTGAACTTAACAGTCCGGAATGTTAACAACACATTCTAAAATCAGAATTTAACATTCCGGAATGTTAACATAACACATTCTAAAATCCAAACTGAACATTCCGGAATTGTTAATCCGTAACACATTCTGAATTCGAAACTAAACATTCCGGAATGTTAACATAACACATTCTAAAATCCAAACTGAACATTCCGGAATTGTAACATAACACATTCTAAAAACTGAACTTAACATTCTGGAATTGTAATTCCGTAACACATTCTGAATTCCGAACTAAACATTCCGGAATGTTAACATAAAACATTCTAAAATCCAAACTGAATATTCCGGAATTGTAATTCCGTAACACATTCTGAATTCAAAACTGAACATTCCGGAATGTTAACATAACACATTCTAAAATCCGAACTGAACATTCCGGAATTGTAATTCCGTAACACATTCTGAATTCCGAACTAAACATTCCGGAATGTTAACATAACGCATTCTAAAATCCAAACTGAACATTCCGGATTTGTAACATAACACATTCTAAAATCTGAACTTAACATTCCGGAATGTTAACAACACATTCTAAAATCAGAATTTAACATTCCGGAATGTTAACATAACACATTCTAAAATCAGAATTTAACATTCCGGAATGTTAACATAAGACATTCTAAAATCCACACTGAACATTCCGGAATTGTAACATAACACATTCTAAAATCCAAACTTAACATTCCGGAATGTTAACATAACACATTCTAAAATCCAAACTGAACATTCCGGAATTGTAACATAACACATTCTAAAATCTGAACTTAACAGTCCGGAATGTTAACAACACATTCTAAAATGAGAATTTAACATTCCGGAATGTTAACATAACACATTCTAAAATCCAAACTGAACATTCCGGAATTGTTATTCCGTAACACATTCTGAATTCGAAACTAAACATTCCGGAATGTTAACATAACACATTCTAAAATCCAAACTGAACATTCCGGAATTGTAACATAACACATTCTAAAAACTGAACTTAACATTCTGGAATTTTTATTCCGTAACACATTCTGAATTCGAAACTAAACATTCCGGAATGTTGACATAACACATTCTAAAATCCAAACTGAACATTCCGGAATTGTTATTCCGTAACACATTCTGAATTCGAAACTAAACATTCCGGAATGTTAACATAACACATTCTAAAATCCGAACAGAACATTCCGGAATTGTAATTCCGTAACACATTCTGAATTCCGAACTAAACATTCCGGAATGTTAACATAACGCATTCTAAAATCCAAACTGAACATTCCGGAATTGTAACGCAACACATTCTAAAATCTGAACTGAACATTCCGGAATTGTAATTCCGTAACACATTCTGAATTCCGAACTAAACATTCCGGAATGTTAACATAACGCATTCTAAAATCCAAACTGAACATTCCGGAATTGTAACATAACACATTCTAAAATCTGAACTTAACATTCCGGAATGTTAACAACACATTCTAAAATCAGAATTTAACATTCCGGAATGTTAACATAACACATTCTAAAATCCAAACTGAACATTCCGGAATTGTAATTCCGTAACACATTCTGAATTCAAAACTAAACATTCCGGAATGTTAACATAACACATTCTAAAATCCGAACTGAACATTCCGGAATTGTAATTCCGTAACACATTCTGAATTCCGAACTAAACATTCCGGAATGTTAACATAACGCATTCTAAAATCCAAACTGAACATTCCGGAATTGTAACGCAACACATTCTAAAATCTGAACTGAACATTCCGGAATTGTAATTCCGTAACACATTCTGAATTCCGAACTAAACATTCCAGAATGTTAACATAAGACATTCTAAAATCCACACTGAACAATCCGGAATTGTAACATAACACATTCTAAAATCCAAACTTAACATTCCGGAATGTTAACATAACACATTCTAAAATCTGAACTTAACAGTCCGGAATGTTAACAACACATTCTAAAATGAGAATTTAACATTCCGGAATGTTAACATAACACATTCTAAAATCCAAACTGAACATTCCGGAATTGTTATTCCGTAACACATTCTGAATTCGAAACTAAACATTCCGGAATGTTAACATAACACATTCTAAAATCCAAACTGAACATTCCGGAATTGTAACATAACACATTCTAAAAACTGAACTTAACATTCTGGAATTTTTATTCCGTAACACATTCTGAATTCGAAACTAAACATTCCGGAATGTTAACATAACACATTCTAAAATCCAAACTGAACATTCCGGAATTGTAACATAACACATTCTAAAAACTGAACTTAACATTCTGGAATTGTAATTCCGTAACACATTCTGAATTCCGAACTAAACATTCCGGAATGTTAACAAAAGACATTCTAAAATCCAAACTGAACATTCCGGAATTGTTATTCCGTAACACATTCTAAAATCTGAACTTAACATTCTGGAATTGTAATTCCGTAACACATTCTGAATTCCGAACTAAACATTCCGGAATGTTAACATAAGACATTCTAAAATCCAAACTGAACATTCCGGAATTGTAATTCCGTAACACATTCTGAATTCCGAACAAAACATTCCGGAATGTTAACATAACGCATTCTAAAATCCAAACTGAACATTCCGGAATTGTAACATAACACATTCTAATATCTGAACTTAACATTCCGGAATGTTAACAAAACATTGTAAAATCAGAACTTAACATTCCGGAATGTTACCATAACACATTCTAAAATCCAAACTGAACATTCCGGATTTGTAATTCCGTAACACATTCTAAATTCCGAACTTAACATTCCGGAATGTTAACATAACACATTCTAAAATCTGTACTTAACATTCCGGAATTGTAATTCCGTAACACATTCTGAATTCCGAACAAAACATTCCGGAATGTTAACATAACACATTCTAAAATACAAACTGAACATTCCGGAATTGTAACGCAACACATTCTAAAATCTGAACTGAACATTCCGGAATTGTAATTCCGTAAAACATTCTGAATTTCGAACTAAACATTCCGGAATGTTAACATAACACATTCTAAAATACAAACTGAACATTCCGGAATTGTAACGCAACACATTATAAAATCCAAACTGAACATTCCGGAATTGTTATTCCGTAACACATTCTGAATTCCGAACTAAACATTCCGGAATGTTAACATAAAACATTCTAAAATCCAAACTAAATATTCCGGAATTGTAATTCCGTAACACATTCTGAATTCAAAACTAAACATTCCGGAATGTTAACATAACACATTCTAAAATCCGAACTGAACATTCCGGAATTGTAATTCCGTAAAACATTCTGAATTCCGAACAAAACATTCTGGAATGATAACATAACACATTCTAAAATATAAACTGAACATTCCGGAATTGTAACGCAACACATTCTAAAATCTGAACTGAACATTCCGGAATTGTAATTCCGTAACACATTCTGAATTCCGAACTAAACATTCCGGAATGTTAACATAACACATTCTAAAATCCAAACTGAACATTCCGGAATTGTAACATAACATATTCTAAAATCTGAACTTAACATTCCGGAATGTTAACAACACATTCTAAAATCAGAATTTAACATTCCGGAATGTTAACATAACACATTCTAAAATCCAAACTGAACATTCCGGAATTGTAATTCCGTAACACATTCTGAATTCCGAACTAAACATTCCGGAATGTTAACATAACACATTCTAAAATACAAACTGAACATTCCGGAATTGTAACATAACACATTCTAAAATCTGAACTTAACAGTCCGGAATGTTAACAACACATTCTAAAATCAGAATTTAACATTCCGGAATGTTAACATAACACATTCTAAAATCCAAACTGAACATTCCGGAATTGTTATTCCGTAACACATTCTGAATTCGAAACTAAACATTCCGGAATGTTAACATAACACATTCTAAAATCCAAACTGAACATTCCGGAATTGTAACATAACACATTCTAAAAACTGAACTTAACATTCTGGAATTGTAATTCCGTAACACATTCTGAATTCCGAACTAAACATTCCGGAATGTTAACATAAAACATTCTAAAATCCAAACTGAATATTCCGGAATTGTAATTCCGTAACACATTCTGAATTCAAAACTGAACATTCCGGAATGTTAACATAACACATTCTAAAATCCGAACTGAACATTCCGGAATTGTAATTCCGTAACACATTCTGAATTCCGAACTAAACATTCCGGAATGTTAACATAACGCATTCTAAAATCCAAACTGAACATTCCGGATTTGTAACGCAACACATTCTAAAATCTGAACTGAACATTCCGGAATTGTAATTCCGTAACACATTCTGAATTCCGAACTAAACATTCCGGAATGTTAACATAACGCATTCTAAAATCCAAACTGAACATTCCGGAATTGTAACATAACACATTCTAAAATCTGAACTTAACATTCCGGAATGTTAACAACACATTCTAAAATCAGAATTTAACATTCCGGAATGTTAACATAACACATTCTAAAATCAGAATTTAACATTCCGGAATGTTAACATAAGACATTCTAAAATCCACACTGAACATTCCGGAATTGTAACATAACACATTCTAAAATCCAAACTTAACATTCCGGAATGTTAACATAACACATTCTAAAATCCAAACTGAACATTCCGGAATTGTAACATAACACATTCTAAAATCTGAACTTAACAGTCCGGAATGTTAACAACACATTCTAAAATGAGAATTTAACATTCCGGAATGTTAACATAACACATTCTAAAATCCAAACTGAACATTCCGGAATTGTTATTCCGTAACACATTCTGAATTCGAAACTAAACATTCCGGAATGTTAACATAACACATTCTAAAATCCAAACTGAACATTCCGGAATTGTAACATAACACATTCTAAAAACTGAACTTAACATTCTGGAATTTTTATTCCGTAACACATTCTGAATTCGAAACTAAACATTCCGGAATGTTGACATAACACATTCTAAAATCCAAACTGAACATTCCGGAATTGTTATTCCGTAACACATTCTGAATTCGAAACTAAACATTCCGGAATGTTAACATAACACATTCTAAAATCCGAACAGAACATTCCGGAATTGTAATTCCGTAACACATTCTGAATTCCGAACTAAACATTCCGGAATGTTAACATAACGCATTCTAAAATCCAAACTGAACATTCCGGAATTGTAACGCAACACATTCTAAAATCTGAACTGAACATTCCGGAATTGTAATTCCGTAACACATTCTGAATTCCGAACTAAACATTCCGGAATGTTAACATAACGCATTCTAAAATCCAAACTGAACATTCCGGAATTGTAACATAACACATTCTAAAATCTGAACTTAACATTCCGGAATGTTAACAACACATTCTAAAATCAGAATTTAACATTCCGGAATGTTAACATAACACATTCTAAAATCCAAACTGAACATTCCGGAATTGTAATTCCGTAACACATTCTGAATTCAAAACTAAACATTCCGGAATGTTAACATAACACATTCTAAAATCCGAACTGAACATTCCGGAATTGTAATTCCGTAACACATTCTGAATTCCGAACTAAACATTCCGGAATGTTAACATAACGCATTCTAAAATCCAAACTGAACATTCCGGAATTGTAACGCAACACATTCTAAAATCTGAACTGAACATTCCGGAATTGTAATTCCGTAACACATTCTGAATTCCGAACTAAACATTCCAGAATGTTAACATAAGACATTCTAAAATCCACACTGAACAATCCGGAATTGTAACATAACACATTCTAAAATCCAAACTTAACATTCCGGAATGTTAACATAACACATTCTAAAATCTGAACTTAACAGTCCGGAATGTTAACAACACATTCTAAAATGAGAATTTAACATTCCGGAATGTTAACATAACACATTCTAAAATCCAAACTGAACATTCCGGAATTGTTATTCCGTAACACATTCTGAATTCGAAACTAAACATTCCGGAATGTTAACATAACACATTCTAAAATCCAAACTGAACATTCCGGAATTGTAACATAACACATTCTAAAAACTGAACTTAACATTCTGGAATTTTTATTCCGTAACACATTCTGAATTCGAAACTAAACATTCCGGAATGTTAACATAACACATTCTAAAATCCAAACTGAACATTCCGGAATTGTAACATAACACATTCTAAAAACTGAACTTAACATTCTGGAATTGTAATTCCGTAACACATTCTGAATTCCGAACTAAACATTCCGGAATGTTAACAAAAGACATTCTAAAATCCAAACTGAACATTCCGGAATGTTATTCCGTAACACATTCTAAAATCTGAACTTAACATTCTGGAATTGTAATTCCGTAACACATTCTGAATTCCGAACTAAACATTCCGGAATGTTAACATAAGACATTCTAAAATCCAAACTGAACATTCCGGAATTGTAATTCCGTAACACATTCTGAATTCCGAACAAAACATTCCGGAATGTTAACATAACGCATTCTAAAATCCAAACTGAACATTCCGGAATTGTAACATAACACATTCTAATATCTGAACTTAACATTCCGGAATGTTAACAAAACATTGTAAAATCAGAACTTAACATTCCGGAATGTTACCATAACACATTCTAAAATCCAAACTGAACATTCCGGATTTGTAATTCCGTAACACATTCTAAATTCCGAACTTAACATTCCGGAATGTTAACATAACACATTCTAAAATCTGTACTTAACATTCCGGAATTGTAATTCCGTAACACATTCTGAATTCCGAACAAAACATTCCGGAATGTTAACATAACACATTCTAAAATACAAACTGAACATTCCGGAATTGTAACGCAACACATTCTAAAATCTGAACTGAACATTCCGGAATTGTAATTCCGTAAAACATTCTGAATTTCGAACTAAACATTCCGGAATGTTAACATAACACATTCTAAAATACAAACTGAACATTCCGGAATTGTAACGCAACACATTATAAAATCCAAACTGAACATTCCGGAATTGTAACATAACACATTCTAAAATCTGAACTTAACAGTCCGGATTGTTAACAACACATTCTAAAATCAGAATTTAACATTCCGGAATGTTAACATAACACATTCTAAAATCCAAACTGAACATTCCGGAATTGTTATCCGTAACACATTCTGAATTCGAAACTAAACATTCCGGAATGTTAACATAAAACATTCTAAAATCCAAACTGAACATTCCGGAATTGTAACATAACACATTCTAAAAACTGAACTTAACATTCTGGAATTGTAATTCCGTAACACATTCTGAATTCCGAACTAAACATTCCGGAATGTTAACATAACACATTCTAAAATCCAAACTGAACATTCCGGAATTGTTATTCCGTAACACATTCTGAATTCCGAACTAAACATTCCGGAATGTTAACATAAAACATTCTAAAATCCAAACTAAATATTCCGGAATTGTAATTCCGTAACACATTCTGAATTCAAAACTAAACATTCCGGAATGTTAACATAACACATTCTAAAATCCGAACTGAACATTCCGGAATTGTAATTCCGTAAAACATTCTGAATTCCGAACAAAACATTCTGGAATGATAACATAACACATTCTAAAATATAAACTGAACATTCCGGAATTGTAACGCAACACATTCTAAAATCTGAACTGAACATTCCGGAATTGTAATTCCGTAACACATTCTGAATTCCGAACTAAACATTCCGGAATGTTAACATAACACATTCTAAAATCCAAACTGAACATTCCGGAATTGTAACATAACATATTCTAAAATCTGAACTTAACATTCCGGAATGTTAACAACACATTCTAAAATCAGAATTTAACATTCCGGAATGTTAACATAACACATTCTAAAATCCAAACTGAACATTCCGGAATTGTAATTCCGTAACACATTCTGAATTCCGAACTAAACATTCCAGAATGTTAACATAACACATTCTAAAATCCAAACTTAACATTCCGGAATTGTAACATAACACATTCTGAATTCCGAACTAAACATTCCGGAATGTTAACATAAGACATTCTAAAATCCACACTGAACATTCCGGAATTGTAACATAACACATTCTAAAATCAGAATTTAACATTCCGGAATGTTAACATAACACATTCTAAAATCCAAACTGAACATTCCGGAATTGTAATTCCGTAACACATTCTGAATTCCGAACTAAACATTCCAGAATGTTAACATAAGACATTCTAAAATCCACACTGAACATTCCGGAATTGTAACATAACACATTCTAAAATCCAAACTTAACATTCCGGAATGTTAACATAACACATTCTAAAATCCAAACTGAACATTCCGGAATTGTAACATAACACATTCTAAAATCTGAACTTAACAGTCCGGAATGTTAACAACACATTCTAAAATGAGAATTTAACATTCCGGAATGTTAACATAACACATTCTAAAATCCAAACTGAACATTCCGGAATTGTTATTCCGTAACACATTCTGAATTCGAAACTAAACATTCCGGAATGTTAACATAACACATTCTAAAATCCAAACTGAACATTCCGGAACTGTAACATAACACATTCTAAAAACTGAACTTAACATTCTGGAATTTTTATTCCGTAACACATTCTGAATTCGAAACTAAACATTCCGGAATGTTAACATAACACATTCTAAAATCCAAACTGAACATTCCGGAATTGTAACATAACACATTCTAAAAACTGAACTTAACATTCTGGAATTGTAATTCCGTAACACATTCTGAATTCCGAACTAAACATTCCGGAATGTTAACATAAAACATTCTAAAATCCAAACTGAATATTCCGGAATTGTAATTCCGTAACACATTCTGAATTCAAAACTGAACATTCCGGAATGTTAACATAACACATTCTAAAATCCGAACTGAACATTCCGGAATTGTAATTCCGTAACACATTCTGAATTCCGAACTAAACATTCCGGAATGTTAACATAACGCATTCTAAAAT
The DNA here is from genome assembly GCF_043250625.1 of Sebastes fasciatus. Classification (NCBI taxonomy): domain Eukaryota; kingdom Metazoa; phylum Chordata; class Actinopteri; order Perciformes; family Sebastidae; genus Sebastes; species Sebastes fasciatus. The sequence goes on along the minus strand of NC_133795.1, from coordinate 43,174,339 downwards.
CCAAACTGAACATTCCGGATTTGTAACGCAACACATTCTAAAATCTGAACTGAACATTCCGGAATTGTAATTCCGTAACACATTCTGAATTCCGAACTAAACATTCCGGAATGTTAACATAACGCATTCTAAAATCCAAACTGAACATTCCGGAATTGTAACATAACACATTCTAAAATCTGAACTTAACATTCCGGAATGTTAACAACACATTCTAAAATCAGAATTTAACATTCCGGAATGTTAACATAACACATTCTAAAATCAGAATTTAACATTCCGGAATGTTAACATAAGACATTCTAAAATCCACACTGAACATTCCGGAATTGTAACATAACACATTCTAAAATCCAAACTTAACATTCCGGAATGTTAACATAACACATTCTAAAATCCAAACTGAACATTCCGGAATTGTAACATAACACATTCTAAAATCTGAACTTAACAGTCCGGAATGTTAACAACACATTCTAAAATGAGAATTTAACATTCCGGAATGTTAACATAACACATTCTAAAATCCAAACTGAACATTCCGGAATTGTTATTCCGTAACACATTCTGAATTCGAAACTAAACATTCCGGAATGTTAACATAACACATTCTAAAATCCAAACTGAACATTCCGGAATTGTAACATAACACATTCTAAAAACTGAACTTAACATTCTGGAATTTTTATTCCGTAACACATTCTGAATTCGAAACTAAACATTCCGGAATGTTAACATAACACATTCTAAAATCCAAACTGAACATTCCGGAATTGTTATTCCGTAACACATTCTGAATTCGAAACTAAACATTCCGGAATGTTAACATAACACATTCTAAAATCCGAACTGAACATTCCGGAATTGTAATTCCGTAACACATTCTGAATTCCGAACTAAACATTCCGGAATGTTAACATAACGCATTCTAAAATCCAAACTGAACATTCCGGAATTGTTACGCAACACATTCTAAAATCTGAACTGAACATTCCGGAATTGTAATTCCGTAACACATTCTGAATTCCGAACTAAACATTCCGGAATGTTAACATAACGCATTCTAAAATCCAAACTGAACATTCCGGAATTGTAACATAACACATTCTAAAATCTGAACTTAACATTCCGGAATGTTAACAACACATTCTAAAATCAGAATTTAACATTCCGGAATGTTAACATAACACATTCTAAAATCCAAACTGAACATTCCGGAATTGTAATTCCGTAACACATTCTGAATTCAAAACTAAACATTCCGGAATGTTAACATAACACATTCTAAAATCCGAACTGAACATTCCGGAATTGTAATTCCGTAACACATTCTGAATTCCGAACTAAACATTCCGGAATGTTAACATAACGCATTCTAAAATCCAAACTGAACATTCCGGAATTGTAACGCAACACATTCTAAAATCTGAACTGAACATTCCGGAATTGTAATTCCGTAACACATTCTGAATTCCGAACTAAACATTCCAGAATGTTAACATAAGACATTCTAAAATCCACACTGAACAATCCGGAATTGTAACATAACACATTCTAAAATCCAAACTTAACATTCCGGAATGTTAACATAACACATTCTAAAATCTGAACTTAACAGTCCGGAATGTTAACAACACATTCTAAAATGAGAATTTAACATTCCGGAATGTTAACATAACACATTCTAAAATCCAAACTGAACATTCCGGAATTGTTATTCCGTAACACATTCTGAATTCGAAACTAAACATTCCGGAATGTTAACATAACACATTCTAAAATCCAAACTGAACATTCCGGAATTGTAACATAACACATTCTAAAAACTGAACTTAACATTCTGGAATTTTTATTCCGTAACACATTCTGAATTCGAAACTAAACATTCCGGAATGTTAACATAACACATTCTAAAATCCAAACTGAACATTCCGGAATTGTAACATAACACATTCTAAAAACTGAACTTAACATTCTGGAATTGTAATTCCGTAACACATTCTGAATTCCGAACTAAACATTCCGGAATGTTAACAAAAGACATTCTAAAATCCAAACTGAACATTCCGGAATTGTTATTCCGTAACACATTCTAAAATCTGAACTTAACATTCTGGAATTGTAATTCCGTAACACATTCTGAATTCCGAACTAAACATTCCGGAATGTTAACATAAGACATTCTAAAATCCAAACTGAACATTCCGGAATTGTAATTCCGTAACACATTCTGAATTCCGAACAAAACATTCCGGAATGTTAACATAACGCATTCTAAAATCCAAACTGAACATTCCGGAATTGTAACATAACACATTCTAATATCTGAACTTAACATTCCGGAATGTTAACAAAACATTGTAAAATCAGAACTTAACATTCCGGAATGTTACCATAACACATTCTAAAATCCAAACTGAACATTCCGGATTTGTAATTCCGTAACACATTCTAAATTCCGAACTTAACATTCCGGAATGTTAACATAACACATTCTAAAATCTGTACTTAACATTCCGGAATTGTAATTCCGTAACACATTCTGAATTCCGAACTAAACATTCCGGAATGTTAACATAACACATTCTAAAATACAAACTGAACATTCCGGAATTGTAACATAACACATTCTAAAATCTGAACTTAACAGTCCGGAATGTTAACAACACATTCTAAAATCAGAATTTAACATTCCGGAATGTTAACATAACACATTCTAAAATCCAAACTGAACATTCCGGAATTGTTATTCCGTAACACATTCTGAATTCGAAACTAAACATTCCGGAATGTTAACATAACACATTCTAAAATCCAAACTGAACATTCCGGAATTGTAACATAACACATTCTAAAAACTGAACTTAACATTCTGGAATTGTAATTCCGTAACACATTCTGAATTCCGAACTAAACATTCCGGAATGTTAACATAAAACATTCTAAAATCCAAACTGAATATTCCGGAATTGTAATTCCGTAACACATTCTGAATTCAAAACTGAACATTCCGAAATGTTAACATAACACATTCTAAAATCCGAACTGAACATTCCGGAATTGTAATTCCGTAACACATTCTGAATTCCGAACTAAACATTCCGGAATGTTAACATAACGCATTCTAAAATCCAAACTGAACATTCCGGATTTGTAACGCAACACATTCTAAAATCTGAACTGAACATTCCGGAATTGTAATTCCGTAACACATTCTGAATTCCGAACTAAACATTCCGGAATGTTAACATAACGCATTCTAAAATCCAAACTGAACATTCCGGAATTGTAACATAACACATTCTAAAATCTGAACTTAACATTCCGGAATGTTAACAACACATTCTAAAATCAGAATTTAACATTCCGGAATGTTAACATAACACATTCTAAAATCAGAATTTAACATTCCGGAATGTTAACATAAGACATTCTAAAATCCACACTGAACATTCCGGAATTGTAACATAACACATTCTAAAATCCAAACTTAACATTCCGGAATGTTAACATAACACATTCTAAAATCCAAACTGAACATTCCGGAATTGTAACATAACACATTCTAAAATCTGAACTTAACAGTCCGGAATGTTAACAACACATTCTAAAATGAGAATTTAACATTCCGGAATGTTAACATAACACATTCTAAAATCCAAACTGAACATTCCGGAATTGTTATTCCGTAACACATTCTGAATTCGAAACTAAACATTCCGGAATGTTAACATAACACATTCTAAAATCCAAACTGAACATTCCGGAATTGTAACATAACACATTCTAAAAACTGAACTTAACATTCTGGAATTTTTATTCCGTAACACATTCTGAATTCGAAACTAAACATTCCGGAATGTTAACATAACACATTCTAAAATCCAAACTGAACATTCCGGAATTGTTATTCCGTAACACATTCTGAATTCGAAACTAAACATTCCGGAATGTTAACATAACACATTCTAAAATCCGAACTGAACATTCCGGAATTGTAATTCCGTAACACATTCTGAATTCCGAACTAAACATTCCGGAATGTTAACATAACGCATTCTAAAATCCAAACTGAACATTCCGGAATTGTAACGCAACACATTCTAAAATCTGAACTGAACATTCCGGAATTGTAATTCCGTAACACATTCTGAATTCCGAACTAAACATTCCGGAATGTTAACATAACGCATTCTAAAATCCAAACTGAACATTCCGGAATTGTAACATAACACATTCTAAAATCTGAACTTAACATTCCGGAATGTTAACAACACATTCTAAAATCAGAATTTAACATTCCGGAATGTTAACATAACACATTCTAAAATCCAAACTGAACATTCCGGAATTGTAATTCCGTAACACATTCTGAATTCCGAACTAAACATTCCGGAATGTTAACATAACGCATTCTAAAATCCAAACTGAACATTCCGGAATTGTAACGCAACACATTCTAAAATCTGAACTGAACATTCCGGAATTGTAATTCCGTAACACATTCTGAATTCCGAACTAAACATTCCAGAATGTTAACATAAGACATTCTAAAATCCACACTGAACAATCCGGAATTGTAACATAACACATTCTAAAATCCAAACTTAACATTCCGGAATGTTAACATAACACATTCTAAAATCTGAACTTAACAGTCCGGAATGTTAACAACACATTCTAAAATGAGAATTTAACATTCCGGAATGTTAACATAACACTTTCTAAAATCCAAACTGAACATTCCGGAATTGTTATTCCGTAACACATTCTGAATTCGAAACTAAACATTCCAGAATGTTAACATAACACATTCTAAAATCCAAACTGAACATTCCGGAATTGTAACATAACACATTCTAAAAACTGAACTTAACATTCTGGAATTTTTATTCCGTAACACATTCTGAATTCGAAACTAAACATTCCGGAATGTTAACATAACACATTCTAAAATCCAAACTGAACATTCCGGAATTGTAACATAACACATTCTAAAAACTGAACTTAACATTCTGGAATTGTAATTCCGTAACACATTCTGAATTCTGAACTAAACATTCCGGAATGTTAACAAAAGACATTCTAAAATCCAAACTGAACATTCCGGAATTGTTATTCCGTAACACATTCTAAAATCTGAACTTAACATTCTGGAATTGTAATTCCGTAACACATTCTGAATTCCGAACTAAACATTCCGGAATGTTAACATAAGACATTCTAAAATCCAAACTGAACATTCCGGAATTGTAATTCCGTAACACATTCTGAATTCCGAACAAAACATTCCGGAATGTTAACATAACGCATTCTAAAATCCAAACTGAACATTCCGGAATTGTAACATAACACATTCTAATATCTGAACTTAACATTCCGGAATGTTAACAAAACATTGTAAAATCAGAACTTAACATTCCGGAATGTTACCATAACACATTCTAAAATCCAAACTGAACATTCCGGATTTGTAATTCCGTAACACATTCTAAATTCCGAACTTAACATTCCGGAATGTTAACATAACACATTCTAAAATCTGTACTTAACATTCCGGAATTGTAATTCCGTAACACATTCTGAATTCCGAACTAAACATTCCGGAATGTTAACATAACGCATTCTAAAATCCAAACTGAACATTCCGGAATTGTAATTCCGTAACACATTCTGAATTCCGAACTAAACATTCCGTAATGTTAACATAACGCATTCTAAAATCCAAACTGAACATTCCGGAATTGTAACATAACACATTCTGAATTCCGAACAAAACATTCCGGAATGTTAACATAACACATTCTAAAATACAAACTGAACATTCCGGAATTGTAACATAACACATTCTAAAATCTGAACTTAACAGTCCGGAATGTTAACAACACATTCTAAAATCAGAATTTAACATTCCGGAATGTTAACATAACACATTCTAAAATCCAAACTGAACATTCCGGAATTGTTATTCCGTAACACATTCTGAATTCGAAACTAAACATTCCGGAATGTTAACATAACACATTCTAAAATCCGAACTGAACATTCCGGAATTGTAATTCCGTAACACATTCTGAATTCCGAACTAAACATTCCGGAATGTTAACATAACGCATTCTAAAATCCAAACTGAACATTCCGGAATTGTAACGCAACACATTCTAAAATCTGAACTGAACATTCCGGAATTGTAATTCCGTAACACATTCTGAATTCCGAACTAAACATTCCGGAATGTTAACATAACGCATTCTAAAATCCAAACTGAACATTCCGGAATTGTAACATAACACATTCTAAAATCTGAACTTAACATTCCGGAATGTTAACAACACATTCTAAAATCAGAATTTAACATTCCGGAATGTTAACATAACACATTCTAAAATCTAAACTGAACATTCCGGAATTGTAATTCCGTAACACATTCTGAATTCAAAACTAAACATTCCGGAATGTTAACATAACACATTCTAAAATCCGAACTGAACATTCCGGAATTGTAATTCCGTAACACATTCTGAATTCGAAACTAAACATTCCGGAATGTTAACATAACACATTCTAAAATCCAAACTGAACATTCCGGAATTGTTATTCCGTAACACATTCTGAATTCGAAACTAAACATTCCGGAATGTTAACATAACACATTCTAAAATCCGAACTGAACATTCCGGAATTGTAATTCCGTAACACATTCTGAATTCCGAACTAAACATTCCGGAATGTTAACATAACGCATTCTAAAATCCAAACTGAACATTCCGGAATTGTAACGCAACACATTCTAAAATCTGAACTGAACATTCCGGAATTGTAATTCCGTAACACATTCTGAATTCCGAACTAAACATTCCGGAATGTTAACATAACGCATTCTAAAATCCAAACTGAACATTCCGGAATTGTAACATAACACATTCTAAAATCTGAACTTAACATTCCGGAATGTTAACAACACATTCTAAAATCAGAATTTAACATTCCGGAATGTTAACATAACACATTCTAAAATCCAAACTGAACATTCCGGAATTGTAATTCCGTAACACATTCTGAATTCAAAACTAAACATTCCGGAATGTTAACATAACACATTCTAAAATCCGAACTGAACATTCCGGAATTGTAATTCCGTAACACATTCTGAATTCCGAACTAAACATTCCGGAATGTTAACATAACGCATTCTAAAATCCAAACTGAACATTCCGGAATTGTAACGCAACACATTCTAAAATCTGAACTGAACATTCCGGAATTGTAATTCCGTAACACATTCTGAATTCCGAACTAAACATTCCAGAATGTTAACATAAGACATTCTAAAATCCACACTGAACAATCCGGAATTGTAACATAACACATTCTAAAATCCAAACTTAACATTCCGGAATGTTAACATAACACATTCTAAAATCTGAACTTAACAGTCCGGAATGTTAACAACACATTCTAAAATGAGAATTTAACATTCCGGAATGTTAACATAACACATTCTAAAATCCAAACTGAACATTCCGGAATTGTTATTCCGTAACACATTCTGAATTCGAAACTAAACATTCCGGAATGTTAACATAACACATTCTAAAATCCAAACTGAACATTCCGGAATTGTAACATAACACATTCTAAAAACTGAACTTAACATTCTGGAATTTTTATTCCGTAACACATTCTGAATTCGAAACTAAACATTCCGGAATGTTAACATAACACATTCTAAAATCCAAACTGAACATTCCGGAATTGTAACATAACACATTCTAAAAACTGAACTTAACATTCTGGAATTGTAATTCCGTAACACATTCTGAATTCCGAACTAAACATTCCGGAATGTTAACAAAAGACATTCTAAAATCCAAACTGAACATTCCGGAATTGTTATTCCGTAACACATTCTAAAATCTGAACTTAACATTCTGGAATTGTAATTCCGTAACACATTCTGAATTCCGAACTAAACATTCCGGAATGTTAACATAAGACATTCTAAAATCCAAACTGAACATTCCGGAATTGTAATTCCGTAACACATTCTGAATTCCGAACAAAACATTCCGGAATGTTAACATAACGCATTCTAAAATCCAAACTGAACATTCCGGAATTGTAACATAACACATTCTAATATCTGAACTTAACATTCCGGAATGTTAACAAAACATTGTAAAATCAGAACTTAACATTCCGGAATGTTACCATAACACATTCTAAAATCCAAACTGAACATTCCGGATTTGTAATTCCGTAACACATTCTAAATTCCGAACTTAACATTCCGGAATGTTAACATAACACATTCTAAAATCTGTACTTAACATTCCGGAATTGTAATTCCGTAACACATTCTGAATTCCGAACTAAACATTCCGGAATGTTAACATAACACATTCTAAAATACAAACTGAACATTCCGGAATTGTAACATAACACATTCTAAAATCTGAACTTAACAGTCCGGAATGTTAACAACACATTCTAAAATCAGAATTTAACATTCCGGAATGTTAACATAACACATTCTAAAATCCAAACTGAACATTCCGGAATTGTTATTCCGTAACACATTCTGAATTCGAAACTAAACATTCCGGAATGTTAACATAACACATTCTAAAATCCAAACTGAACATTCCGGAATTGTAACATAACACATTCTAAAAACTGAACTTAACATTCTGGAATTGTAATTCCGTAACACATTCTGAATTCCGAACTAAACATTCCGGAATGTTAACATAAAACATTCTAAAATCCAAACTGAATATTCCGGAATTGTAATTCCGTAACACATTCTGAATTCAAAACTGAACATTCCGAAATGTTAACATAACACATTCTAAAATCCGAACTGAACATTCCGGAATTGTAATTCCGTAACACATTCTGAATTCCGAACTAAACATTCCGGAATGTTAACATAACGCATTCTAAAATCCAAACTGAACATTCCGGATTTGTAACGCAACACATTCTAAAATCTGAACTGAACATTCCGGAATTGTAATTCCGTAACACATTCTGAATTCCGAACTAAACATTCCGGAATGTTAACATAACGCATTCTAAAATCCAAACTGAACATTCCGGAATTGTAACATAACACATTCTAAAATCTGAACTTAACATTCCGGAATGTTAACAACACATTCTAAAATCAGAATTTAACATTCCGGAATGTTAACATAACACATTCTAAAATCAGAATTTAACATTCCGGAATGTTAACATAAGACATTCTAAAATCCACACTGAACATTCCGGAATTGTAACATAACACATTCTAAAATCCAAACTTAACATTCCGGAATGTTAACATAACACATTCTAAAATCCAAACTGAACATTCCGGAATTGTAACATAACACATTCTAAAATCTGAACTTAACAGTCCGGAATGTTAACAACACATTCTAAAATGAGAATTTAACATTCCGGAATGTTAACATAACACATTCTAAAATCCAAACTGAACATTCCGGAATTGTTATTCCGTAACACATTCTGAATTCGAAACTAAACATTCCGGAATGTTAACATAACACATTCTAAAATCCAAACTGAACATTCCGGAATTGTAACATAACACATTCTAAAAACTGAACTTAACATTCTGGAATTTTTATTCCGTAACACATTCTGAATTCGAAACTAAACATTCCGGAATGTTAACATAACACATTCTAAAATCCAAACTGAACATTCCGGAATTGTTATTCCGTAACACATTCTGAATTCGAAACTAAACATTCCGGAATGTTAACATAACACATTCTAAAATCCGAACTGAACATTCCGGAATTGTAATTCCGTAACACATTCTGAATTCCGAACTAAACATTCCGGAATGTTAACATAACGCATTCTAAAATCCAAACTGAACATTCCGGAATTGTAACGCAACACATTCTAAAATCTGAACTGAACATTCCGGAATTGTAATTCCGTAACACATTCTGAATTCCGAACTAAACATTCCGGAATGTTAACATAACGCATTCTAAAATCCAAACTGAACATTCCGGAATTGTAACATAACACATTCTAAAATCTGAACTTAACATTCCGGAATGTTAACAACACATTCTAAAATCAGAATTTAACATTCCGGAATGTTAACATAACACATTCTAAAATCCAAACTGAACATTCCGGAATTGTTATTCCGTAACACATTCTGAATTCCGAACTAAACATTCCGGAATGTTAACATAAAACATTCTAAAATCCAAACTGAATATTCCGGAATTGTAATTCCGTAACACATTCTGAATTCAAAACTAAACATTCCGGAATGTTAACATAACACATTCTAAAATCCGAACTGAACATTCCGGAATTGTAATTCCGTAACACATTCTGAATTCCGAACTAAACATTCCGGAATGTTAACATAACGCATTCTAAAATCCAAACTGAACATTCCGGAATTGTAACATAACACATTCTAAAATCTGAACTTAACATTCCGGAATGTTAACAACACATTCTAAAATCAGAATTTAACATTCCGGAATGTTAACATAACACATTCTAAAATCCAAACTGAACATTCCGGAATTGTAATTCCGTAACACATTCTGAATTCAAAACTAAACATTCCGGAATGTTAACATAACACATTCTAAAATCCGAACTGAACATTCCGGAATTGTAATTCCGTAACACATTCTGAATTCCGAACTAAACATTCCGGAATGTTAACATAACGCATTCTAAAATCCAAACTGAACATTCCGGAATTGTAACATAACACATTCTAAAATCTGAACTGAACATTCCGGAATTGTAATTCCGTAACACATTCTGAATTCCGAACTAAACATTCCGGAATGTTAACATAACGCATTCTAAAATCCAAACTGAACATTCCGGAATTGTAACATAACACATTCTAAAATCTGAACTTAACATTCCGGAATGTTAACAACACATTCTAAAATCAGAATTTAACATTCCGGAATGTTAACATAACATATTCTAAAATCCAAACTGAACATTCCGGAATTGTTATTCCGTAACACATTCTGAATTCGAAACTAAACATTCCGGAATGTTAACATAACACATTCTAAAATCCAAACTGAACATTCCGGAATTGTAACATAACACATTCTAAAAACTGAACTTAACATTCTGGAATTTTTATTCCGTAACACATTCTGAATTCGAAACTAAACATTCCGGAATGTTAACATAACACATTCTGAATTCCGAACTAAACATTCCGGAATGTTAACAAAAGACATTCTAAAATCCAAACTGAACATTCCGGAATTGTTATTCCGTAACACATTCTAAAATCTGAACTTAACATTCTGGAATTGTAATTCCGTAACACATTCTGAATTCCGAACTAAACATTCCGGAATGTTAACATAAGACATTCTAAAATCCAAACTGAACATTCCGGAATTGTAATTCCGTAACACATTCTGAATTCCGAACAAAACATTCCGGAATGTTAACATAACGCATTCTAAAATCCAAACTGAACATTCCGGAATTGTAACATAACACATTCTAATATCTGAACTTAACATTCCGGAATGTTAACAAAACATTGTAAAATCAGAACTTAACATTCCGGAATGTTACCATAACACATTCTAAAATCCAAACTGAACATTCCTGAATTGTAATTCCGTAACACATTCTAAATTCCGAACTTAACATTCCGGAATGTTAACATAACACATTCTAAAATCTGTACTTAACATTCCGGAATTGTAATTCCGTAACACATTCTGAATTCCGAACTAAACATTCCGGAATGTTAACATAACGCATTCTAAAATCCAAACTGAACATTCCGGAATTGTAATTCCGTAACACATTCTGAATTCCGAACTAAACATTCCGGACATAATAACATAACACATTCTAAAATCCAAACTGAACATTCCGGAATTGTAACGCAACACATTCTAAAATCTGAACTGAACATTCCGGAATTGTAATTCCGTAACACATTCTGAATTCCGAACTAAACATTCCGTAATGTTAACATAACGCATTCTAAAATCCAAACTGAACATTCCGGAATTGTAACATAACACATTCTGAATTCCGAACAAAACATTCCGGAATGTTAACATAACACATTCTAAAATACAAACTGAACATTCCGGAATTGTAACATAACACATTCTAAAATCTGAACTTAACAGTCCGGAATGTTAACAACACATTCTAAAATCAGAATTTAACATTCTGGAATGTTAACATAACACATTCTAAAATCCAAACTGAACATTCCGGAATTGTTATTCCGTAACACATTCTGAATTCGAAACTAAACATTCCGGAATGTTAACATAACACATTCTAAAATCCGAACTGAACATTCCGGAATTGTAATTCCGTAACACATTCTGAATTCCGAACAAAACATTCTGGAATGATAACATAACACATTCTAAAATATAAACTGAACATTCCGGAATTGTAACGCAACACATTCTAAAATCTGAACTGAACATTCCGGAATTGTAATTCCGTAACACATTCTGAATTCCGAACAAAACATTCTGGAATGATAACATAACACATTCTAAAATATAAACTGAACATTCCGGAATTGTAACGCAACACATTCTAAAATCTGAACTGAACATTCCGGAATTGTAATTCCGTAACACATTCTGAATTCCGAACTAAACATTCCGGAATGTTAACATAACGCATTCTAAAATCCAAACTGAACATTCCGGAATTGTAACATAACACATTCTAAAATCTGAACTTAACATTCCGGAATGTTAACAACACATTCTAAAATCAGAATTTAACATCCCGGAATGTTAACATAACACATTCTAAAATCCAAACTGAACATTCCGGAATTGTTATTCCGTAACACATTCTGAATTCGAAACTAAACATTCCGGAATGTTAACATAACACATTCTAAAATCCGAACTGAACATTCCGGAATTGTAATTCCGTAACACATTCTGAATTCCGAACAAAACATTCTGGAATGATAACATAACACATTCTAAAATATAAACTGAACATTCCGGAATTGTAACGCAACACATTCTAAAATCTGAACTGAACATTCCGGAATTGTAATTCCGTAACACATTCTGAATTCCGAACAAAACATTCTGGAATGATAACATAACACATTCTAAAATATAAACTGAACATTCCGGAATTGTAACGCAACACATTCTAAAATCTGAACTGAACATTCCGGAATTGTAATTCCGTAACACATTCTGAATTCCGAACTAAACATTCCGGAATGTTAACATAACGCATTCTAAAATCCAAACTGAACATTCCGGAATTGTAACATAACACATTCTAAAATCTGAACTTAACATTCCGGAATGTTAACAACACATTCTAAAATCAGAATTTAACATCCCGGAATGTTAACATAACACATTCTAAAATCCAAACTGAACATTCCGGAATTGTAATTCCGTAACACATTCTGAATTCCGAACTAAACATTCCAGAATGTTAACATAAGACATTCTAAAATCCACACTGAACATTCCGGAATTGTAACATAACACATTCTAAAATCCAAACTTAACATTCCGGAATGTTAACATAACACATTCTAAAATCCAAACTGAACATTCCGGAATTGTAACATAACACATTCTAAAATCTGAACTTAACAGTCCGGAATGTTAACAACACATTCTAAAATGAGAATTTAACATTCCGGAATGTTAACATAACACATTCTAAAATCCAAACTGAACATTCCGGAATTGTTATTCCGTAACACATTCTGAATTCGAAACTAAACATTCCGGAATGTTAACATAACACATTCTAAAATCCAAACTGAACATTCCGGAATTGTAATTCCGTAACACATTCTGAATTCCGAACTAAACATTCCGGAATGTTAACATAACGCATTCTAAAATCCAAACTGAACATTCCGGAATTGTAATTCCGTAACACATTCTGAATTCCGAACTAAACATTCCGGACATGATAACATAACACATTCTAAAATCCAAACTGAATATTCCGGAATTGTAACGCAACACATTCTAAAATCTGAACTGAACATTCCGGAATTGTAATTCCGTAACACATTCTGAATTCCGAACTAAACATTCCGTAATGTTAACATAACGCATTCTAAAATCCAAACTGAACATTCCGGAATTGTAACATAACACATTCTGAATTCCAAACAAAACATTCCGGAATGTTAACATAACACATTCTAAAATACAAACTGAACATTCCGGAATTGTAACATAACACATTCTAAAATCTGAACTTAACAGTCCGGAATGTTAACAACACATTCTAAAATCAGAATTTAACATTCCGGAATGTTAACATAACACATTCTAAAATCAAAACTGAACATTCCGGAATTGTTATTCCGTAACACATTCTGAATTCGAAACTAAACATTCCGGAATGTTAACATAACACATTCTAAAATCCAAACTGAACATTCCGGAATTGTAACATAACACATTCTAAAAACTGAACTTAACATTCTGGAATTGTAATTCCGTAACACATTCTGAATTCCGAACTAAACATTCCGGAATGTTAACATAACACATTCTAAAATCCAAACTGAACATTCCGGAATTGTTATTCCGTAACACATTCTGAATTCCGAACTAAACATTCCGGAATGTTAACATAACACATTCTAAAATCCAAACTGAACATTCCGGAATTGTAACATAACACATTCTAAAATCTGAACTTAACAGTCCGGAATGTTAACAACACATTCTAAAATGAGAATTTAACATTCCGGAATGTTAACATAACACATTCTAAAATCCAAACTGAACATTCCGGAATTGTTATTCCGTAACACATTCTGAATTCGAAACTAAACATTCCGGAATGTTAACATAACACATTCTAAAATCCAAACTGAACATTCCGGAATTGTAATTCCGTAACACATTCTGAATTCCGAACTAAACATTCCGGAATGTTAACATAACGCATTCTAAAATCCAAACTGAACATTCCGGAATTGTAATTCCGTAACACATTCTGAATTCCGAACTAAACATTCCGGACATGATAACATAACACATTCTAAAATCCAAACTGAATATTCCGGAATTGTAACGCAACACATTCTAAAATCTGAACTGAACATTCCGGAATTGTAATTCCGTAACACATTCTGAATTCCGAACTAAACATTCCGTAATGTTAACATAACGCATTCTAAAATCCAAACTGAACATTCCGGAATTGTAACATAACACATTCTGAATTCCAAACAAAACATTCCGGAATGTTAACATAACACATTCTAAAATACAAACTGAACATTCCGGAATTGTAACATAACACATTCTAAAATCTGAACTTAACAGTCCGGAATGTTAACAACACATTCTAAAATCAGAATTTAACATTCCGGAATGTTAACATAACACATTCTAAAATCCAAACTGAACATTCCGGAATTGTTATTCCGTAACACATTCTGAATTCGAAACTAAACATTCCGGAATGTTAACATAACACATTCTAAAATCCAAACTGAACATTCCGGAATTGTAACATAACACATTCTAAAAACTGAACTTAACATTCTGGAATTGTAATTCCGTAACACATTCTGAATTCCGAACTAAACATTCCGGAATGTTAACATAACACATTCTAAAATCCAAACTGAACATTCCGGAATTGTTATTCCGTAACACATTCTGAATTCCGAACTAAACATTCCGGAATGTTAACATAAAACATTCTAAAATCCAAACTGAATATTCCGGAATTGTAATTCCGTAACACATTCTGAATTCAAAACTAAACATTCCGGAATGTTAACATAACACATTCTAAAATCCGAACTGAACATTCCGGAATTGTAATTCCGTAACACATTCTGAATTCCGAACTAAACATTCCGGAATGTTAACATAACGCATTCTAAAATCCAAACTGAACATTCCGGAATTGTAACATAACACATTCTAAAATCTGAACTTAACATTCCGGAATGTTAACAACACATTCTAAAATCAGAATTTAACATTCCGGAATGTTAACATAACACATTCTAAAATCCAAACTGAACATTCCGGAATTGTAATTCCGTAACACATTCTGAATTCAAAACTAAACATTCCGGAATGTTAACATAACACATTCTAAAATCCGAACTGAACATTCCGGAATTGTAATTCCGTAACACATTCTGAATTCCGAACTAAACATTCCGGAATGTTAACATAACGCATTCTAAAATCCAAACTGAACATTCCGGAATTGTAACATAACACATTCTAAAATCTGAACTGAACATTCCGGAATTGTAATTCCGTAACACATTCTGAATTCCGAACTAAACATTCCGGAATGTTAACATAACGCATTCTAAAATCCAAACTGAACATTCCGGAATTGTAACATAACACATTCTAAAATCTGAACTTAACATTCCGGAATGTTAACAACACATTCTAAAATCAGAATTTAACATTCCGGAATGTTAACATAACATATTCTAAAATCCAAACTGAACATTCCGGAATTGTTATTCCGTAACACATTCTGAATTCGAAACTAAACATTCCGGAATGTTAACATAACACATTCTAAAATCCAAACTGAACATTCCGGAATTGTAACATAACACATTCTAAAAACTGAACTTAACATTCTGGAATTTTTATTCCGTAACACATTCTGAATTCGAAACTAAACATTCCGGAATGTTAACATAACACATTCTGAATTCCGAACTAAACATTCCGGAATGTTAACAAAAGACATTCTAAAATCCAAACTGAACATTCCGGAATTGTTATTCCGTAACACATTCTAAAATCTGAACTTAACATTCTGGAATTGTAATTCCGTAACACATTCTGAATTCCGAACTAAACATTCCGGAATGTTAACATAAGACATTCTAAAATCCAAACTGAACATTCCGGAATTGTAATTCCGTAACACATTCTGAATTCCGAACAAAACATTCCGGAATGTTAACATAACGCATTCTAAAATCCAAACTGAACATTCCGGAATTGTAACATAACACATTCTAATATCTGAACTTAACATTCCGGAATGTTAACAAAACATTGTAAAATCAGAACTTAACATTCCGGAATGTTACCATAACACATTCTAAAATCCAAACTGAACATTCCTGAATTGTAATTCCGTAACACATTCTAAATTCCGAACTTAACATTCCGGAATGTTAACATAACACATTCTAAAATCTGTACTTAACATTCCGGAATTGTAATTCCGTAACACATTCTGAATTCCGAACTAAACATTCCGGAATGTTAACATAACGCATTCTAAAATCCAAACTGAACATTCCGGAATTGTAATTCCGTAACACATTCTGAATTCCGAACTAAACATTCCGGACATAATAACATAACACATTCTAAAATCCAAACTGAACATTCCGGAATTGTAACGCAACACATTCTAAAATCTGAACTGAACATTCCGGAATTGTAATTCCGTAACACATTCTGAATTCCGAACTAAACATTCCGTAATGTTAACATAACGCATTCTAAAATCCAAACTGAACATTCCGGAATTGTAACATAACACATTCTGAATTCCGAACAAAACATTCCGGAATGTTAACATAACACATTCTAAAATACAAACTGAACATTCCGGAATTGTAACATAACACATTCTAAAATCTGAACTTAACAGTCCGGAATGTTAACAACACATTCTAAAATCAGAATTTAACATTCTGGAATGTTAACATAACACATTCTAAAATCCAAACTGAACATTCCGGAATTGTTATTCCGTAACACATTCTGAATTCGAAACTAAACATTCCGGAATGTTAACATAACACATTCTAAAATCCGAACTGAACATTCCGGAATTGTAATTCCGTAACACATTCTGAATTCCGAACAAAACATTCTGGAATGATAACATAACACATTCTAAAATATAAACTGAACATTCCGGAATTGTAACGCAACACATTCTAAAATCTGAACTGAACATTCCGGAATTGTAATTCCGTAACACATTCTGAATTCCGAACAAAACATTCTGGAATGATAACATAACACATTCTAAAATATAAACTGAACATTCCGGAATTGTAACGCAACACATTCTAAAATCTGAACTGAACATTCCGGAATTGTAATTCCGTAACACATTCTGAATTCCGAACTAAACATTCCGGAATGTTAACATAACGCATTCTAAAATCCAAACTGAACATTCCGGAATTGTAACATAACACATTCTAAAATCTGAACTTAACATTCCGGAATGTTAACAACACATTCTAAAATCAGAATTTAACATCCCGGAATGTTAACATAACACATTCTAAAATCCAAACTGAACATTCCGGAATTGTTATTCCGTAACACATTCTGAATTCGAAACTAAACATTCCGGAATGTTAACATAACACATTCTAAAATCCGAACTGAACATTCCGGAATTGTAATTCCGTAACACATTCTGAATTCCGAACAAAACATTCTGGAATGATAACATAACACATTCTAAAATATAAACTGAACATTCCGGAATTGTAACGCAACACATTCTAAAATCTGAACTGAACATTCCGGAATTGTAATTCCGTAACACATTCTGAATTCCGAACAAAACATTCTGGAATGATAACATAACACATTCTAAAATATAAACTGAACATTCCGGAATTGTAACGCAACACATTCTAAAATCTGAACTGAACATTCCGGAATTGTAATTCCGTAACACATTCTGAATTCCGAACTAAACATTCCGGAATGTTAACATAACGCATTCTAAAATCCAAACTGAACATTCCGGAATTGTAACATAACACATTCTAAAATCTGAACTTAACATTCCGGAATGTTAACAACACATTCTAAAATCAGAATTTAACATCCCGGAATGTTAACATAACACATTCTAAAATCCAAACTGAACATTCCGGAATTGTAATTCCGTAACACATTCTGAATTCCGAACTAAACATTCCAGAATGTTAACATAAGACATTCTAAAATCCACACTGAACATTCCGGAATTGTAACATAACACATTCTAAAATCCAAACTTAACATTCCGGAATGTTAACATAACACATTCTAAAATCCAAACTGAACATTCCGGAATTGTAACATAACACATTCTAAAATCTGAACTTAACAGTCCGGAATGTTAACAACACATTCTAAAATGAGAATTTAACATTCCGGAATGTTAACATAACACATTCTAAAATCCAAACTGAACATTCCGGAATTGTTATTCCGTAACACATTCTGAATTCGAAACTAAACATTCCGGAATGTTAACATAACACATTCTAAAATCCAAACTGAACATTCCGGAATTGTAATTCCGTAACACATTCTGAATTCCGAACTAAACATTCCGGAATGTTAACATAACGCATTCTAAAATCCAAACTGAACATTCCGGAATTGTAATTCCGTAACACATTCTGAATTCCGAACTAAACATTCCGGACATGATAACATAACACATTCTAAAATCCAAACTGAATATTCCGGAATTGTAACGCAACACATTCTAAAATCTGAACTGAACATTCCGGAATTGTAATTCCGTAACACATTCTGAATTCCGAACTAAACATTCCGTAATGTTAACATAACGCATTCTAAAATCCAAACTGAACATTCCGGAATTGTAACATAACACATTCTGAATTCCAAACAAAACATTCCGGAATGTTAACATAACACATTCTAAAATACAAACTGAACATTCCGGAATTGTAACATAACACATTCTAAAATCTGAACTTAACAGTCCGGAATGTTAACAACACATTCTAAAATCAGAATTTAACATTCCGGAATGTTAACATAACACATTCTAAAATCAAAACTGAACATTCCGGAATTGTTATTCCGTAACACATTCTGAATTCGAAACTAAACATTCCGGAATGTTAACATAACACATTCTAAAATCCAAACTGAACATTCCGGAATTGTAACATAACACATTCTAAAAACTGAACTTAACATTCTGGAATTGTAATTCCGTAACACATTCTGAATTCCGAACTAAACATTCCGGAATGTTAACATAACACATTCTAAAATCCAAACTGAACATTCCGGAATTGTTATTCCGTAACACATTCTGAATTCCGAACTAAACATTCCGGAATGTTAACATAACACATTCTAAAATCCAAACTGAACATTCCGGAATTGTAACATAACACATTCTAAAATCTGAACTTAACAGTCCGGAATGTTAACAACACATTCTAAAATGAGAATTTAACATTCCGGAATGTTAACATAACACATTCTAAAATCCAAACTGAACATTCCGGAATTGTTATTCCGTAACACATTCTGAATTCGAAACTAAACATTCCGGAATGTTAACATAACACATTCTAAAATCCAAACTGAACATTCCGGAATTGTAATTCCGTAACACATTCTGAATTCCGAACTAAACATTCCGGAATGTTAACATAACGCATTCTAAAATCCAAACTGAACATTCCGGAATTGTAATTCCGTAACACATTCTGAATTCCGAACTAAACATTCCGGACATGATAACATAACACATTCTAAAATCCAAACTGAATATTCCGGAATTGTAACGCAACACATTCTAAAATCTGAACTGAACATTCCGGAATTGTAATTCCGTAACACATTCTGAATTCCGAACTAAACATTCCGTAATGTTAACATAACGCATTCTAAAATCCAAACTGAACATTCCGGAATTGTAACATAACACATTCTGAATTCCAAACAAAACATTCCGGAATGTTAACATAACACATTCTAAAATACAAACTGAACATTCCGGAATTGTAACATAACACATTCTAAAATCTGAACTTAACAGTCCGGAATGTTAACAACACATTCTAAAATCAGAATTTAACATTCCGGAATGTTAACATAACACATTCTAAAATCCAAACTGAACATTCCGGAATTGTTATTCCGTAACACATTCTGAATTCGAAACTAAACATTCCGGAATGTTAACATAACACATTCTAAAATCCAAACTGAACATTCCGGAATTGTAACATAACACATTCTAAAAACTGAACTTAACATTCTGGAATTGTAATTCCGTAACACATTCTGAATTCCGAACTAAACATTCCGGAATGTTAACATAACACATTCTAAAATCCAAACTGAACATTCCGGAATTGTTATTCCGTAACACATTCTGAATTCCGAACTAAACATTCCGGAATGTTAACATAAAACATTCTAAAATCCAAACTGAATATTCCGGAATTGTAATTCCGTAACACATTCTGAATTCAAAACTAAACATTCCGGAATGTTAACATAACACATTCTAAAATCCGAACTGAACATTCCGGAATTGTAATTCCGTAACACATTCTGAATTCCGAACTAAACATTCCGGAATGTTAACATAACGCATTCTAAAATCCAAACTGAACATTCCGGAATTGTAACATAACACATTCTAAAATCTGAACTTAACATTCCGGAATGTTAACAACACATTCTAAAATCAGAATTTAACATTCCGGAATGTTAACATAACACATTCTAAAATCCAAACTGAACATTCCGGAATTGTAATTCCGTAACACATTCTGAATTCAAAACTAAACATTCCGGAATGTTAACATAACACATTCTAAAATCCGAACTGAACATTCCGGAATTGTAATTCCGTAACACATTCTGAATTCCGAACTAAACATTCCGGAATGTTAACATAACGCATTCTAAAATCCAAACTGAACATTCCGGAATTGTAACATAACACATTCTAAAATCTGAACTGAACATTCCGGAATTGTAATTCCGTAACACATTCTGAATTCCGAACTAAACATTCCGGAATGTTAACATAACGCATTCTAAAATCCAAACTGAACATTCCGGAATTGTAACATAACACATTCTAAAATCTGAACTTAACATTCCGGAATGTTAACAACACATTCTAAAATCAGAATTTAACATTCCGGAATGTTAACATAACATATTCTAAAATCCAAACTGAACAATCCGGAATTGTAATTCCGTAACACATTCTGAATTCCGAACTAAACATTCCAGAATGTTAACATAAGACATTCAAAAATCCACACTGAACATTCCGGAATTGTAACATAACACATTCTAAAATCCAAACTTAACATTCCGGAATGTTAACATAACACATTCTAAAATCCAAACTGAACATTCCGGAATTGTAACATAACACATTCTAAAATCTGAACTTAACAGTCCGGAATGTTAACAACACATTCTAAAATGAGAATTTAACATTCCGGAATGTTAACATAACACATTCTAAAATCCAAACTGAACATTCCGGAATTGTTATTCCGTAACACATTCTGAATTCGAAACTAAACATTCCGGAATGTTAACATAACACATTCTAAAATCCAAACTGAACATTCCGGAATTGTAACATAACACATTCTAAAAACTGAACTTAACATTCTGGAATTTTTATTCCGTAACACATTCTGAATTCGAAACTAAACATTCCGGAATGTTAACATAACACATTCTAAAATCCAAACTGAACATTCCGGAATTGTAACATAACACATTCTAAAAAATGAACTTAACATTCTGGAATTGTAATTCCGTAACACATTCTGAATTCCGAACTAAACATTCCGGAATGTTAACAAAAGACATTCTAAAATCCAAACTGAACATTCCGGAATTGTTATTCCGTAACACATTCTAAAATCTGAACTTAACATTCTGGAATTGTAATTCCGTAACACATTCTGAATTCCGAACTAAACATTCCGGAATGTTAACATAAGACATTCTAAAATCCAAACTGAACATTCCGGAATTGTAATTCCGTAACACATTCTGAATTCCGAACAAAACATTCCGGAATGTTAACATAACGCATTCTAAAATCCAAACTGAACATTCCGGAATTGTAACATAACACATTCTAATATCTGAACTTAACATTCCGGAATGTTAACAAAACATTGTAAAATCAGAACTTAACATTCCGGAATGTTACCATAACACATTCTAAAATCCAAACTGAACATTCCTGAATTGTAATTCCGTAACACATTCTAAATTCCGAACTTAACATTCCGGAATGTTAACATAACACATTCTAAAATCTGTACTTAACATTCCGGAATTGTAATTCCGTAACACATTCTGAATTCCGAACTAAACATTCCGGAATGTTAACATAACGCATTCTAAAATCCAAACTGAACATTCCGGAATTGTAATTCCGTAACACATTCTGAATTCCGAACTAAACATTCCGGACATAATAACATAACACATTCTAAAATCCAAACTGAACATTCCGGAATTGTAACGCAACACATTCTAAAATCTGAACTGAACATTCCGGAATTGTAATTCCGTAACACATTCTGAATTCCGAACTAAACATTCCGTAATGTTAACATAACGCATTCTAAAATCCAAACTGAACATTCCGGAATTGTAACATAACACATTCTGAATTCCGAACAAAACATTCCGGAATGTTAACATAACACATTCTAAAATACAAACTGAACATTCCGGAATTGTAACATAACACATTCTAAAATCTGAACTTAACAGTCCGGAATGTTAACAACACATTCTAAAATCAGAATTTAACATTCCGGAATGTTAACATAACACATTCTAAAATCCAAACTGAACATTCCGGAATTGTTATTCCGTAACACATTCTGAATTCGAAACTAAACATTCCGGAATGTTAACATAACACATTCTAAAATCCGAACTGAACATTCCGGAATTGTAATTCCGTAACACATTCTGAATTCCGAACAAAACATTCTGGAATGATAACATAACACATTCTAAAATATAAACTGAACATTCCGGAATTGTAACGCAACACATTCTAAAATCTGAACTGAACATTCCGGAATTGTAATTCCGTAACACATTCTGAATTCCGAACAAAACATTCTGGAATGATAACATAACACATTCTAAAATATAAACTGAACATTCCGGAATTGTAACGCAACACATTCTAAAATCTGAACTGAACATTCCGGAATTGTAATTCCGTAACACATTCTGAATTCCGAACAAAACATTCTGGAATGATAACATAACACATTCTAAAATCCAAACTGAACATTCCGGAATTGTAACATAACACATTCTAAAATCTGAACTTAACATTCCGGAATGTTAACAACACATTCTAAAATCTGAATTTAACATTCCGGAATGTTAACATAACATATTCTAAAATCCAAACTGAACAATCCGGAATTGTAATTCCGTAACACATTCTGAATTCCGAACTAAACATTCCAGAATGTTAACATAAGACATTCTAAAATCCACACTGAACATTCCGGAATTGTAACATAACACATTCTAAAATCCAAACTTAACATTCCGGAATGTTAACATAACACATTCTAAAATCCAAACTGAACATTCCGGAATTGTAACATAACACATTCTAAAATCTGAACTTAACAGTCCGGAATGTTAACAACACATTCTAAAATGAGAATTTAACATTCCGGAATGTTAACATAACACATTCTAAAATCCAAACTGAACATTCCGGAATTGTTATTCCGTAACACATTCTGAATTCGAAACTAAACATTCCGGAATGTTAACATAACACATTCTAAAATCCAAACTGAACATTCCGGAATTGTAACATAACACATTCTAAAAACTGAACTTAACATTCTGGAATTTTTATTCCGTAACACATTCTGAATTCGAAACTAAACATTCCGGAATGTTAACATAACACATTCTAAAATCCAAACTGAACATTCCGGAATTGTAACATAACACATTCTAAAAAATGAACTTAACATTCTGGAATTGTAATTCCGTAACACATTCTGAATTCCGAACTAAACATTCCGGAATGTTAACAAAAGACATTCTAAAATCCAAACTGAACATTCCGGAATTGTTATTCCGTAACACATTCTAAAATCTGAACTTAACATTCTGGAATTGTAATTCCGTAACACATTCTGAATTCCGAACTAAACATTCCGGAATGTTAACATAAGACATTCTAAAATCCAAACTGAACATTCCGGAATTGTAATTCCGTAACACATTCTGAATTCCGAACAAAACATTCCGGAATGTTAACATAACGCATTCTAAAATCCAAACTGAACATTCCGGAATTGTAACATAACACATTCTAATATCTGAACTTAACATTCCGGAATGTTAACAAAACATTGTAAAATCAGAACTTAACATTCCGGAATGTTACCATAACACATTCTAAAATCCAAACTGAACATTCCTGAATTGTAATTCCGTAACACATTCTAAATTCCGAACTTAACATTCCGGAATGTTAACATAACACATTCTAAAATCTGTACTTAACATTCCGGAATTGTAATTCCGTAACACATTCTGAATTCCGAACTAAACATTCCGGAATGTTAACATAACGCATTCTAAAATCCAAACTGAACATTCCGGAATTGTAATTCCGTAACACATTCTGAATTCCGAACTAAACATTCCGGACATAATAACATAACACATTCTAAAATCCAAACTGAACATTCCGGAATTGTAACGCAACACATTCTAAAATCTGAACTGAACATTCCGGAATTGTAATTCCGTAACACATTCTGAATTCCGAACTAAACATTCCGTAATGTTAACATAACGCATTCTAAAATCCAAACTGAACATTCCGGAATTGTAACATAACACATTCTGAATTCCGAACAAAACATTCCGGAATGTTAACATAACACATTCTAAAATACAAACTGAACATTCCGGAATTGTAACATAACACATTCTAAAATCTGAACTTAACAGTCCGGAATGTTAACAACACATTCTAAAATCAGAATTTAACATTCCGGAATGTTAACATAACACATTCTAAAATCCAAACTGAACATTCCGGAATTGTTATTCCGTAACACATTCTGAATTCGAAACTAAACATTCCGGAATGTTAACATAACACATTCTAAAATCCGAACTGAACATTCCGGAATTGTAATTCCGTAACACATTCTGAATTCCGAACAAAACATTCTGGAATGATAACATAACACATTCTAAAATATAAACTGAACATTCCGGAATTGTAACGCAACACATTCTAAAATCTGAACTGAACATTCCGGAATTGTAATTCCGTAACACATTCTGAATTCCGAACAAAACATTCTGGAATGATAACATAACACATTCTAAAATATAAACTGAACATTCCGGAATTGTAACGCAACACATTCTAAAATCTGAACTGAACATTCCGGAATTGTAATTCCGTAACACATTCTGAATTCCGAACTAAACATTCCGGAATGTTAACATAACGCATTCTAAAATCCAAACTGAACATTCCGGAATTGTAACATAACACATTCTAAAATCTGAACTTAACATTCCGGAATGTTAACAACACATTCTAAAATCAGAATTTAACATCCCGGAATGTTAACATAACACATTCTAAAATCCAAACTGAACATTCCGGAATTGTAATTCCGTAACACATTCTGAATTCCGAACTAAACATTCCAGAATGTTAACATAAGACATTCTAAAATCCACACTGAACATTCCGGAATTGTAACATAACACATTCTAAAATCCAAACTTAACATTCCGGAATGTTAACATAACACATTCTAAAATCCAAACTGAACATTCCGGAATTGTAACATAACACATTCTAAAATCTGAACTTAACAGTCCGGAATGTTAACAACACATTCTAAAATGAGAATTTAACATTCCGGAATGTTAACATAACACATTCTAAAATCCAAACTGAACATTCCGGAATTGTTATTCCGTAACACATTCTGAATTCGAAACTAAACATTCCGGAATGTTAACATAACACATTCTAAAATCCAAACTGAACATTCCGGAATTGTAATTCCGTAACACATTCTGAATTCCGAACTAAACATTCCGGAATGTTAACATAACGCATTCTAAAATCCAAACTGAACATTCCGGAATTGTAATTCCGTAACACATTCTGAATTCCGAACTAAACATTCCGGACATGATAACATAACACATTCTAAAATCCAAACTGAACATTCCGGAATTGTAACGCAACACATTCTAAAATCTGAACTGAACATTCCGGAATTGTAATTCCGTAACACATTCTGAATTCCGAACTAAACATTCCGTAATGTTAACATAACGCATTCTAAAATCCAAACTGAACATTCCGGAATTGTAACATAACACATTCTGAATTCCAAACAAAACATTCCGGAATGTTAACATAACACATTCTAAAATACAAACTGAACATTCCGGAATTGTAACATAACACATTCTAAAATCTGAACTTAACAGTCCGGAATGTTAACAACACATTCTAAAATCAGAATTTAACATTCCGGAATGTTAACATAACACATTCTAAAATCCAAACTGAACATTCCGGAATTGTTATTCCGTAACACATTCTGAATTCGAAACTAAACATTCCGGAATGTTAACATAACACATTCTAAAATCCAAACTGAACATTCCGGAATTGTAACATAACACATTCTAAAAACTGAACTTAACATTCTGGAATTGTAATTCCGTAACACATTCTGAATTCCGAACTAAACATTCCGGAATGTTAACATAAAACATTCTAAAATCCAAACTGAACATTCCGGAATTGTTATTCCGTAACACATTCTGAATTCCGAACTAAACATTCCGGAATGTTAACATAAAACATTCTAAAATCCAAACTGAATATTCCGGAATTGTAATTCCGTAACACATTCTGAATTCAAAACTAAACATTCCGGAATGTTAACATAACACATTCTAAAATCCGAACTGAACATTCCGGAATTGTAATTCCGTAACACATTCTGAATTCCGAACTAAACATTCCGGAATGTTAACATAACGCATTCTAAAATCCAAACTGAACATTCCGGAATTGTAACATAACACATTCTAAAATCTGAACTTAACATTCCGGAATGTTAACAACACATTCTAAAATCAGAATTTAACATTCCGGAATGTTAACATAACACATTCTAAAATCCAAACTGAACATTCCGGAATTGTAATTCCGTAACACATTCTGAATTCCGAACTAAACATTCCAGAATGTTAACATAAGACATTCTAAAATCCACACTGAACATTCCGGAATTGTAACATAACACATTCTAAAATCCAAACTTAACATTCCGGAATGTTAACATAACACATTCTAAAATCCAAACTGAACATTCCGGAATTGTAACATAACACATTCTAAAATCTGAACTTAACAGTCCGGAATGTTAACAACACATTCTAAAATGAGAATTTAACATTCCGGAATGTTAACATAACACATTCTAAAATCCAAACTGAACATTCCGGAATTGTTATTCCGTAACACATTCTGAATTCGAAACTAAACATTCCGGAATGTTAACATAACACATTCTAAAATCCAAACTGAACATTCCGGAATTGTAACATAACACATTCTAAAAACTGAACTTAACATTCTGGAATTTTTATTCCGTAACACATTCTGAATTCCGAACTAAACATTCCGGAATGTTAACAAAAGACATTCTAAAATCCAAACTGAACATTCCGGAATTGTTATTCCGTAACACATTCTAAAATCTGAACTTAACATTCTGGAATTGTAATTCCGTAACACATTCTGAATTCCGAACTAAACATTCCGGAATGTTAACATAAGACATTCTAAAATCCAAACTGAACATTCCGGAATTGTAATTCCGTAACACATTCTGAATTCCGAACAAAACATTCCGGAATGTTAACATAACGCATTCTAAAATCCAAACTGAACATTCCGGAATTGTAACATAACACATTCTAATATCTGAACTTAACATTCCGGAATGTTAACAAAACATTGTAAAATCAGAACTTAACATTCCGGAATGTTACCATAACACATTCTAAAATCCAAACTGAACATTCCGGAATTGTAATTCCGTAACACATTCTAAATTCCGAACTTAACATTCCGGAATGTTAACATAACACATTCTAAAATCTGTACTTAACATTCCGGAATTGTAATTCCGTAACACATTCTGAATTCCGAACTAAACATTCCGGAATGTTAACATAACGCATTCTAAAATCCAAACTGAACATTCCGGAATTGTAATTCCGTAACACATTCTGAATTCCGAAATAAACATTCCGGACATGATAACATAACACATTCTAAAATCCAAACTGAACATTCCGGAATTGTAACGCAACACATTCTAAAATCTGAACTGAACATTCCGGAATTGTAATTCCGTAACACATTCTGAATTCCGAACTAAACATTCCGTAATGTTAACATAACGCATTCTAAAATCCAAACTGAACATTCCGGAATTGTAACATAACACATTCTGAATTCCGAACAAAACATTCCGGAATGTTAACATAACACATTCTAAAATACAAACTGAACATTCCGGAATTGTAACATAACACATTCTAAAATCTGAACTTAACAGTCCGGAATGTTAACAACACATTCTAAAATCAGAATTTAACATTCCGGAATGTTAACATAACACATTCTAAAATCCAAACTGAACATTCCGGAATTGTTATTCCGTAACACATTCTGAATTCGAAACTAAACATTCCGGAATGTTAACATAACACATTCTAAAATCCAAACTGAACATTCCGGAATTGTAACATAACACATTCTAAAAACTGAACTTAACATTCTGGAATTTTTATTCCGTAACACATTCTGAATTCCGAACTAAACATTCCGGAATGTTAACAAAAGACATTCTAAAATCCAAACTGAACATTCCGGAATTGTTATTCCGTAACACATTCTAAAAACTGAACTTAACATTCTGGAATTGTAATTCCGTAACACATTCTGAATTCCGAACTAAACATTCCGGAATGTTAACATAAGACATTCTAAAATCCAAACTGAACATTCCGGAATTGTAATTCCGTAACACATTCTGAATTCCGAACAAAACATTCCGGAATGTTAACATAACGCATTCTAAAATCCAAACTGAACATTCCGGAATTGTAACATAACACATTCTAATATCTGAACTTAACATTCCGGAATGTTAACAAAACATTGTAAAATCAGAACTTAACATTCCGGAATGTTACCATAACACATTCTAAAATCCAAACTGAACATTCCGGAATTGTAATTCCGTAACACATTCTAAATTCCGAACTTAACATTCCGGAATGTTAACATAACACATTCTAAAATCTGTACTTAACATTCCGGAATTGTAATTCCGTAACACATTCTGAATTCCGAACTAAACATTCCGGAATGTTAACATAACGCATTCTAAAATCCAAACTGAACATTACGGAATTGTAATTCCGTAACACATTCTGAATTCCGAAATAAACATTCCGGACATGATAACATAACACATTCTAAAATCCAAACTGAACATTCCGGAATTGTAACGCAACACATTCTAAAATCTGAACTGAACATTCCGGAATTGTAATTCCGTAACACATTCTGAATTCCGAACTAAACATTCCGGACATGATAACATAACACATTCTAAAATCAGAACTTAACATTCCGGAATTGTACTTCCGTAATACATTCTGAATTCCGAACTAATAACATAACACATTCTAAAATCCAAACTGAACATTCCGGAATTGTAATTCCGTAACACATTCTGAATTCCGAACTAAACATTCCGGAATGTTAACATAACGAATTCTAAAATCCAAACTTAACATTCCGGAATTGTAACGCAACACATTCTAAAATCTGAACTTAACATTACGGAATGTTAACAACACATTCTAAAATCAGAATTTAACATTCCGGAATTGTACTTCCGTAATACATTCTGAATTCCGAACTAATAACATAACACATTCTAAAATCCAAACTGAACATTCCGGAATGTTAACATAACGCATTCCGGAATTGTAATTCCGTAACACATTCTGAATTCCGAACTAAACATTCCGGAATGTTAACATAACGCATTCTAAAATCCAAACTGAACATTCCGGAATTGTAACATAACACATTCTGAATTCCGAACAAAACATTCCGGAATTTTAACATAACACATTCTAAAATACAAACTGAACATTCCGGAATTGTAACGCAACACATTCTAAAATCTGAACTGAACATTCCGGAATTGTAATTCCGTAAAACATTCTGAATTCCGAACTAAACATTCCGGAATGTTAACATAACACATTCTAAAATACAAACTGAACATTCCGGAATTGTAACGCAACACATTCTAAAATCCAAACTGAACATTCCGGAATTGTAACATAACACATTCTAAAATCTGAACTTAACAGTCCGGATTGTTAACAACACATTCTAAAATCAGAATTTAACATTCCGGAATGTTAACATAACACATTCTAAAATCCAAACTGAACATTCCGGAATTGTTATCCGTAACACATTCTGAATTCGAAACTAAACATTCCGGAATGTTAACATAAAACATTCTAAAATCCAAACTGAACATTCCGGAATTGTAACATAACACATTCTAAAAACTGAACTTAACATTCTGGAATTGTAATTCCGTAACACATTCTGAATTCCGAACTAAACATTCCGGAATGTTAACATAAAACATTCTAAAATCCAAACTGAATATTCCGGAATTGTAATTCCGTAACACATTCTGAATTCAAAACTAAACATTCCGGAATGTTAACATAACACATTCTAAAATCCGAACTGAACATTCCGGAATTGTAATTCCGTAAAACATTCTGAATTCCAAACAAAACATTCTGGAATGATAACATAA
This sequence comes from Sebastes fasciatus, assembly GCF_043250625.1. Lineage (NCBI taxonomy): Eukaryota > Metazoa > Chordata > Actinopteri > Perciformes > Sebastidae > Sebastes > Sebastes fasciatus. The sequence goes on along the minus strand of NC_133795.1, from coordinate 43,142,535 downwards.
CACATTCTAAAATATAAACTGAACATTCCGGAATTGTAACGCAACACATTCTAAAATCTGAACTGAACATTCCGGAATTGTAATTCCGTAACACATTCTGAATTCCGAACTAAACATTCCGGAATGTTAACATAACACATTCTAAAATCCAAACTGAACATTCCGGAATTGTAACATAACATATTCTAAAATCTGAACTTAACATTCCGGAATGTTAACAACACATTCTAAAATCAGAATTTAACATTCCGGAATGTTAACATAACACATTCTAAAATCCAAACTGAACATTCCGGAATTGTAATTCCGTAACACATTCTGAATTCCGAACTAAACATTCCAGAATGTTAACATAACACATTCTAAAATCCAAACTTAACATTCCGGAATTGTAACATAACACATTCTGAATTCCGAACTAAACATTCCGGAATGTTAACATAAGACATTCTAAAATCCACACTGAACATTCCGGAATTGTAACATAACACATTCTAAAATCAGAATTTAACATTCCGGAATGTTAACATAACACATTCTAAAATCCAAACTGAACATTCCGGAATTGTAATTCCGTAACACATTCTGAATTCCGAACTAAACATTCCAGAATGTTAACATAAGACATTCTAAAATCCACACTGAACATTCCGGAATTGTAACATAACACATTCTAAAATCCAAACTTAACATTCCGGAATGTTAACATAACACATTCTAAAATCCAAACTGAACATTCCGGAATTGTAACATAACACATTCTAAAATCTGAACTTAACAGTCCGGAATGTTAACAACACATTCTAAAATGAGAATTTAACATTCCGGAATGTTAACATAACACATTCTAAAATCCAAACTGAACATTCCGGAATTGTTATTCCGTAACACATTCTGAATTCGAAACTAAACATTCCGGAATGTTAACATAACACATTCTAAAATCTGTACTTAACATTCCGGAATTGTAATTCCGTAACACATTCTGAATTCCGAACTAAACATTCCGGAATGTTAACATAACGCATTCTAAAATCCAAACTGAACATTCCGGAATTGTAATTCCGTAACACATTCTGAATTCCGAACTAAACATTCCGGACATGATAACATAACACATTCTAAAATCAGAACTTAACATTCCGGAATTGTACTTCCGTAATACATTCTGAATTCCGAACTAATAACATAACACATTCTAAAATCCAAACTGAACATTCCGGAATTGTAATTCCGTAACACATTCTGAATTCCGAACTAAACATTCCGGAATGTTAACATAACGAATTCTAAAATCCAAACTTAACATTCCGGAATTGTAACGCAACACATTCTAAAATCTGAACTTAACATTACGGAATGTTAACAACACATTCTAAAATCAGAATTTAACATTCCGGAATTGTACTTCCGTAATACATTCTGAATTCCGAACTAATAACATAACAGATTCTAAAATCCAAACTGAACATTCCGGAATGTTAACATAACGCATTCCGGAATTGTAATTCTGTAACACATTCTGAATTCCGAACTAAACATTCCGGAATGTTAACATAACGCATTCTAAAATCCAAACTGAACATTCCGGAATTGTAACATAACACATTCTGAATTCCGAACAAAACATTCCGGAATGTTAACATAACACATTCTAAAATACAAACTGAACATTCCGGAATTGTAACGCAACACATTCTAAAATCTGAACTGAACATTCCGGAATTGTAATTCCGTAAAACATTCTGAATTCCGAACTAAACATTCCGGAATGTTAACATAACACATTCTAAAATACAAACTGAACATTCCGGAATTGTAACGCAACACATTCTAAAATCCAAACTGAACATTCCGGAATTGTAACATAACACATTCTAAAATCTGAACTTAACAGTCCGGATTGTTAACAACACATTCTAAAATCAGAATTTAACATTCCGGAATGTTAACATAACACATTCTAAAATCCAAACTGAACATTCCGGAATTGTAACATAACACATTCTAAAAACTGAACTTAACATTCTGGAATTGTAATTCCGTAACACATTCTGAATTCCGAACTAAACATTCCGGAATGTTAACATAACACATTCTAAAATCCAAACTGAACATTCCGGAATTGTTATTCCGTAACACATTCTGAATTCCGAACTAAACATTCCGGAATGTTAACATAAAACATTCTAAAATCCAAACTGAATATTCCGGAATTGTAATTCCGTAACACATTCTGAATTCAAAACTAAACATTCCGGAATGTTAACATAACACATTCTAAAATCCGAACTGAACATTCCGGAATTGTAATTCCGTAAAACATTCTGAATTCCGAACAAAACATTCTGGAATGATAACATAACACATTCTAAAATATAAACTGAGCATTCCGGAATTGTAACGCAACACATTCTAAAATCTGAACTGAACATTCCGGAATGTTAACAACACATTCTAAAATCAGAATTTAACATTCCGGAATGTTAACATAACACATTCTAAAATCCAAACTGAACATTCCGGAATTGTAACATAACACATTCTAAAATCCAAACTGAACATTCCGGAATTGTAACATAACACATTCTAAAATCTGAACTTAACAGTCCGGAATGTTAACAACACATTCTAAAATGAGAATTTAACATTCCGGAATGTTAACATAACACATTCTAAAATCCAAACTGAACATTCCGGAATTGTAACATAACTCATTCTAAAAACTGAACTTAACATTCTGGAATTGTTATTCCGTAACACATTCTGAATTCGAAACTAAACATTCCGGAATGTTAACATAACACATTCTAAAATCCAAACTGAACATTCTGGAATTGTAACATAAGACATTCTAAAAACTGAACTTAACATTCCAGAATTGTTATTCCGTAACACATTCTAAAATCTGAACTTAACATTCCGGAATTGTAATTCCATAACACATTCTGAATTCCGAACTAAACATTCCAGAATGTTAACATAACACATTCTAAAATCCAAACTGAACATTCCGGAATTGTAATTCCGTAACACATTCTGAATTCCGAACAAAACATTCCGGAATGTTAACATAACGCATTCTAAAATCCAAACTGAACATTCCGGAATTGTAACATAACACATTCTAATATCTGAACTTAACATTCCGGAATGTTAACAAAACATTGTAAAATCAGAACTTAACATTCCGGAATGTTAACATAACACATTCTAAAATCCAAACTGAACATTCCGGAATTGTAATTCCGTAACACATTCTAAATTCCGAACTTAGCATTCCGGAATGTTAACATAACACATTCTAAAATCCAAACTGAACATTCCGGAATTGTAAAATAAAACATTCTAAAATCTGAACTTAACAGTCCGGAATGTTAACAACACATTCTAAAATCAGAATTTAACATTCCGGAATGTTAACATAACACATTCTAAAATCCAAACTGAACATTCCGGAATTGTAACATAACACATTCTAAAAACTGAACTTAACATTCTGGAATTGTAATTCCGTAACACATTCTGAATTCCGAACTAAACATTCCGGAATGTTAACATAACACATTCTAAAATCCAAACTGAACATTCCGGAATTGTTATTCCGTAACACATTCTGAATTCCGAACTAAACATTCCGGAATGTTAACATAAAACATTCTAAAATCCAAACTGAATATTCCGGAATTGTAATTCCGTAACACATTCTGAATTCAAAACTAAACATTCCGGAATGTTAACATAACACATTCTAAAATCCGAACTGAACATTCCGGAATTGTAATTCCGTAACACATTCTGAATTCCGAACAAAACATTCTGGAATGATAACATAACACATTCTAAAAAATAAACTGAACATTCCGGAATTGTAACGCAACACATTCTAAAATCTGAACTGAACATTCCGGAATTGTAATTCCGTAACACATTCTGAATTCCGAACTAAACATTCCGGAATGTTAACATAACGCATTCTAAAATCCAAACTGAACATTCCCGAATTGTAACATAACACATTCTAAAATCTGAACTTAACATTCCGGAATGTTAACAACACATTCTAAAATCAGAATTTAACATTCCGGAATGTTAACATAACACATTCTAAAATCCAAACTGAACATTCCGGAATTGTAATTCCGTAACACATTCTGAATTCCGAACTAAACCTTCCAGAATGTTAACATAACACATTCTAAAATCCAAACTGAACATTCCGGAATTGTAACATAACACATTCTAAAATCCAAACTTAACATTCCGGAATGTTAACATAACACATTCTAAAATCCAAACTGAACATTCCGGAATTGTAACATAACACATTCTAAAATCTGAACTTAACAATCCGGAATTTTAACAACACATTCTAAAATGATAATTTAACATTCCGGAATGTTAACATAACACATTCTAAAATCCAAATTGAACATTCCGAAATTGTTATTCCGTAACACATTCTGAATTCGAAACTAAACATTCCGGAATGTTAACATAACACATTCTAAAATCCAAACTGAACATTCCGGAATTGTAACATAACTCATTCTAAAAACTGAACTTAACATTCTGGAATTGTTATTCCGTAACACATTCTGAATTCGAAACTAAACATTCCGGAATGTTAACATAACACATTCTAAAATCCAAACTGAACATTCCGGAATTGTAACATAAGACATTCTAAAAACTGAACTTAACATTCTGGAATTGTAATTCCGTAACACATTCTGAATTCCGAACTAAACATTCCGGAATGTTAACATAAGACATTCTAAAATCCAAACTGAACATTCCAGAATTGTTATTCCGTAACACATTCTAAAATCTGAACTTAACATTCCGGAATTGTAATTCCGTAACACATTCTGAATTCCGAACTAAACATTCCAGAATGTTAACATAACACATTCTAAAATCCAAACTGAACATTCCGGAATTGTAACATAAGACATTCTAAAAACTGAACTTAACATTCTGGAATTGTAATTCCGTAACACATTCTGAATTCCGAACTAAACATTCCGGAATGTTAACATAAGACATTCTAAAATCCAAACTGAACATTCCAGAATTGTTATTCCGTAACACATTCTAAAATCTGAACTTAACATTCCGGAATTGTAATTCCGTAACACATTCTGAATTCCGAACTAAACATTCCGGAATGTTAACATAAGACATTCTAAAATCCAAACTGAACATTCCAGAATTGTTATTCCGTAACACATTCTAAAATCTGAACTTAACATTCCGGAATTGTAATTCCGTAACACATTCTGAATTCCGAACTAAACATTCCAGAATGTTAACATAACACATTCTAAAATCCAAACTGAATATTCCGGAATTGTAATTCCGTAACACATTCTGAATTCAAAACTAAACATTCCGGAATGTTAACATAACACATTCTAAAATCCGAACTGAACATTCCGGAATTGTAATTCCGTAACACATTCTGAATTCCGAACAAAACATTCTGGAATGATAACATAACACATTCTAAAAAATAAACTGAACATTCCGGAATTGTAACGCAACACATTCTAAAATCTGAACTGAACATTCCGGAATTGTAATTCCGTAACACATTCTGAATTCCGAACTAAACATTCCGGAATGTTAACATAACGCATTCTAAAATCCAAACTGAACATTCCCGAATTGTAACATAACACATTCTAAAATCTGAACTTAACATTCCGGAATGTTAACAACACATTCTAAAATCAGAATTTAACATTCCGGAATGTTAACATAACACATTCTAAAATCCAAACTGAACATTCCGGAATTGTAATTCCGTAACACATTCTGAATTCCGAACTAAACATTCCAGAATGTTAACATAACACATTCTAAAATCCAAACTGAACATTCCGGAATTGTAACATAACACATTCTAAAATCCAAACTTAACATTCCGGAATGTTAACATAACACATTCTAAAATCCAAACTGAACATTCCGGAATTGTAACATAACACATTCTAAAATCTGAACTTAACAGTCCGGAATGTTAACAACACATTCTAAAATGAGAATTTAACATTCCGGAATGTTAACATAACACATTCTAAAATCCAAATTGAACATTCCGAAATTGTTATTCCGTAACACATTCTGAATTCGAAACTAAACATTCCGGAATGTTAACATAACACATTCTAAAATCCAAACTGAACATTCCGGAATTGTAACATAACTCATTCTAAAAACTGAACTTAACATTCTGGAATTGTTATTCCGTAACACATTCTGAATTCGAAACTAAACATTCCGGAATGTTAACATAACACATTCTAAAATCCAAACTGAACATTCCGGAATTGTAACATAACTCATTCTAAAAACTGAACTTAACATTCTGGAATTGTTATTCCGTAACACATTCTAAAATCCAAACTGAACATTCCGGAATTGTAAAATAAAACATTCTAAAATCTGAACTTAACAGTCCGGAATGTTAACAACACATTCTAAAATCAGAATTTAACATTCCGGAATGTTAACATAACACATTCTAAAATCCAAACTGAACATTCCGGAATTGTAACATAACACATTCTAAAAACTGAACTTAACATTCTGGAATTGTAATTCCGTAACACATTCTGAATTCCGAACTAAACATTCCGGAATGTTAACATAACACATTCTAAAATCCAAACTGAACATTCCGGAATTGTTATTCCGTAACACATTCTGAATTCCGAACTAAACATTCCGGAATGTTAACATAAAACATTCTAAAATCCAAACTGAATATTCCGGAATTGTAATTCCGTAACACATTCTGAATTCAAAACTAAACATTCCGGAATGTTAACATAACACATTCTAAAATCCGAACTGAACATTCCGGAATTGTAATTCCGTAACACATTCTGAATTCCGAACAAAACATTCTGGAATGATAACATAACACATTCTAAAAAATAAACTGAACATTCCGGAATTGTAACGCAACACATTCTAAAATCTGAACTGAACATTCCGGAATTGTAATTCCGTAACACATTCTGAATTCCGAACTAAACATTCCGGAATGTTAACATAACGCATTCTAAAATCCAAACTGAACATTCCCGAATTGTAACATAACACATTCTAAAATCTGAACTTAACATTCCGGAATGTTAACAACACATTCTAAAATCAGAATTTAACATTCCGGAACGTTAACATAACACATTCTAAAATCCAAACTGAACATTCCGGAATTGTAATTCCGTAACACATTCTGAATTCCGAACTAAACCTTCCAGAATGTTAACATAACACATTCTAAAATCCAAACTGAACATTCCGGAATTGTAACATAACACATTCTAAAATCCAAACTTAACATTCCGGAATGTTAACATAACACATTCTAAAATCCAAACTGAACATTCCGGAATTGTAACATAACACATTCTAAAATCCAAACTGAACATTCCGGAATTGTAACATAACTCATTCTAAAAACTGAACTTAACATTCTGGAATTGTTATTCCGTAACACATTCTGAATTCGAAACTAAACATTCCGGAATGTTAACATAACACATTCTAAAATCCAAACTGAACATTCCGGAATTGTAACATAAGACATTCTAAAAACTGAACTTAACATTCTGGAATTGTAATTCCGTAACACATTCTGAATTCCGAACTAAACATTCCGGAATGTTAACATAAGACATTCTAAAATCCAAACTGAACATTCCAGAATTGTTATTCCGTAACACATTCTAAAATCTGAACTTAACATTCCGGAATTGTAATTCCGTAACACATTCTGAATTCCGAACTAAACATTCCAGAATGTTAACATAACACATTCTAAAATCCAAACTGAACATTCCGGAATTGTAACATAAGACATTCTAAAAACTGAACTTAACATTCTGGAATTGTAATTCCGTAACACATTCTGAATTCCGAACTAAACATTCCGGAATGTTAACATAAGACATTCTAAAATCCAAACTGAACATTCCAGAATTGTTATTCCGTAACACATTCTAAAATCTGAACTTAACATTCCGGAATTGTAATTCCGTAACACATTCTGAATTCCGAACTAAACATTCCAGAATGTTAACATAACACATTCTAAAATCCAAACTGAATATTCCGGAATTGTAATTCCGTAACACATTCTGAATTCAAAACTAAACATTCCGGAATGTTAACATAACACATTCTAAAATCCGAACTGAACATTCCGGAATTGTAATTCCGTAACACATTCTGAATTCCGAACAAAACATTCTGGAATGATAACATAACACATTCTAAAATCCAAACTGAATATTCCGGAATTGTAATTCCGTAACACATTCTGAATTCAAAACTAAACATTCCGGAATGTTAACATAACACATTCTAAAATCCGAACTGAACATTCCGGAATTGTAATTCCGTAACACATTCTGAATTCCGAACAAAACATTCTGGAATGATAACATAACACATTCTAAAATCCAAACTGAATATTCCGGAATTGTAATTCCGTAACACATTCTGAATTCAAAACTAAACATTCCGGAATGTTAACATAACACATTCTAAAATCCGAACTGAACATTCCGGAATTGTAATTCCGTAACACATTCTGAATTCCGAACAAAACATTCTGGAATGATAACATAACACATTCTAAAAAATAAACTGAACATTCCGGAATTGTAACGCAACACATTCTAAAATCTGAACTGAACATTCCGGAATTGTAATTCCGTAACACATTCTGAATTCCGAACTAAACATTCCGGAATGTTAACATAACGCATTCTAAAATCCAAAGTGAACATTCCCGAATTGTAACATAACACATTCTAAAATCTGAACTTAACATTCCGGAATGTTAACAACACATTCTAAAATCAGAATTTAACATTCCGGAATGTTAACATAACACATTCTAAAATCCAAACTGAACATTCCGGAATTGTAATTCCGTAACACATTCTGAATTCCGAACTAAACATTCCAGAATGTTAACATAACACATTCTAAAATCCAAACTGAACATTCCGGAATTGTAACATAACACATTCTAAAATCCAAACTTAACATTCCGGAATGTTAACATAACACATTCTAAAATCCAAACTGAACATTCCGGAATTGTAACATAACACATTCTAAAATCTGAACTTAACAGTCCGGAATGTTAACAACACATTCTAAAATGAGAATTTAACATTCCGGAATGTTAACATAACACATTCTAAAATCCAAATTGAACATTCCGAAATTGTTATTCCGTAACACATTCTGAATTCGAAACTAAACATTCCGGAATGTTAACATAACACATTCTAAAATCCAAACTGAACATTCCGGAATTGTAACATAACTCATTCTAAAAACTGAACTTAACATTCTGGAATTGTTATTCCGTAACACATTCTGAATTCGAAACTAAACATTCCGGAATGTTAACATAACACATTCTAAAATCCAAACTGAACATTCCGGAATTGTAACATAACTCATTCTAAAAACTGAACTTAACATTCTGGAATTGTTATTCCGTAACACATTCTAAAATCCAAACTGAACATTCCGGAATTGTAAAATAAAACATTCTAAAATCTGAACTTAACAGTCCGGAATGTTAACAACACATTCTAAAATCAGAATTTAACATTCCGGAATGTTAACATAACACATTCTAAAATCCAAACTGAACATTCCGGAATTGTAACATAACACATTCTAAAAACTGAACTTAACATTCTGGAATTGTAATTCCGTAACACATTCTGAATTCCGAACTAAACATTCCGGAATGTTAACATAACACATTCTAAAATCCAAACTGAACATTCCGGAATTGTTATTCCGTAACACATTCTGAATTCCGAACTAAACATTCCGGAATGTTAACATAAAACATTCTAAAATCCAAACTGAATATTCCGGAATTGTAATTCCGTAACACATTCTGAATTCAAAACTAAACATTCCGGAATGTTAACATAACACATTCTAAAATCCGAACTGAACATTCCGGAATTGTAATTCCGTAACACATTCTGAATTCCGAACAAAACATTCTGGAATGATAACATAACACATTCTAAAAAATAAACTGAACATTCCGGAATTGTAACGCAACACATTCTAAAATCTGAACTGAACATTCCGGAATTGTAATTCCGTAACACATTCTGAATTCCGAACTAAACATTCCGGAATGTTAACATAACGCATTCTAAAATCCAAACTGAACATTCCCGAATTGTAACATAACACATTCTAAAATCTGAACTTAACATTCCGGAATGTTAACAACACATTCTAAAATCAGAATTTAACATTCCGGAACGTTAACATAACACATTCTAAAATCCAAACTGAACATTCCGGAATTGTAATTCCGTAACACATTCTGAATTCCGAACTAAACCTTCCAGAATGTTAACATAACACATTCTAAAATCCAAACTGAACATTCCGGAATTGTAACATAACACATTCTAAAATCCAAACTTAACATTCCGGAATGTTAACATAACACATTCTAAAATCCAAACTGAACATTCCGGAATTGTAACATAACACATTCTAAAATCCAAACTGAACATTCCGGAATTGTAACATAACTCATTCTAAAAACTGAACTTAACATTCTGGAATTGTTATTCCGTAACACATTCTGAATTCGAAACTAAACATTCCGGAATGTTAACATAACACATTCTAAAATCCAAACTGAACATTCCGGAATTGTAACATAAGACATTCTAAAAACTGAACTTAACATTCTGGAATTGTAATTCCGTAACACATTCTGAATTCCGAACTAAACATTCCGGAATGTTAACATAAGACATTCTAAAATCCAAACTGAACATTCCAGAATTGTTATTCCGTAACACATTCTAAAATCTGAACTTAACATTCCGGAATTGTAATTCCGTAACACATTCTGAATTCCGAACTAAACATTCCAGAATGTTAACATAACACATTCTAAAATCCAAACTGAACATTCCGGAATTGTAACATAAGACATTCTAAAAACTGAACTTAACATTCTGGAATTGTAATTCCGTAACACATTCTGAATTCCGAACTAAACATTCCGGAATGTTAACATAAGACATTCTAAAATCCAAACTGAACATTCCAGAATTGTTATTCCGTAACACATTCTAAAATCTGAACTTAACATTCCGGAATTGTAATTCCGTAACACATTCTGAATTCCGAACTAAACATTCCGGAATGTTAACATAAGACATTCTAAAATCCAAACTGAACATTCCAGAATTGTTATTCCGTAACACATTCTAAAATCTGAACTTAACATTCCGGAATTGTAATTCCGTAACACATTCTGAATTCCGAACTAAACATTCCGGAATGTTAACATAAAACATTCTAAAATCCAAACTGAATATTCCGGAATTGTAATTCCGTAACACATTCTGAATTCAAAACTAAACATTCCGGAATGTTAACATAACACATTCTAAAATCCGAACTGAACATTCCGGAATTGTAATTCCGTAACACATTCTGAATTCCGAACAAAACATTCTGGAATGATAACATAACACATTCTAAAAAATAAACTGAACATTCCGGAATTGTAACGCAACACATTCTAAAATCTGAACTGAACATTCCGGAATTGTAATTCCGTAACACATTCTGAATTCCGAACTAAACATTCCGGAATGTTAACATAACGCATTCTAAAATCCAAACTGAACATTCCCGAATTGTAACATAACACATTCTAAAATCTGAACTTAACATTCCGGAATGTTAACAACACATTCTAAAATCAGAATTTAACATTCCGGAACGTTAACATAACACATTCTAAAATCCAAACTGAACATTCCGGAATTGTAATTCCGTAACACATTCTGAATTCCGAACTAAACCTTCCAGAATGTTAACATAACACATTCTAAAATCCAAACTGAACATTCCGGAATTGTAACATAACACATTCTAAAATCCAAACTTAACATTCCGGAATGTTAACATAACACATTCTAAAATCCAAACTGAACATTCCGGTATTGTAACATAACACATTCTAAAATCCAAACTGAACATTCCGGAATTGTAACATAACTCATTCTAAAAACTGAACTTAACATTCTGGAATTGTTATTCCGTAACACATTCTGAATTCGAAACTAAACATTCCGGAATGTTAACATAACACATTCTAAAATCCAAACTGAACATTCCGGAATTGTAACATAAGACATTCTAAAAACTGAACTTAACATTCTGGAATTGTAATTCCGTAACACATTCTGAATTCCGAACTAAACATTCCGGAATGTTAACATAAGACATTCTAAAATCCAAACTGAACATTCCAGAATTGTTATTCCGTAACACATTCTAAAATCTGAACTTAACATTCCGGAATTGTAATTCCGTAACACATTCTGAATTCCGAACTAAACATTCCAGAATGTTAACATAACACATTCTAAAATCCAAACTGAACATTCCGGAATTGTAACATAAGACATTCTAAAAACTGAACTTAACATTCTGGAATTGTAATTCCGTAACACATTCTGAATTCCGAACTAAACATTCCGGAATGTTAACATAAGACATTCTAAAATCCAAACTGAACATTCCAGAATTGTTATTCCGTAACACATTCTAAAATCTGAACTTAACATTCCGGAATTGTAATTCCGTAACACATTCTGAATTCCGAACTAAACATTCCAGAATGTTAACATAACACATTCTAAAATCCAAACTGAATATTCCGGAATTGTAATTCCGTAACACATTCTGAATTCAAAACTAAACATTCCGGAATGTTAACATAACACATTCTAAAATCCGAACTGAACATTCCGGAATTGTAATTCCGTAACACATTCTGAATTCCGAACAAAACATTCTGGAATGATAACATAACACATTCTAAAATCCAAACTGAATATTCCGGAATTGTAATTCCGTAACACATTCTGAATTCAAAACTAAACATTCCGGAATGTTAACATAACACATTCTAAAATCCGAACTGAACATTCCGGAATTGTAATTCCGTAACACATTCTGAATTCCGAACAAAACATTCTGGAATGATAACATAACACATTCTAAAATCCAAACTGAATATTCCGGAATTGTAATTCCGTAACACATTCTGAATTCAAAACTAAACATTCCGGAATGTTAACATAACACATTCTAAAATCCGAACTGAACATTCCGGAATTGTAATTCCGTAACACATTCTGAATTCCGAACAAAACATTCTGGAATGATAACATAACACATTCTAAAAAATAAACTGAACATTCCGGAATTGTAACGCAACACATTCTAAAATCTGAACTGAACATTCCGGAATTGTAATTCCGTAACACATTCTGAATTCCGAACTAAACATTCCGGAATGTTAACATAACGCATTCTAAAATCCAAAGTGAACATTCCCGAATTGTAACATAACACATTCTAAAATCTGAACTTAACATTCCGGAATGTTAACAACACATTCTAAAATCAGAATTTAACATTCCGGAATGTTAACATAACACATTCTAAAATCCAAACTGAACATTCCGGAATTGTAATTCCGTAACACATTCTGAATTCCGAACTAAACATTCCAGAATGTTAACATAACACATTCTAAAATCCAAACTGAACATTCCGGAATTGTAACATAACACATTCTAAAATCCAAACTTAACATTCCGGAATGTTAACATAACACATTCTAAAATCCAAACTGAACATTCCGGAATTGTAACATAACACATTCTAAAATCTGAACTTAACAGTCCGGAATGTTAACAACACATTCTAAAATGAGAATTTAACATTCCGGAATGTTAACATAACACATTCTAAAATCCAAATTGAACATTCCGAAATTGTTATTCCGTAACACATTCTGAATTCGAAACTAAACATTCCGGAATGTTAACATAACACATTCTAAAATCCAAACTGAACATTCCGGAATTGTAACATAACTCATTCTAAAAACTGAACTTAACATTCTGGAATTGTTATTCCGTAACACATTCTGAATTCGAAACTAAACATTCCGGAATGTTAACATAACACATTCTAAAATCCAAACTGAACATTCCGGAATTGTAACATAACTCATTCTAAAAACTGAACTTAACATTCTGGAATTGTTATTCCGTAACACATTCTAAAATCCAAACTGAACATTCCGGAATTGTAAAATAAAACATTCTAAAATCTGAACTTAACAGTCCGGAATGTTAACAACACATTCTAAAATCAGAATTTAACATTCCGGAATGTTAACATAACACATTCTAAAATCCAAACTGAACATTCCGGAATTGTAACATAACACATTCTAAAAACTGAACTTAACATTCTGGAATTGTAATTCCGTAACACATTCTGAATTCCGAACTAAACATTCCGGAATGTTAACATAACACATTCTAAAATCCAAACTGAACATTCCGGAATTGTTATTCCGTAACACATTCTGAATTCCGAACTAAACATTCCGGAATGTTAACATAAAACATTCTAAAATCCAAACTGAATATTCCGGAATTGTAATTCCGTAACACATTCTGAATTCAAAACTAAACATTCCGGAATGTTAACATAACACATTCTAAAATCCGAACTGAACATTCCGGAATTGTAATTCCGTAACACATTCTGAATTCCGAACAAAACATTCTGGAATGATAACATAACACATTCTAAAAAATAAACTGAACATTCCGGAATTGTAACGCAACACATTCTAAAATCTGAACTGAACATTCCGGAATTGTAATTCCGTAACACATTCTGAATTCCGAACTAAACATTCCGGAATGTTAACATAACGCATTCTAAAATCCAAACTGAACATTCCCGAATTGTAACATAACACATTCTAAAATCTGAACTTAACATTCCGGAATGTTAACAACACATTCTAAAATCAGAATTTAACATTCCGGAACGTTAACATAACACATTCTAAAATCCAAACTGAACATTCCGGAATTGTAATTCCGTAACACATTCTGAATTCCGAACTAAACCTTCCAGAATGTTAACATAACACATTCTAAAATCCAAACTGAACATTCCGGAATTGTAACATAACACATTCTAAAATCCAAACTTAACATTCCGGAATGTTAACATAACACATTCTAAAATCCAAACTGAACATTCCGGAATTGTTATTCCGTAACACATTCTAAAATCTGAACTTAACATTCCGGAATTGTAATTCCGTAACACATTCTGAATTCCGAACTAAACATTCCAGAATGTTAACATAACACATTCTAAAATCCAAACTGAACATTCCGGAATTGTAACATAAGACATTCTAAAAACTGAACTTAACATTCTGGAATTGTAATTCCGTAACACATTCTGAATTCCGAACTAAACATTCCGGAATGTTAACATAAGACATTCTAAAATCCAAACTGAACATTCCAGAATTGTTATTCCGTAACACATTCTAAAATCTGAACTTAACATTCCGGAATTGTAATTCCGTAACACATTCTGAATTCCGAACTAAACATTCCGGAATGTTAACATAAGACATTCTAAAATCCAAACTGAACATTCCAGAATTGTTATTCCGTAACACATTCTAAAATCTGAACTTAACATTCCGGAATTGTAATTCCGTAACACATTCTGAATTCCGAACTAAACATTCCAGAATGTTAACATAACACATTCTAAAATCCAAACTGAATATTCCGGAATTGTAATTCCGTAACACATTCTGAATTCAAAACTAAACATTCCGGAATGTTAACATAACACATTCTAAAATCCGAACTGAACATTCCGGAATTGTAATTCCGTAACACATTCTGAATTCCGAACAAAACATTCTGGAATGATAACATAACACATTCTAAAAAATAAACTGAACATTCCGGAATTGTAACGCAACACATTCTAAAATCTGAACTGAACATTCCGGAATTGTAATTCCGTAACACATTCTGAATTCCGAACTAAACATTCCGGAATGTTAACATAACGCATTCTAAAATCCAAACTGAACATTCCCGAATTGTAACATAACACATTCTAAAATCTGAACTTAACATTCCGGAATGTTAACAACACATTCTAAAATCAGAATTTAACATTCCGGAATGTTAACATAACACATTCTAAAATCCAAACTGAACATTCCGGAATTGTAATTCCGTAACACATTCTGAATTCCGAACTAAACATTCCAGAATGTTAACATAACACATTCTAAAATCCAAACTGAACATTCCGGAATTGTAACATAACACATTCTAAAATCCAAACTTAACATTCCGGAATGTTAACATAACACATTCTAAAATCCAAACTGAACATTCCGGAATTGTAACATAACACATTCTAAAATCTGAACTTAACAGTCCGGAATGTTAACAACACATTCTAAAATGAGAATTTAACATTCCGGAATGTTAACATAACACATTCTAAAATCCAAATTGAACATTCCGAAATTGTTATTCCGTAACACATTCTGAATTCGAAACTAAACATTCCGGAATGTTAACATAACACATTCTAAAATCCAAACTGAACATTCCGGAATTGTAACATAACTCATTCTAAAAACTGAACTTAACATTCTGGAATTGTTATTCCGTAACACATTCTGAATTCGAAACTAAACATTCCGGAATGTTAACATAACACATTCTAAAATCCAAACTGAACATTCCGGAATTGTAACATAACTCATTCTAAAAACTGAACTTAACATTCTGGAATTGTTATTCCGTAACACATTCTGAATTCGAAACTAAACATTCCGGAATGTTAACATAACACATTCTAAAATCCAAATTGAACATTCCGAAATTGTTATTCCGTAACACATTCTGAATTCGAAACTAAACATTCCGGAATGTTAATATAACACATTCTAAAATCCAAACTGAACATTCCGGAATTGTAACATAACTCATTCTAAAAACTGAACTTAACATTCTGGAATTGTAATTCCGTAACACATTCTGAATTCCGAACTAAACATTCCGGAATGTTAACATAAGACATTCTAAAATCCAAACTGAACATTCCAGAATTGTTATTCCGTAACACATTCTAAAATCTGAACTGAACATTCCGGAATTGTAACATAACACATTCTAATATCTGAACTTAACATTCCGGAATGTTAACATAACGCATTCTAAAATCCAAACTGAACATTCCGGAATTGTAACATAACACATTCTGAATTCCGAACAAAACATTCCGGAATGTTAACATAACACATTCTAAAATACAAACTGAACATTCCGGAATTGTAACGCAACACATTCTAAAATCTGAACTGAACATTCCGGAATTGTAATTCCGTAAAACATTCTGAATTCCGAACTAAACATTCCGGAATGTTAACATAACACATTCTAAAATACAAACTGAACATTCCGGAATTGTAACGCAACACATTCTAAAATCCAAACTGAACATTCCGGAATTGTAACATAACACATTCTAAAATCTGAACTTAACAGTCCGGATTGTTAACAACACATTCTAAAATCAGAATTTAACATTCCGGAATGTTAACATAACACATTCTAAAATCCAAACTGAACATTCCGGAATTGTTATTCCGTAACACATTCTGAATTCGAAACTAAACATTCCGGAATGTTAACATAACACATTCTAAAATCCAAACTGAACATTCCGGAATTGTAACATAACACATTCTGAATTCCGAACAAAACATTCCGGAATGTTAACATAACACATTCTAAAATACAAACTGAACATTCCGGAATTGTAACGCAACACATTCTAAAATCTGAACTGAACATTCCGGAATTGTAATTCCGTAAAACATTCTGAATTCCGAACTAAACATTCCGGAATGTTAACATAACACATTCTAAAATACAAACTGAACATTCCGGAATTGTAACGCAACACATTCTAAAATCCAAACTGAACATTCCGGAATTGTAACATAACACATTCTAAAATCTGAACTTAACAGTCCGGATTGTTAACAACACATTCTAAAATCAGAATTTAACATTCCGGAATGTTAACATAACACATTCTAAAATCCAAACTGAACATTCCGGAATTGTTATTCCGTAACACATTCTGAATTCGAAACTAAACATTCCGGAATGTTAACATAACACATTCTAAAATCCAAACTGAACATTCCGGAATTGTAACATAACACATTCTAAAAACTGAACTTAACATTCTGGAATTGTAATTCCGTAACACATTCTGAATTCCGAACTAAACATTCCGGAATGTTAACATAACACATTCTAAAATCCAAACTGAACATTCCGGAATTGTTATTCCGTAACACATTCTGAATTCCGAACTAAACATTCCGGAATGTTAACATAAAACATTCTAAAATCCAAACTGAATATTCCGGAATTGTAATTCCGTAACACATTCTGAATTCAAAACTAAACATTCCGGAATGTTAACATAACACATTCTAAAATCCGAACTGAACATTCCGGAATTGTAATTCCGTAACACATTCTGAATTCCGAACAAAACATTCTGGAATGATAACATAACACATTCTAAAAAATAAACTGAACATTCCGGAATTGTAACGCAACACATTCTAAAATCTGAACTGAACATTCCGGAATTGTAATTCCGTAACACATTCTGAATTCCGAACTAAACATTCCGGAATGTTAACATAACGCATTCTAAAATCCAAACTGAACATTCCCGAATTGTAACATAACACATTCTAAAATCCAAACTTAACATTCCGGAATGTTAACATAATACATTCTAAAATCAGAATTTAACATTCCGGAATGTTAACATAACACATTCTAAAATCCAAACTGAACATTCCGGAATTGTAATTCCGTAACACATTCTGAATTCCGAACTAAACATTCCAGAATGTTAACAACACATTCTAAAATCCAAACTGAACATTCCGGAATTATTACATAACACATTCTAAAATCCAAACTTAACATTCCGGAATGTTAACATAATACATTCTAAAATCCAAACTGAACATTCCGGAATTGTAACATAACACATTCTAAAATCTGAACTTAACAGTCCGGAATGTTAACAACACATTCTAAAATGAGAATTTAACATTCCGGAATGTTAACATAACACATTCTAAAATCCAAACTGAACATTCCGGAATTGTTATTCCGTAACACATTCTGAATTCGAAACTAAACATTCCGGAATGTTAACATAACACATTCTAAAATCCAAACTGAACATTCCGGAATTGTAACATAACTCATTCTAAAAACTGAACTTAACATTCTGGAATTGTTATTCCGTAACACATTCTGAATTCGAAACTAAACATTCCGGAATGTTAACATAACACATTCTAAAATCCAAACTGAACATTCCGGAATTGTAACATAACTCATTCTAAAAACTGAACTTAACATTCTGGAATTGTTATTCCGTAACACATTCTGAATTCGAAACTAAACATTCCGGAATGTTAACATAACACATTCTAAAATCCAAACTGAACATTCCAGAATTGTTATTCCGTGACACATTCTAAAATCTGAACTTAACATTCCGGAATTGTAATTCCGTAACACATTCTGAATTCCGAACTAAACATTCCAGAATGTTAACATAACACATTCTAAAATCCAAACTGAATATTCCGGAATTGTAATTCCGTAACACATTCTGAATTCAAAACTAAACATTCCGGAATGTTAACATAACACATTCTAAAATCTGAACTTAACAATCCGGAATTTTAACAACACATTCTAAAATGATAATTTAACATTCCGGAATGTTAACATAACACATTCTAAAATCCAAATTGAACATTCCGAAATTGTTATTCCGTAACACATTCTGAATTCGAAACTAAACATTCCGGAATGTTAACATAACACATTCTAAAATCCAAACTGAACATTCCGGAATTGTAACATAACTCATTCTAAAAACTGAACTTAACATTCTGGAATTGTTATTCCGTAACACATTCTGAATTCGAAACTAAACATTCCGGAATGTTAACATAACACATTCTAAAATCCAAACTGAACATTCCGGAATTGTAACATAAGACATTCTAAAAACTGAACTTAACATTCTGGAATTGTAATTCCGTAACACATTCTGAATTCCGAACTAAACATTCCGGAATGTTAACATAAGACATTCTAAAATCCAAACTGAACATTCCAGAATTGTTATTCCGTAACACATTCTAAAATCTGAACTTAACATTCCGGAATTGTAATTCCGTAACACATTCTGAATTCCGAACTAAACATTCCAGAATGTTAACATAACACATTCTAAAATCCAAACTGAACATTCCGGAATTGTAACATAAGACATTCTAAAAACTGAACTTAACATTCTGGAATTGTAATTCCGTAACACATTCTGAATTCCGAACTAAACATTCCGGAATGTTAACATAAGACATTCTAAAATCCAAACTGAACATTCCAGAATTGTTATTCCGTAACACATTCTAAAATCTGAACTTAACATTCCGGAATTGTAATTCCGTAACACATTCTGAATTCCGAACTAAACATTCCAGAATGTTAACATAACACATTCTAAAATCCAAACTGAATATTCCGGAATTGTAATTCCGTAACACATTCTGAATTCAAAACTAAACATTCCGGAATGTTAACATAACACATTCTAAAATCCGAACTGAACATTCCGGAATTGTAATTCCGTAACACATTCTGAATTCCGAACAAAACATTCTGGAATGATAACATAACACATTCTAAAAAATAAACTGAACATTCCGGAATTGTAACGCAACACATTCTAAAATCTGAACTGAACATTCCGGAATTGTAATTCCGTAACACATTCTGAATTCCGAACTAAACATTCCGGAATGTTAACATAACGCATTCTAAAATCCAAACTGAACATTCCCGAATTGTAACATAACACATTCTAAAATCTGAACTTAACATTCCGGAATGTTAACAACACATTCTAAAATCAGAATTTAACATTCCGGAATGTTAACATAACACATTCTAAAATCCAAACTGAACATTCCGGAATTGTAATTCCGTAACACATTCTGAATTCCGAACTAAACATTCCAGAATGTTAACATAACACATTCTAAAATCCAAACTGAACATTCCGGAATTGTAACATAACTCATTCTAAAATCCAAACTTAACATTCCGGAATGTTAACATAACACATTCTAAAATCCAAACTGAACATTCCGGAATTGTAACATAACACATTCTAAAATCTGAACTTAACAGTCCGGAATGTTAACAACACATTCTAAAATGAGAATTTAACATTCCGGAATGTTAACATAACACATTCTAAAATCCAAATTGAACATTCCGAAATTGTTATTCCGTAACACATTCTGAATTCGAAACTAAACATTCCGGAATGTTAACATAACACATTCTAAAATCCAAACTGAACATTCCGGAATTGTAACATAACTCATTCTAAAAACTGAACTTAACATTCTGGAATTGTTATTCCGTAACACATTCTGAATTCGAAACTAAACATTCCGGAATGTTAACATAACACATTCTAAAATCCAAACTGAACATTCCGGAATTGTAACATAACTCATTCTAAAAACTGAACTTAACATTCTGGAATTGTTATTCCGTAACACATTCTGAATTCGAAACTAAACATTCCGGAATGTTAACATAACACATTCTAAAATCCAAATTGAACATTCCGAAATTGTTATTCCGTAACACATTCTGAATTCGAAACTAAACATTCCGGAATGTTAATATAACACATTCTAAAATCCAAACTGAACATTCCGGAATTGTAACATAACTCATTCTAAAAACTAAACTTAACATTCTGGAATTGTAATTCCGTAACACATTCTGAATTCCGAACTAAACATTCCGGAATGTTAACATAAGACATTCTAAAATCCAAACTGAACATTCCAGAATTGTTATTCCGTAACACATTCTAAAATCTGAACTGAACAATCCGGAATTGTAACATAACACATTCTAATATCTGAACTTAACATTCCGGAATGTTAACATAACGCATTCTAAAATCCAAACTGAACATTCCGGAATTGTAACATAACACATTCTGAATTCCGAACAAAACATTCCGGAATGTTAACATAACACATTCTAAAATACAAACTGAACATTCCGGAATTGTAACGCAACACATTCTAAAATCTGAACTGAACATTCCGGAATTGTAATTCCGTAAAACATTCTGAATTCCGAACTAAACATTCCGGAATGTTAACATAACACATTCTAAAATACAAACTAAACATTCCGGAATGTTAACATAACACATTCTAAAATCCAAACTGAACATTCCGGAATTGTAACATAACTCATTCTAAAAACTGAACTTAACATTCTGGAATTGTTATTCCGTAACACATTCTGAATTCGAAACTAAACATTCCGGAATGTTAACATAACACATTCTAAAATCCAAATTGAACATTCCGAAATTGTTATTCCGTAACACATTCTGAATTCGAAACTAAACATTCCGGAATGTTAATATAACACATTCTAAAATCCAAACTGAACATTCCGGAATTGTAACATAACTCATTCTAAAAACTAAACTTAACATTCTGGAATTGTAATTCCGTAACACATTCTGAATTCCGAACTAAACATTCCGGAATGTTAACATAAGACATTCTAAAATCCAAACTGAACATTCCAGAATTGTTATTCCGTAACACATTCTAAAATCTGAACTGAACAATCCGGAATTGTAACATAACACATTCTAATATCTGAACTTAACATTCCGGAATGTTAACATAACGCATTCTAAAATCCAAACTGAACATTCCGGAATTGTAACATAACACATTCTGAATTCCGAACAAAACATTCCGGAATGTTAACATAACACATTCTAAAATACAAACTGAACATTCCGGAATTGTAACGCAACACATTCTAAAATCTGAACTGAACATTCCGGAATTGTAATTCCGTAAAACATTCTGAATTCCGAACTAAACATTCCGGAATGTTAACATAACACATTCTAAAATACAAACTGAACATTCCGGAATTGTAACGCAACACATTCTAAAATCCAAACTGAACATTCCGGAATTGTAACATAACACATTCTAAAATCTGAACTTAACAGTCCGGATTGTTAACAACACATTCTAAAATCAGAATTTAACATTCCGGAATGTTAACATAACACATTCTAAAATCCAAACTGAACATTCCGGAATTGTTATTCCGTAACACATTCTGAATTCGAAACTAAACATTCCGGAATGTTAACATAACACATTCTAAAATCCAAACTGAACATTCCGGAATTGTAACATAACACATTCTAAAAACTGAACTTAACATTCTGGAATTGTAATTCCGTAACACATTCTGAATTCAAAACTAAACATTCCGGAATGTTAACATAACACATTCTAAAATCCGAACTGAACATTCCGGAATTGTAACGCAACACATTCTAAAATCTGAACTGAACATTCCGGAATTGTAATTCCGTAACACATTCTGAATTCCGAACTAAACATTCCGGAATGTTAACATAACGCATTCTAAAATCCAAACTGAACATTCCCGAATTGTAACATAACACATTCTAAAATCCAAACTTAACATTCCGGAATGTTAACATAATACATTCTAAAATCAGAATTTAACATTCCGGAATGTTAACATAACACATTCTAAAATCCAAACTGAACATTCCGGAATTGTAATTCCGTAACACATTCTGAATTCCGAACTAAACATTCCAGAATGTTAACAACACATTCTAAAATCCAAACTGAACATTCCGGAATTATTACATAACACATTCTAAAATCCAAACTTAACATTCCGGAATGTTAACATAATACATTCTAAAATCCAAACTGAACATTCCGGAATTGTAACATAACACATTCTAAAATCTGAACTTAACAGTCCGGAATGTTAACAACACATTCTAAAATGAGAATTTAACATTCCGGAATGTTAACATAACACATTCTAAAATCCAAACTGAACATTCCGGAATTGTTATTCCGTAACACATTCTGAATTCGAAACTAAACATTCCGGAATGTTAACATAACACATTCTAAAATCCAAACTGAACATTCCGGAATTGTAACATAACTCATTCTAAAAACTGAACTTAACATTCTGGAATTGTTATTCCGTAACACATTCTGAATTCGAAACTAAACATTCCGGAATGTTAACATAACACATTCTAAAATCCAAACTGAACATTCCGGAATTGTAACATAACTCATTCTAAAAACTGAACTTAACATTCTGGAATTGTTATTCCGTAACACATTCTGAATTCGAAACTAAACATTCCGGAATGTTAACATAACACATTCTAAAATCCAAACTGAACATTCCGGAATTGTTATTCCGTGACACATTCTAAAATCTGAACTTAACATTCCGGAATTGTAATTCCGTAACACATTCTGAATTCCGAACTAAACATTCCAGAATGTTAACATAACACATTCTAAAATCCAAATTGAACATTCCGAAATTGTTATTCCGTAACACATTCTGAATTCGAAACTAAACATTCCGGAATGTTAACATAACACATTCTAAAATCCAAATTGAACATTCCGAAATTGTTATTCCGTAACACATTCTGAATTCGAAACTAAACATTCCGGAATGTTAACATAAGACATTCTAAAATCCAAACTGAACATTCCAGAATTGTTATTCCGTAACACATTCTAAAATCTGAACTGAACATTCCGGAATTGTAACATAACACATTCTAATATCTGAACTTAACATTCCGGAATGTTAACATAACGCATTCTAAAATCCAAACTGAACATTCCGGAATTGTAACATAACACATTCTGAATTCCGAACAAAACATTCCGGAATGTTAACATAACACATTCTAAAATACAAACTGAACATTCCGGAATTGTAACGCAACACATTCTAAAATCTGAACTGAACATTCCGGAATTGTAATTCCGTAAAACATTCTGAATTCCGAACTAAACATTCCGGAATGTTAACATAACACATTCTAAAATACAAACTGAACATTCCGGAATTGTAACGCAACACATTCTAAAATCCAAACTGAACATTCCGGAATTGTAACATAACACATTCTAAAATCTGAACTTAACAGTCCGGATTGTTAACAACACATTCTAAAATCAGAATTTAACATTCCGGAATGTTAACATAACACATTCTAAAATCCAAACTGAACATTCCGGAATTGTTATTCCGTAACACATTCTGAATTCGAAACTAAACATTCCGGAATGTTAACATAACACATTCTAAAATCCGAACTGAACATTCCGGAATTGTAATTCCGTAACACATTCTGAATTCCGAACAAAACATTCTGGAATGATAACATAACACATTCTAAAAAATAAACTGAACATTCCGGAATTGTAACGCAACACATTCTAAAATCTGAACTGAACATTCCGGAATTGTAATTCCGTAACACATTCTGAATTCCGAACTAAACATTCCGGAATGTTAACATAACGCATTCTAAAATCCAAACTGAACATTCCCGAATTGTAACATAACACATTCTAAAATCTGAACTTAACATTCCGGAATGTTAACAACACATTCTAAAATCAGAATTTAACATTCCGGAATGTTAACATAACACATTCTAAAATCCAAACTGAACATTCCGGAATTGTAATTCCGTAACACATTCTGAATTCCGAACTAAACATTCCAGAATGTTAACATAACACATTCTAAAATCCAAACTGAACATTCCGGAATTGTAACATAACACATTCTAAAATCCAAACTTAACATTCCGGAATGTTAACATAACACATTCTAAAATCCAAACTGAACATTCCGGAATTGTAACATAACACATTCTAAAATCTGAACTTAACAGTCCGGAATGTTAACAACACATTCTAAAATGAGAATTTAACATTCCGGAATGTTAACATAACACATTCTAAAATCCAAATTGAACATTCCGAAATTGTTATTCCGTAACACATTCTGAATTCGAAACTAAACATTCCGGAATGTTAACATAACACATTCTAAAATCCAAACTGAACATTCCGGAATTGTAACATAACTCATTCTAAAAACTGAACTTAACATTCTGGAATTGTTATTCCGTAAGACATTCTGAATTCGAAACTAAACATTCCGGAATGTTAACATAACACATTCTAAAATCCAAACTGAACATTCCGGAATTGTAACATAACTCATTCTAAAAACTGAACTTAACATTCTGGAATTGTTATTCCGTAACACATTCTGAATTCGAAACTAAACATTCCGGAATGTTAACATAACACATTCTAAAATCCAAATTGAACATTCCGAAATTGTTATTCCGTAACACATTCTGAATTCGAAACTAAACATTCCGGAATGTTAATGTAACACATTCTAAAATCCAAACTGAACATTCCGGAATTGTAACATAACTCATTCTAAAAACTGAACTTAACATTCTGGAATTGTAATTCCGTAACACATTCTGAATTCCGAACTAAACATTCCGGAATGTTAACATAAGACATTCTAAAATCCAAACTGAACATTCCAGAATTGTTATTCCGTAACACATTCTAAAATCTGAACTGAACATTCCGGAATTGTAACATAACACATTCTAATATCTGAACTTAACATTCCGGAATGTTAACATAACGCATTCTAAAATCCAAACTGAACATTCCGGAATTGTAACATAACACATTCTGAATTCCGAACAAAACATTCCGGAATGTTAACATAACACATTCTAAAATACAAACTGAACATTCCGGAATTGTAACGCAACACATTCTAAAATCTGAACTGAACATTCCGGAATTTTAATTCCGTAAAACATTCTGAATTCCGAACTAAACATTCCGGAATGTTAACATAACACATTCTAAAATACAAACTGAACATTCCGGAATTGTAACGCAACACATTCTAAAATCCAAACTGAACATTCCGGAATTGTAACATAACACATTCTAAAATCTGAACTTAACAGTCCGGATTGTTAACAACACATTCTAAAATCAGAATTTAACATTCCGGAATGTTAACATAACACATTCTAAAATCCAAACTGAACATTCCGGAATTGTAACATAACACATTCTAAAAACTGAACTTAACATTCTGGAATTGTAATTCCGTAACACATTCTGAATTCCGAACTAAACATTCCGGAATGTTAACATAACACATTCTAAAATCCAAACTGAACATTCCGGAATTGTTATTCCGTAACACATTCTGAATTCCGAACTAAACATTCCGGAATGTTAACATAAAACATTCTAAAATCCAAACTGAATATTCCGGAATTGTAATTCCGTAACACATTCTGAATTCAAAACTAAACATTCCGGAATGTTAACATAACACATTCTAAAATCCGAACTGAACATTCCGGAATTGTAATTCCGTAACACATTCTGAATTCCGAACAAAACATTCTGGAATGATAACATAACACATTCTAAAAAATAAACTGAACATTCCGGAATTGTAACGCAACACATTCTAAAATCTGAACTGAACATTCCGGAATTGTAATTCCGTAACACATTCTGAATTCCGAACTAAACATTCCGGAATGTTAACATAACGCATTCTAAAATCCAAACTGAACATTCCCGAATTGTAACATAACACATTCTAAAATCCAAACTTAACATTCCGGAATGTTAACATAATACATTCTAAAATCAGAATTTAACATTCCGGAATGTTAACATAACACATTCTAAAATCCAAACTGAACATTCCGGAATTGTAATTCCGTAACACATTCTGAATTCCGAACTAAACATTCCAGAATGTTAACAACACATTCTAAAATCCAAACTGAACATTCCGGAATTATTACATAACACATTCTAAAATCCAAACTTAACATTCCGGAATGTTAACATAATACATTCTAAAATCCAAACTGAACATTCCGGAATTGTAACATAACACATTCTAAAATCTGAACTTAACAGTCCGGAATGTTAACAACACATTCTAAAATGAGAATTTAACATTCCGGAATGTTAACATAACACATTCTAAAATCCAAACTGAACATTCCGGAATTGTTATTCCGTAACACATTCTGAATTCGAAACTAAACATTCCGGAATGTTAACATAACACATTCTAAAATCCAAACTGAACATTCCGGAATTGTAACATAACTCATTCTAAAAACTGAACTTAACATTCTGGAATTGTTATTCCGTAACACATTCTGAATTCGAAACTAAACATTCCGGAATGTTAACATAACACATTCTAAAATCCAAACTGAACATTCCGGAATTGTAACATAACTCATTCTAAAAACTGAACTTAACATTCTGGAATTGTTATTCCGTAACACATTCTGAATTCGAAACTAAACATTCCGGAATGTTAACATAACACATTCTAAAATCCAAACTGAACATTCCAGAATTGTTATTCCGTGACACATTCTAAAATCTGAACTTAACATTCCGGAATTGTAATTCCGTAACACATTCTGAATTCCGAACTAAACATTCCAGAATGTTAACATAACACATTCTAAAATCCAAACTGAATATTCCGGAATTGTAATTCCGTAACACATTCTGAATTCAAAACTAAACATTCCGGAATGTTAACATAACACATTCTAAAATCCGAACTGAACATTCCGGAATTGTAATTCCGTAACACATTCTGAATTCCGAACAAAACATTCTGGAATGATAACATAACACATTCTAAAAAATAAACTGAACATTCCGGAATTGTAACGCAACACATTCTAAAATCTGAACTGAACATTCCGGAATTGTAATTCCGTAACACATTCTGAATTCCGAACTAAACATTCCGGAATGTTAACATAACGCATTCTAAAATCCAAACTGAACATTCCCGAATTGTAACATAACACATTCTAAAATCTGAACTTAACATTCCGGAATGTTAACAACACATTCTAAAATCAGAATTTAACATTCCGGAATGTTAACATAACACATTCTAAAATCCAAACTGAACATTCCGGAATTGTAATTCCGTAACACATTCTGAATTCCGAACTAAACATTCCAGAATGTTAACATAACACATTCTAAAATCCAAACTGAACATTCCGGAATTGTAACATAACACATTCTAAAATCCAAACTTAACATTCCGGAATGTTAACATAACACATTCTAAAATCCAAACTGAACATTCCGGAATTGTAACATAACACATTCTAAAATCTGAACTTAACAGTCCGGAATGTTAACAACACATTCTAAAATGAGAATTTAACATTCCGGAATGTTAACATAACACATTCTAAAATCCAAATTGAACATTCCGAAATTGTTATTCCGTAACACATTCTGAATTCGAAACTAAACATTCCGGAATGTTAACATAACACATTCTAAAATCCAAATTGAACATTCCGAAATTGTTATTCCGTAACACATTCTGAATTCGAAACTAAACATTCCGGAATGTTAACATAACACATTCTAAAATCCAAATTGAACATTCCGAAATTGTTATTCCGTAACACATTCTGAATTCGAAACTAAACATTCCGGAATGTTAACATAACACATTCTAAAATCCAAAATGAACATTCCGGAATTGTAACATAACTCATTCTAAAAACTGAACTTAACATTCTGGAATTGTTATTCCGTAACACATTCTGAATTCGAAACTAAACATTCCGGAATGTTAACATAACACATTCTAAAATCCAAACTGAACATTCCGGAATTGTAACATAACTCATTCTAAAAACTGAACTTAACATTCTGGAATTGTTATTCCGTAACACATTCTGAATTCGAAACTAAACATTCCGGAATGTTAACATAACACATTCTAAAATCCAAATTGAACATTCCGAAATTGTTATTCCGTAACACATTCTGAATTCGAAACTAAACATTCCGGAATGTTAACATAACACATTCTAAAATCCAAACTGAACATTCCGGAATTGTAACATAACTCATTCTAAAAACTGAACTTAACATTCTGGAATTGTAATTCCGTAACACATTCTGAATTCCGAACTAAACATTCCGGAATGTTAACATAACACATTCTAAAATCCAAACTGAACATTCCGGAATTGTTATTCCGTAACACATTCTGAATTCCGAACTAAACATTCCGGAATGTTAACATAAAACATTCTAAAATCCAAACTGAATATTCCGGAATTGTAATTCCGTAACACATTCTGAATTCAAAACTAAACATTCCGGAATGTTAACATAACACATTCTAAAATCCGAACTGAACATTCCGGAATTGTAATTCCGTAACACATTCTGAATTCCGAACAAAACATTCTGGAATGATAACATAACACATTCTAAAAAATAAACTGAACATTCCGGAATTGTAACGCAACACATTCTAAAATCTGAACTTAACATTCCGGAATTGTAATTCCGTAACACATTCTGAATTCCGAACTAAACATTCCGGAATGTTAACATAACGCATTCTAAAATCCAAACTGAACATTCCCGAATTGTAACATAACACATTCTAAAATCCAAACTTAACATTCCGGAATGTTAACATAATACATTCTAAAATCAGAATTTAACATTCCGGAATGTTAACATAACACATTCTAAAATCCAAACTGAACATTCCGGAATTGTAATTCCGTAACACATTCTGAATTCCGAACTAAACATTCCAGAATGTTAACAACAAATTCTAAAATCCAAACTGAACATTCCGGAATTGTTACATAACACATTCTAAAATCCAAACTTAACATTCCGGAATGTTAACATAATACATTCTAAAATCCAAACTGAACATTCCGGAATTGTAACATAACACATTCTAAAATCTGAACTTAACAGTCCGGAATGTTAACAACACATTCTAAAATGAGAATTTAACATTCCGGAATGTTAACATAACACATTCTAAAATCCAAACTGAACATTCCGGAATTGTTATTCCGTAACACATTCTGAATTCGAAACTAAACATTCCGGAATGTTAACATAACACATTCTAAAATCCAAACTGAACATTCCGGAATTGTAACATAACTCATTCTAAAAACTGAACTTAACATTCTGGAATTGTTATTCCGTAACACATTCTGAATTCGAAACTAAACATTCCGGAATGTTAACATAACACATTCTAAAATCCAAACTGAACATTCCGGAATTGTAATTCCGTAACACATTCTGAATTCCGAACAAAACATTCCGGAATGTTAACATAACGCATTCTAAAATCCAAACTGAACATTCCGGAATTGTAACATAACACATTCTAATATCTGAACTTAACATTCCGGAATGTTAACAAAACATTGTAAAATCAGAACTTAACATTCCGGAATGTTAACATAACACATTCTAAAATCCAAACTGAACATTCCGGAATTGTAATTCCGTAACACATTCTAAATTCCGAACTTAGCATTCCGGAATGTTAACATAACACATTCTAAAATCCAAACTGAACATTCCGGAATTGTAAAATAAAACATTCTAAAATCTGAACTTAACAGTCCGGAATGTTAACAACACATTCTAAAATCAGAATTTAACATTCCGGAATGTTAACATAACACATTCTAAAATCCAAACTGAACATTCCGGAATTGGTATTCCGTAACACATTCTGAATTCGAAACTAAACATTCCAGAATGTTAACATAACACATTCTAAAATCCAAACTGAACATTCCGGAATTGTAACATAACACATTCTAAAATCCAAACTTAACATTCCGGATTGTTAACATAACACATTCTAAAATCCAAACTGAACATTCCGGAATTGTAACATAAGACATTCTAAAAACTGAACTTAACATTCCAGAATTGTTATTCCGTAACACATTCTAAAATCTGAACTTAACATTCCGGAATTGTAATTCCGTAACACATTCTGAATTCCGAACTAAACATTCCAGAATGTTAACATAACACATTCTAAAATCCAAACTGAACATTCCGGAATTGTAACATAACACATTCTAATATCTGAACTTAACATTCCGGAATGTTAACATAACGCATTCTAAAATCCAAACTGAACATTCCGGAATTGTAACATAACACATTCTGAATTCCGAACAAAACATTCCGGAATGTTAACATAACACATTCTAAAATACAAACTGAACATTCCGGAATTGTAACGCAACACATTCTAAAATCTGAACTGAACATTCCGGAATTGTAATTCCGTAAAACATTCTGAATTCCGAACTAAACATTCCGGAATGTTAACATAACACATTCTAAAATAAAAACTGAACATTCCGGAATTGTAACGCAACACATTCTAAAATCCAAACTGAACATTCCGGAATTGTAACATAACACATTCTAAAATCTGAACTTAACAGTCCGGATTGTTAACAACACATTCTAAAATCAGAATTTAACATTCCGGAATGTTAACATAACACATTCTAAAATCCAAACTGAACATTCCGGAATTGTTATTCCGTAACACATTCTGAATTCGAAACTAAACATTCCGGAATGTTAACATAACACATTCTAAAATCCAAACTGAACATTCCGGAATTGTAACATAACACATTCTAAAATCTGAACTTAACAGTCCGGAATGTTAACAACACATTCTAAAATGAGAATTTAACATTCCGGAATGTTAACATAACACATTCTAAAATCCAAATTGAACATTCCGAAATTGTTATTCCGTAACACATTCTGAATTCGAAACTAAACATTCCGGAATGTTAACATAACACATTCTAAAATCCAAACTGAACATTCCGGAATTGTAACATAACTCATTCTAAAAACTGAACTTAACATTCTGGAATTGTTATTCCGTAAGACATTCTGAATTCGAAACTAAACATTCCGGAATGTTAACATAACACATTCTAAAATCCAAACTGAACATTCCGGAATTGTAACATAACTCATTCTAAAAACTGAACTTAACATTCTGGAATTGTTATTCCGTAACACATTCTGAATTCGAAACTAAACATTCCGGAATGTTAACATAACACATTCTAAAATCCAAATTGAACATTCCGAAATTGTTATTCCGTAACACATTCTGAATTCGAAACTAAACATTCCGGAATGTTAATGTAACACATTCTAAAATCCAAACTGAACATTCCGGAATTGTAACATAACTCATTCTAAAAACTGAACTTAACATTCTGGAATTGTAATTCCGTAACACATTCTGAATTCCGAACTAAACATTCCGGAATGTTAACATAAGACATTCTAAAATCCAAACTGAACATTCCAGAATTGTTATTCCGTAACACATTCTAAAATCTGAACTGAACATTCCGGAATTGTAACATAACACATTCTAATATCTGAACTTAACATTCCGGAATGTTAACATAACGCATTCTAAAATCCAAACTGAACATTCCGGAATTGTAACATAACACATTCTGAATTCCGAACAAAACATTCCGGAATGTTAACATAACACATTCTAAAATACAAACTGAACATTCCGGAATTGTAACGCAACACATTCTAAAATCTGAACTGAACATTCCGGAATTTTAATTCCGTAAAACATTCTGAATTCCGAACTAAACATTCCGGAATGTTAACATAACACATTCTAAAATACAAACTGAACATTCCGGAATTGTAACGCAACACATTCTAAAATCCAAACTGAACATTCCGGAATTGTAACATAACACATTCTAAAATCTGAACTTAACAGTCCGGATTGTTAACAACACATTCTAAAATCAGAATTTAACATTCCGGAATGTTAACATAACACATTCTAAAATCCAAACTGAACATTCCGGAATTGTAACATAACACATTCTAAAAACTGAACTTAACATTCTGGAATTGTAATTCCGTAACACATTCTGAATTCCGAACTAAACATTCCGGAATGTTAACATAACACATTCTAAAATCCAAACTGAACATTCCGGAATTGTTATTCCGTAACACATTCTGAATTCCGAACTAAACATTCCGGAATGTTAACATAAAACATTCTAAAATCCAAACTGAATATTCCGGAATTGTAATTCCGTAACACATTCTGAATTCAAAACTAAACATTCCGGAATGTTAACATAACACATTCTAAAATCCGAACTGAACATTCCGGAATTGTAATTCCGTAACACATTCTGAATTCCGAACAAAACATTCTGGAATGATAACATAACACATTCTAAAAAATAAACTGAACATTCCGGAATTGTAACGCAACACATTCTAAAATCTGAACTGAACATTCCGGAATTGTAATTCCGTAACACATTCTGAATTCCGAACTAAACATTCCGGAATGTTAACATAACGCATTCTAAAATCCAAACTGAACATTCCCGAATTGTAACATAACACATTCTAAAATCCAAACTTAACATTCCGGAATGTTAACATAATACATTCTAAAATCAGAATTTAACATTCCGGAATGTTAACATAACACATTCTAAAATCCAAACTGAACATTCCGGAATTGTAATTCCGTAACACATTCTGAATTCCGAACTAAACATTCCAGAATGTTAACAACACATTCTAAAATCCAAACTGAACATTCCGGAATTATTACATAACACATTCTAAAATCCAAACTTAACATTCCGGAATGTTAACATAATACATTCTAAAATCCAAACTGAACATTCCGGAATTGTAACATAACACATTCTAAAATCTGAACTTAACAGTCCGGAATGTTAACAACACATTCTAAAATGAGAATTTAACATTCCGGAATGTTAACATAACACATTCTAAAATCCAAACTGAACATTCCGGAATTGTTATTCCGTAACACATTCTGAATTCGAAACTAAACATTCCGGAATGTTAACATAACACATTCTAAAATCCAAACTGAACATTCCGGAATTGTAACATAACTCATTCTAAAAACTGAACTTAACATTCTGGAATTGTTATTCCGTAACACATTCTGAATTCGAAACTAAACATTCCGGAATGTTAACATAACACATTCTAAAATCCAAACTGAACATTCCGGAATTGTAACATAACTCATTCTAAAAACTGAACTTAACATTCTGGAATTGTTATTCCGTAACACATTCTGAATTCGAAACTAAACATTCCGGAATGTTAACATAACACATTCTAAAATCCAAACTGAACATTCCAGAATTGTTATTCCGTGACACATTCTAAAATCTGAACTTAACATTCCGGAATTGTAATTCCGTAACACATTCTGAATTCCGAACTAAACATTCCAGAATGTTAACATAACACATTCTAAAATCCAAACTGAATATTCCGGAATTGTAATTCCGTAACACATTCTGAATTCAAAACTAAACATTCCGGAATGTTAACATAACACATTCTAAAATCCGAACTGAACATTCCGGAATTGTAATTCCGTAACACATTCTGAATTCCGAACAAAACATTCTGGAATGATAACATAACACATTCTAAAAAATAAACTGAACATTCCGGAATTGTAACGCAACACATTCTAAAATCTGAACTGAACATTCCGGAATTGTAATTCCGTAACACATTCTGAATTCCGAACTAAACATTCCGGAATGTTAACATAATGCATTCTAAAATCCAAACTGAACATTCCCGAATTGTAACATAACACATTCTAAAATCTGAACTTAACATTCCGGAATGTTAACAACACATTCTAAAATCAGAATTTAACATTCCGGAATGTTAACATAACACATTCTAAAATCCAAACTGAACATTCCGGAATTGTAATTCCGTAACACATTCTGAATTCCGAACTAAACATTCCAGAATGTTAACATAACACATTCTAAAATCCAAACTGAACATTCCGGAATTGTAACATAACACATTCTAAAATCCAAACTTAACATTCCGGAATGTTAACATAACACATTCTAAAATCCAAACTGAACATTCCGGAATTGTAACATAACACATTCTAAAATCTGAACTTAACAGTCCGGAATGTTAACAACACATTCTAAAATGAGAATTTAACATTCCGGAATGTTAACATAACACATTCTAAAATCCAAATTGAACATTCCGAAATTGTTATTCCGTAACACATTCTGAATTCGAAACTAAACATTCCGGAATGTTAACATAACACATTCTAAAATCCAAATTGAACATTCCGAAATTGTTATTCCGTAACACATTCTGAATTCGAAACTAAACATTCCGGAATGTTAACATAACACATTCTAAAATCCAAATTGAACATTCCGAAATTGTTATTCCGTAACACATTCTGAATTCGAAACTAAACATTCCGGAATGTTAACATAACACATTCTAAAATCCAAAATGAACATTCCGGAATTGTAACATAACTCATTCTAAAAACTGAACTTAACATTCTGGAATTGTTATTCCGTAACACATTCTGAATTCGAAACTAAACATTCCGGAATGTTAACATAACACATTCTAAAATCCAAACTGAACATTCCGGAATTGTAACATAACTCATTCTAAAAACTGAACTTAACATTCTGGAATTGTTATTCCGTAACACATTCTGAATTCGAAACTAAACATTCCGGAATGTTAACATAACACATTCTAAAATCCAAATTGAACATTCCGAAATTGTTATTCCGTAACACATTCTGAATTCGAAACTAAACATTCCGGAATGTTAACATAACACATTCTAAAATCCAAACTGAACATTCCGGAATTGTAACATAACTCATTCTAAAAACTGAACTTAACATTCTGGAATTGTAATTCCGTAACACATTCTGAATTCCGAACTAAACATTCCGGAATGTTAACATAACACATTCTAAAATCCAAACTGAACATTCCGGAATTGTTATTCCGTAACACATTCTGAATTCCGAACTAAACATTCCGGAATGTTAACATAAAACATTCTAAAATCCAAACTGAATATTCCGGAATTGTAATTCCGTAACACATTCTGAATTCAAAACTAAACATTCCGGAATGTTAACATAACACATTCTAAAATCCGAACTGAACATTCCGGAATTGTAATTCCGTAACACATTCTGAATTCCGAACAAAACATTCTGGAATGATAACATAACACATTCTAAAAAATAAACTGAACATTCCGGAATTGTAACGCAACACATTCTAAAATCTGAACTGAACATTCCGGAATTGTAATTCCGTAACACATTCTGAATTCCGAACTAAACATTCCGGAATGTTAACATAACGCATTCTAAAATCCAAACTGAACATTCCCGAATTGTAACATAACACATTCTAAAATCCAAACTTAACATTCCGGAATGTTAACATAATACATTCTAAAATCAGAATTTAACATTCCGGAATGTTAACATAACACATTCTAAAATCCAAACTGAACATTCCGGAATTGTAATTCCGTAACACATTCTGAATTCCGAACTAAACATTCCAGAATGTTAACAACACATTCTAAAATCCAAACTGAACATTCCGGAATTGTTACATAACACATTCTAAAATCCAAACTTAACATTCCGGAATGTTAACATAATACATTCTAAAATCCAAACTGAACATTCCGGAATTGTAACATAACACATTCTAAAATCTGAACTTAACAGTCCGGAATGTTAACAACACATTCTAAAATGAGAATTTAACATTCCGGAATGTTAACATAACACATTCTAAAATCCAAACTGAACATTCCGGAATTGTTATTCCGTAACACATTCTGAATTCGAAACTAAACATTCCGGAATGTTAACATAACACATTCTAAAATCCAAACTGAACATTCCGGAATTGTAACATAACTCATTCTAAAAACTGAACTTAACATTCTGGAATTGTTATTCCGTAACACATTCTGAATTCGAAACTAAACATTCCGGAATGTTAACATAACACATTCTAAAATCCAAACTGAACATTCCAGAATTGTTATTCCGTAACACATTCTAAAATCTGAACTTAACATTCCGGAATTGTAATTCCGTAACACATTCTGAATTCCGATCTAAACATTCCAGAATGTTAACATAACACATTCTAAAATCCAAACTGAACATTCCGGAATTGTAATTCCGTAACACATTCTGAATTCCGAACAAAACATTCCGGAATGTTAACATAACGCATTCTAAAATCCAAACTGAACATTCCGGAATTGTAACATAACACATTCTAATATCTGAACTTAACATTCCGGAATGTTAACAAAACATTGTAAAATCAGAACTTAACATTCCGGAATGTTAACATAACACATTCTAAAATCCAAACTGAACATTCCGGAATTGTAATTCCGTAACACATTCTAAATTCCGAACTTA
Organism: Sebastes fasciatus; assembly: GCF_043250625.1. NCBI lineage: Eukaryota > Metazoa > Chordata > Actinopteri > Perciformes > Sebastidae > Sebastes > Sebastes fasciatus. Next base: position 43,104,210 of record NC_133795.1, on the reverse strand, counting down.
GCATTCCGGAATGTTAACATAACACATTCTAAAATCCAAACTGAACATTCCGGAATTGTAAAATAAAACATTCTAAAATCTGAACTTAACAATCCGGAATGTTAACAACACATTCTAAAATCAGAATTTAACATTCCGGAATGTTAACATAACACATTCTAAAATCCAAACTGAACATTCCGGAATTGTAACATAACTCATTCTAAAAACTGAACTTAACATTCTGGAATTGTAATTCCGTAACACATTCTGAATTCCGAACTAAACATTCCGGAATGTTAACATAACACATTCTAAAATCCAAACTGAACATTCCGGAATTGTTATTCCGTAACACATTCTGAATTCCGAACTAAACATTCCGGAATGTTAACATAAAACATTCTAAAATCCAAACTGAATATTCCGGAATTGTAATTCCGTAACACATTCTGAATTCAAAACTAAACATTCCGGAATGTTAACATAACACATTCTAAAATCCGAACTGAACATTCCGGAATTGTAATTCCGTAACACATTCTGAATTCCGAACAAAACATTCTGGAATGATAACATAACACATTCTAAAAAATAAACTGAACATTCCGGAATTGTAACGCAACACATTCTAAAATCTGAACTTAACATTCCGGAATTGTAATTCCGTAACACATTCTGAATTCCGAACTAAACATTCCGGAATGTTAACATAACGCATTCTAAAATCCAAACTGAACATTCCCGAATTGTAACATAACACATTCTAAAATCCAAACTTAACATTCCGGAATGTTAACATAATACATTCTAAAATCAGAATTTAACATTCCGGAATGTTAACATAACACATTCTAAAATCCAAACTGAACATTCCGGAATTGTAATTCCGTAACACATTCTGAATTCCGAACTAAACATTCCAGAATGTTAACAACAAATTCTAAAATCCAAACTGAACATTCCGGAATTGTTACATAACACATTCTAAAATCCAAACTTAACATTCCGGAATGTTAACATAATACATTCTAAAATCCAAACTGAACATTCCGGAATTGTAACATAACACATTCTAAAATCTGAACTTAACAGTCCGGAATGTTAACAACACATTCTAAAATGAGAATTTAACATTCCGGAATGTTAACATAACACATTCTAAAATCCAAACTGAACATTCCGGAATTGTTATTCCGTAACACATTCTGAATTCGAAACTAAACATTCCGGAATGTTAACATAACACATTCTAAAATCCAAACTGAACATTCCGGAATTGTAACATAACTCATTCTAAAAACTGAACTTAACATTCTGGAATTGTTATTCCGTAACACATTCTGAATTCGAAACTAAACATTCCGGAATGTTAACATAACACATTCTAAAATCCAAACTGAACATTCCGGAATTGTAATTCCGTAACACATTCTGAATTCCGAACAAAACATTCCGGAATGTTAACATAACGCATTCTAAAATCCAAACTGAACATTCCGGAATTGTAACATAACACATTCTAATATCTGAACTTAACATTCCGGAATGTTAACAAAACATTGTAAAATCAGAACTTAACATTCCGGAATGTTAACATAACACATTCTAAAATCCAAACTGAACATTCCGGAATTGTAATTCCGTAACACATTCTAAATTCCGAACTTAGCATTCCGGAATGTTAACATAACACATTCTAAAATCCAAACTGAACATTCCGGAATTGTAAAATAAAACATTCTAAAATCTGAACTTAACAGTCCGGAATGTTAACAACACATTCTAAAATCAGAATTTAACATTCCGGAATGTTAACATAACACATTCTAAAATCCAAACTGAACATTCCGGAATTGGTATTCCGTAACACATTCTGAATTCGAAACTAAACATTCCAGAATGTTAACATAACACATTCTAAAATCCAAACTGAACATTCCGGAATTGTAACATAACACATTCTAAAATCCAAACTTAACATTCCGGATTGTTAACATAACACATTCTAAAATCCAAACTGAACATTCCGGAATTGTAACATAAGACATTCTAAAAACTGAACTTAACATTCCAGAATTGTTATTCCGTAACACATTCTAAAATCTGAACTTAACATTCCGGAATTGTAATTCCGTAACACATTCTGAATTCCGAACTAAACATTCCAGAATGTTAACATAACACATTCTAAAATCCAAACTGAACATTCCGGAATTGTAACATAACACATTCTAATATCTGAACTTAACATTCCGGAATGTTAACATAACGCATTCTAAAATCCAAACTGAACATTCCGGAATTGTAACATAACACATTCTGAATTCCGAACAAAACATTCCGGAATGTTAACATAACACATTCTAAAATACAAACTGAACATTCCGGAATTGTAACGCAACACATTCTAAAATCTGAACTGAACATTCCGGAATTGTAATTCCGTAAAACATTCTGAATTCCGAACTAAACATTCCGGAATGTTAACATAACACATTCTAAAATAAAAACTGAACATTCCGGAATTGTAACGCAACACATTCTAAAATCCAAACTGAACATTCCGGAATTGTAACATAACACATTCTAAAATCTGAACTTAACAGTCCGGATTGTTAACAACACATTCTAAAATCAGAATTTAACATTCCGGAATGTTAACATAACACATTCTAAAATCCAAACTGAACATTCCGGAATTGTTATTCCGTAACACATTCTGAATTCGAAACTAAACATTCCGGAATGTTAACATAACACATTCTAAAATCCAAACTGAACATTCCGGAATTGTAACATAACACATTCTAAAAACTGAACTTAACATTCTGGAATTGTAATTCCGTAACACATTCTGAATTCCGAACTAAACATTCCGGAATGTTAACATAACACATTCTAAAATCCAAACTGAACATTCCGTAATTGTTATTCCGTAACACATTCTGAATTCCGAACTAAACATTCCGGAATGTTAACATAAAACATTCTAAAATCCAAACTGAATATTCCGGAATTGTAATTCCGTAACACATTCTGAATTCAAAACTAAACATTCCGGAATGTTAACATAACACATTCTAAAATCCGAACTGAACATTCCGGAATTGTAATTCCGTAACACATTCTGAATTCCGAACAAAACATTCTGGAATGATAACATAACACATTCTAAAAAATAAACTGAACATTCCGGAATTGTAACGCAACACATTCTAAAATCTGAACTGAACATTCCGGAATTGTAATTCCGTAACACATTCTGAATTCCGAACTAAACATTCCGGAATGTTAACATAACGCATTCTAAAATCCAAACTGAACATTCCCGAATTGTAACATAACACATTCTAAAATCCAAACTGAACATTCCGGAATTGCAATTCCGTAACACATTCTGAATTCCGAACTAAACATTCCAGAATGTTAACAACACATTCTAAAATCCAAACTGAACATTCCGGAATTGTAACATAACACATTCTAAAATCCAAACTTAACATTCCGGAATGTTAACATAATACATTCTAAAATCCAAACTGAACATTCCGGAATTGTAACATAACACATTCTAAAATCTGAACTTAACAGTCCGGAATGTTAACAACACATTCTAAAATGAGAATTTAACATTCCGGAATGTTAACATAACACATTCTAAAATCCAAACTGAACATTCCGGAATTGTTATTCCGTAACACATTCTGAATTCCGAACTAAACATTCCGGAATGTTAACATAAAACATTCTAAAATCCAAACTGAATATTCCGGAATTGTAATTCCGTAACACATTCTGAATTCAAAACTAAACATTCCGGAATGTTAACATAACACATTCTAAAATCCGAACTGAACATTCCGGAATTGTAATTCCGTAACACATTCTGAATTCCGAACAAAACATTCTGGAATGATAACATAACACATTCTAAAAAATAAACTGAACATTCCGGAATTGTAACGCAACACATTCTAAAATCTGAACTGAACATTCCGGAATTGTAATTCCGTAACACATTCTGAATTCCGAACTAAACATTCCGGAATGTTAACATAACGCATTCTAAAATCCAAACTGAACATTCCCGAATTGTAACATAACACATTCTAAAATCCAAACTGAACATTCCGGAATTGTAATTCCGTAACACATTCTGAATTCCGAACTAAACATTCCAGAATGTTAACAACACATTCTAAAATCCAAACTGAACATTCCGGAATTGTAACATAACACATTCTAAAATCCAAACTTAACATTCCGGAATGTTAACATAATACATTCTAAAATCCAAACTGAACATTCCGGAATTGTAACATAACACATTCTAAAATCTGAACTTAACAGTCCGGAATGTTAACAACACATTCTAAAATGAGAATTTAACATTCCGGAATGTTAACATAACACATTCTAAAATCCAAACTGAACATTCCGGAATTGTTATTCCGTAACACATTCTGAATTCGAAACTAAACATTCCGGAATGTTAACATAACACATTCTAAAATCCAAACTGAACATTCCGGAATTGTAACATAACTCATTCTAAAAACTGAACTTAACATTCTGGAATTGTTATTCCGTAACACATTCTGAATTCGAAACTAAACATTCCGGAATGTTAACATAACACATTCTAAAATCCAAACTGAACATTCCGGAATTGTAACATAAGACATTCTAAAAACTGAACTTAACATTCTGGAATTGTAATTCCGTAACACATTCTGAATTCCGAACTAAACATTCCGGAATGTTAACATAAGACATTCTAAAATCCAAACTGAACATTCCAGAATTGTTATTCCGTAACACATTCTAAAATCTGAACTTAACATTCCGGAATTGTAATTCCGTAACACATTCTGAATTCCGATCTAAACATTCCAGAATGTTAACATAACGCATTCTAAAATCCAAACTGAACATTCCGGAATTGTAACATAACACATTCTAATATATGAACTTAACATTCCGGAATGTTAACAAAACATTCTAAAATCCAAACTGAACATTCCGGAATTGTAATTCCGTAACACGTTCTAAATTCCGAACTTAGCATTCCGGAATGTTAACATAACACATTCTAAAATCCAAACTGAACATTCCGGAATTGTAACATAAAACATTCTAAAATCTGAACTTAACAGTCCGGAATGTTAACAACACATTCTAAAATCAGAATTTAACATTCCGGAATGTTAACATAACACATTCTAAAATCCAAACTGAACATTCCAGAACTGTTATTCCGTAACACATTCTGAATTCGAAACTAAACATTCCGGAATGTTAACATAACACATTCTAAAATCCAAACTGAACATTCCGGAATTGTAACATAACACATTCTAAAATCCAAACTTAACATTCCGGAATGTTAACATAACACATTCTAAAATCCAAATTGAACATTCCGGAATTGTTATTCCGTAACACATTCTGAATTCGAAACTAAACATTCCGGAATGTTAACATAACACATTCTAAAATCCAAACTGAACATTACGGAATTGTAACATAACACATTCTAAAAACTGAACTTAACATTCTGGAATTGTTATTCCGTAACACATTCTGAATTCGAAACTAAACATTCCGGAATGTTAACATAACACATTCTAAAATCCAAACTGAACATTCCGGAATTGTAATTCCGTAACACATTCTGAATTCCGAACTAAACATTCCAGAATGTTAACATAACACATTCTAAAATACAAACTGAACATTCCGGAATTGTAACATAACTCATTCTAAAAACTGAACTTAACATTCCGGAATTGTAATTCCGTAACACATTCTGAATTCCGAACTAAACATTCCAGAATGTTAACATAACGCATTCTAAAATCCAAACTGAACATTCCGGAATTGTAACATAACATATTCTAAAATCTGAACTTAACATTCCGGAATGTTAACAACACATTCTAAAATCAGAATTTAACATTCCGGAATGTTAACATAACACATTCTGAATTCCGAACTAAACATTCCGGAATGTTAACATAAGACATTCTAAAATCCACACTGAACATTCCGGAATTGTAACATAACACATTCTAAAATCCAAACTTAACATTCCGGAATGTTAACATAACACATTCTAAAATCCAAACTGAACATTCCGGAATTGTAACATAACACATTCTAAAATCTGAACTTAACAGTCCGGAATGTTAACAACACATTCTAAAATGAGAATTTAACATTCCGGAATGTTAACATAACACATTCTAAAATCCAAACTGAACATTCCGGAATTGTTATTCCGTAACACATTCTGAATTCCGAACTAAACATTCCAGAATGTTAACATAACACATTCTAAAATCCAAACTGAACATTCCGGAATTGTAACATAACACATTCTAAAATCTGAACTTAACAGTCCGGAATGTTAACAACACATTCTAAAATGAGAATTTAACATTCCGGAATGTTAACATAACACATTCTAAAATCCAAACTGAACATTCCGGAATTGTTATTCCGTAACACATTCTGAATTCGAAACTAAACATTCCGGAATGTTAACATAACACATTCTAAAATCCAAACTGAACATTCCGGAATTGTAACATAAGACATTCTAAAAACTGAACTTAACATTCTGGAATTGTAATTCCGTAACACATTCTGAATTCCGAACTAAACATTCCGGAATGTTAACATAAGACATTCTAAAATCCAAACTGAACATTCCAGAATTGTTATTCCGTAACACATTCTGAATTCCGAACAAAACATTCCGGAATGTTAACATAACGCATTCTAAAATCCAAACTGAACATTCCGGAATGTTAACATAACACATTCTAAAATCCAAACTGAACATTCCGGAATTGTAATTCCGTAACACATTCTGAATTCCGAACAAAACATTCTGGAATGATAACATAACACATTCTAAAAAATAAACTGAACATTCCGGAATTGTAACGCAACACATTCTAAAATCTGAACTGAACATTCCGGAATTGTAATTCCGTAACACATTCTGAATTCCGAACTAAACATTCCGGAATGTTAACATAACGCATTCTAAAATCCAAACTGAACATTCCCGAATTGTAACATAACACATTCTAAAATCCAAACTGAACATTCCGGAATTGTAATTCCGTAACACATTCTGAATTCCGAACTAAACATTCCAGAATGTTAACAACACATTCTAAAATCCAAACTGAACATTCCGGAATTGTAACATAACACATTCTAAAATCCAAACTTAACATTCCGGAATGTTAACATAATACATTCTAAAATCCAAACTGAACATTCCGGAATTGTAACATAACACATTCTAAAATCTGAACTTAACAGTCCGGAATGTTAACAACACATTCTAAAATGAGAATTTAACATTCCGGAATGTTAACATAACACATTCTAAAATCCAAACTGAACATTCCGGAATTGTTATTCCGTAACACATTCTGAATTCGAAACTAAACATTCCGGAATGTTAACATAACACATTCTAAAATCCAAACTGAACATTCCGGAATTGTAACATAACTCATTCTAAAAACTGAACTTAACATTCTGGAATTGTTATTCCGTAACACATTCTGAATTCGAAACTAAACATTCCGGAATGTTAACATAACACATTCTAAAATCCAAACTGAACATTCCGGAATTGTAACATAAGACATTCTAAAAACTGAACTTAACATTCTGGAATTGTAATTCCGTAACACATTCTGAATTCCGAACTAAACATTCCGGAATGTTAACATAAGACATTCTAAAATCCAAACTGAACATTCCAGAATTGTTATTCCGTAACACATTCTAAAATCTGAACTTAACATTCCGGAATTGTAATTCCGTAACACATTCTGAATTCCGATCTAAACATTCCAGAATGTTAACATAACGCATTCTAAAATCCAAACTGAACATTCCGGAATTGTAACATAACACATTCTAATATATGAACTTAACATTCCGGAATGTTAACAAAACATTCTAAAATCCAAACTGAACATTCCGGAATTGTAATTCCGTAACACGTTCTAAATTCCGAACTTAGCATTCCGGAATGTTAACATAACACATTCTAAAATCCAAACTGAACATTCCGGAATTGTAACATAAAACATTCTAAAATCTGAACTTAACAGTCCGGAATGTTAACAACACATTCTAAAATCAGAATTTAACATTCCGGAATGTTAACATAACACATTCTAAAATCCAAACTGAACATTCCGGAACTGTTATTCCGTAACACATTCTGAATTCGAAACTAAACATTCCGGAATGTTAACATAACACATTCTAAAATCCAAACTGAACATTCCGGAATTGTAACATAACACATTCTAAAATCCAAACTTAACATTCCGGAATGTTAACATAACACATTCTAAAATCCAAATTGAACATTCCGGAATTGTTATTCCGTAACACATTCTGAATTCGAAACTAAACATTCCGGAATGTTAACATAACACATTCTAAAATCCAAACTGAACATTACGGAATTGTAACATAACACATTCTAAAAACTGAACTTAACATTCTGGAATTGTTATTCCGTAACACATTCTGAATTCGAAACTAAACATTCCGGAATGTTAACATAACACATTCTAAAATCCAAACTGAACATTCCGGAATTGTAATTCCGTAACACATTCTGAATTCCGAACTAAACATTCCAGAATGTTAACATAACACATTCTAAAATACAAACTGAACATTCCGGAATTGTAACATAACTCATTCTAAAAACTGAACTTAACATTCCGGAATTGTAATTCCGTAACACATTCTGAATTCCGAACTAAACATTCCAGAATGTTAACATAACGCATTCTAAAATCCAAACTGAACATTCCGGAATTGTAACATAACATATTCTAAAATCTGAACTTAACATTCCGGAATGTTAACAACACATTCTAAAATCAGAATTTAACATTCCGGAATGTTAACATAACACATTCTGAATTCCGAACTAAACATTCCGGAATGTTAACATAAGACATTCTAAAATCCACACTGAACATTCCGGAATTGTAACATAACACATTCTAAAATCCAAACTTAACATTCCGGAATGTTAACATAACACATTCTAAAATCCAAACTGAACATTCCGGAATTGTAACATAACACATTCTAAAATCTGAACTTAACAGTCCGGAATGTTAACAACACATTCTAAAATGAGAATTTAACATTCCGGAATGTTAACATAACACATTCTAAAATCCAAACTGAACATTCCGGAATTGTTATTCCGTAACACATTCTGAATTCCGAACTAAACATTCCAGAATGTTAACATAACACATTCTAAAATCCAAACTGAACATTCCGGAATTGTAACATAACACATTCTAAAATCTGAACTTAACAGTCCGGAATGTTAACAACACATTCTAAAATGAGAATTTAACATTCCGGAATGTTAACATAACACATTCTAAAATCCAAACTGAACATTCCGGAATTGTTATTCCGTAACACATTCTGAATTCGAAACTAAACATTCCGGAATGTTAACATAACACATTCTAAAATCCAAACTGAACATTCCGGAATTGTAACATAAGACATTCTAAAAACTGAACTTAACATTCTGGAATTGTAATTCCGTAACACATTCTGAATTCCGAACTAAACATTCCGGAATGTTAACATAAGACATTCTAAAATCCAAACTGAACATTCCAGAATTGTTATTCCGTAACACATTCTGAATTCCGAACAAAACATTCCGGAATGTTAACATAACGCATTCTAAAATCCAAACTGAACATTCCGGAATGTTAACATAACACATTCTAAAATCCAAACTGAACATTCCGGAATTGTAACATAAAACATTCTAAAATCTGAACTTAACAGTCCGGAATGTTAACAACACATTCTAAAATCAGAATTTAACATTCCGGAATGTTAACATAACACATTCTAAAATCCAAACTGAACATTCCGGAATTGTAACATAAAACATTCTAAAATCTGAACTTAACAGTCCGGAAAGTTAACAACACATTCTAAAATCAGAATTTAACATTCCGGAATGTTAACATAACACATTCTAAAATCCAAACTGAACATTCCGGAATTGTTATTCCGTAACACATTCTGAATTCAAAACTAAACATTCCGGAATGTTAACATAACACATTCTAAAATCCAAACTGAACATTCCGGAATTGTAACATAACACATTCTAAAATCCAAACTTAACATTCCGGAATGTTAACATAACACATTCTAAAATCCAAACTGAACATTCCGGAATTGTAACATAACACATTCTAAAATCTGAACTTAACAGTCCGGAATGTTAACAACACATTCTAAAATGAGAATTTAACATTCCGGAATGTTAACATAACACATTCTAAAATCCAAACTGAACATTCCGGAATTGTAATTCCGTAACACATTCTGAATTCCGAACTAAACATTCCAGAATGTTAACATAACACATTCTAAAATCCAAACTGAACATTCCGGAATTGTAACATAACACATTCTAAAATCCAAACTTAACATTCCGGAATGTTAACATAATACATTCTAAAATCCAAACTGAACATTCCGGAATTGTAACATAACACATTCTAAAATCTGAACTTAACAGTCCGGAATGTTAACAACACATTCTAAAATGAGAATTTAACATTCCGGAATGTTAACATAACACATTCTAAAATCCAAACTGAACATTCCGGAATTGTTATTCCGTAACACATTCTGAATTCGAAACTAAACATTCCGGAATGTTAACATAACACATTCTAAAATCCAAACTGAACATTCCGGAATTGTAACATAACTCATTCTAAAAACTGGACTTAACATTCTGGAATTGTTATTCCGTAACACATTCTGAATTCGAAACTACACATTCCGGAATGTTAACATAACACATTCTAAAATCCAAACTGAACATTCCGGAATTGTAACATAACACATTCTAAAATCTGAACTTAACAGTCCGGAATGTTAACAACACATTCTAAAATGAGAATTTAACATTCCGGAATGTTAACATAACACATTCTAAAATCCAAACTGAACATTCCGGAATTGTTATTCCGTAACACATTCTGAATTCGAAACTAAACATTCCGGAATGTTAACATAACACATTCTAAAATCCAAACTGAACATTCCGGAATTGTAACATAAAACATTCTAAAATCTGAACTTAACAGTCCGGAATGTTAACAACACATTCTAAAATCAAAATTTAACATCCCGGAATGTTAACATAACACATTCTAAAATCCAAACTGAACATTCCGGAATTGTAATTCCGTAACACATTCTGAATTCCGAACTAAACATTCCAGAATGTTAACATAAGACATTCTAAAATCCACACTGAACATTCCGGAATTGTAACATAACACATTCTAAAATCCAAACTTAACATTCCGGAATGTTAACATAACACATTCTAAAATCCAAACTGAACATTCCGGAATTGTAACATAACACATTCTAAAATCTGAACTTAACAGTCCGGAATGTTAACAACACATTCTAAAATGAGAATTTAACATTCCGGAATGTTAACATAACACATTCTAAAATCCAAACTGAACATTCCGGAATTGTTATTCCGTAACACATTCTGAATTCAAAACTAAACATTCCGGAATGTTAACATAACACATTCTAAAATCCAAACTGAACATTCCGGAATTGTTATTCCGTAACACATTCTGAATTCAAAACTAAACATTCCGGAATGTTAACATAACACATTCTAAAATCCAAACTGAACATTCCAGAATTGTAATTCCGTAACACATTCTGAATTCCGAACAAAACATTCCGGAATGTTAACATAACGCATTCTAAAATCCAAACTGAACATTCCGGAATTGTAACATAACACATTCTAATATATGAACTTAACATTCCGGAATGTTAACAAAACATTGTAAAATCAGAACTTAACATTCCGGAATGTTAACATAACACATTCTAAAATCCAAACTGAACATTCCGGAATTGTAATTCCGTAACACATTCTAAATTCCGAACTTAGCATTCCGGAATGTTAACATAACACATTCTAAAATCCAAACTGAACATTCCGGAATTGTAACATAAAACATTCTAAAATCTGAACTTAACAGTCCGGAATGTTAACAACACATTCTAAAATCAGAATTTAACATCCCGGAATGTTAACATAACACATTCTAAAATCCAAACTGAACATTCCGGAATTGTAATTCCGTAACACATTCTGAATTCCGAACTAAACATTCCAGAATGTTAACATAAGACATTCTAAAATCCACACTGAACATTCCGGAATTGTAACATAACACATTCTAAAATCCAAACTTAACATTCCGGAATGTTAACATAACACATTCTAAAATCCAAACTGAACATTCCGGAATTGTAACATAACACATTCTAAAATCTGAACTTAACAGTCCGGAATGTTAACAACACATTCTAAAATGAGAATTTAACATTCCGGAATGTTAACATAACACATTCTAAAATCCAAACTGAACATTCCGGAATTGTAACATAACACATTCTAAAATCCAAACTTAACATTCCGGAATGTTAACATAATACATTCTAAAATCCAAACTGAACATTCCGGAATTGTAACATAACACATTCTAAAATCTGAACTTAACAGTCCGGAATGTTAACAACACATTCTAAAATGAGAATTTAACATTCCGGAATGTTAACATAACACATTCTAAAATCCAAACTGAACATTCCGGAATTGTTATTCCGTAACACATTCTGAATTCGAAACTAAACATTCCGGAATGTTAACATAACACATTCTAAAATCCAAACTGAACATTCCGGAATTGTAACATAACTCATTCTAAAAACTGGACTTAACATTCTGGAATTGTTATTCCGTAACACATTCTGAATTCGAAACTAAACATTCCGGAATGTTAACATAACACATTCTAAAATCCAAACTGAACATTCCGGAATTGTTATTCCGTAACACATTCTGAATTCGAAACTAAACATTCCGGAATGTTAACATAACACATTCTAAAATCCAAACTGAACATTCCGGAATTGTAACATAACACATTCTAAAAACTGAACTTAACATTCTGGAATTGTAATTCCGTAACACATTCTGAATTCCGAACTAAACATTCCGGAATGTTAACATAACACATTCTAAAATCCAAACTGAACATTCCGTAATTGTTATTCCGTAACACATTCTGAATTCCGAACTAAACATTCCGGAATGTTAACATAAAACATTCTAAAATCCAAACTGAATATTCCGGAATTGTAATTCCGTAACACATTCTGAATTCAAAACTAAACATTCCGGAATGTTAACATAACACATTCTAAAATCCGAACTGAACATTCCGGAATTGTAATTCCGTAACACATTCTGAATTCCGAACAAAACATTCTGGAATGATAACATAACACATTCTAAAAAATAAACTGAACATTCCGGAATTGTAACGCAACACATTCTAAAATCTGAACTGAACATTCCGGAATTGTAATTCCGTAACACATTCTGAATTCCGAACTAAACATTCCGGAATGTTAACATAACGCATTCTAAAATCCAAACTGAACATTCCCGAATTGTAACATAACACATTCTAAAATCCAAACTGAACATTCCGGAATTGCAATTCCGTAACACATTCTGAATTCCGAACTAAACATTCCAGAATGTTAACAACACATTCTAAAATCCAAACTGAACATTCCGGAATTGTAACATAACACATTCTAAAATCCAAACTTAACATTCCGGAATGTTAACATAATACATTCTAAAATCCAAACTGAACATTCCGGAATTGTAACATAACACATTCTAAAATCTGAACTTAACAGTCCGGAATGTTAACAACACATTCTAAAATGAGAATTTAACATTCCGGAATGTTAACATAACACATTCTAAAATCCAAACTGAACATTCCGGAATTGTTATTCCGTAACACATTCTGAATTCCGAACTAAACATTCTAAAATCCAAACTGAATATTCCGGAATTGTAATTCCGTAACACATTCTGAATTCAAAACTAAACATTCCGGAATGTTAACATAACACATTCTAAAATCCGAACTGAACATTCCGGAATTGTAATTCCGTAACACATTCTGAATTCCGAACAAAACATTCTGGAATGATAACATAACACATTCTAAAAAATAAACTGAACATTCCGGAATTGTAACGCAACACATTCTAAAATCTGAACTGAACATTCCGGAATTGTAATTCCGTAACACATTCTGAATTCCGAACTAAACATTCCGGAATGTTAACATAACGCATTCTAAAATCCAAACTGAACATTCCCGAATTGTAACATAACACATTCTAAAATCCAAACTGAACATTCCGGAATTGTAATTCCGTAACACATTCTGAATTCCGAACTAAACATTCCAGAATGTTAACAACACATTCTAAAATCCAAACTGAACATTCCGGAATTGTAACATAACACATTCTAAAATCCAAACTTAACATTCCGGAATGTTAACATAATACATTCTAAAATCCAAACTGAACATTCCGGAATTGTAACATAACACATTCTAAAATCTGAACTTAACAGTCCGGAATGTTAACAACACATTCTAAAATGAGAATTTAACATTCCGGAATGTTAACATAACACATTCTAAAATCCAAACTGAACATTCCGGAATTGTTATTCCGTAACACATTCTGAATTCGAAACTAAACATTCCGGAATGTTAACATAACACATTCTAAAATCCAAACTGAACATTCCGGAATTGTAACATAACTCATTCTAAAAACTGAACTTAACATTCTGGAATTGTTATTCCGTAACACATTCTGAATTCGAAACTAAACATTCCGGAATGTTAACATAACACATTCTAAAATCCAAACTGAACATTCCGGAATTGTAACATAAGACATTCTAAAAACTGAACTTAACATTCTGGAATTGTAATTCCGTAACACATTCTGAATTCCGAACTAAACATTCCGGAATGTTAACATAAGACATTCTAAAATCCAAACTGAACATTCCAGAATTGTTATTCCGTAACACATTCTAAAATCTGAACTTAACATTCCGGAATTGTAATTCCGTAACACATTCTGAATTCCGATCTAAACATTCCAGAATGTTAACATAACGCATTCTAAAATCCAAACTGAACATTCCGGAATTGTAACATAACACATTCTAATATATGAACTTAACATTCCGGAATGTTAACAAAACATTCTAAAATCCAAACTGAACATTCCGGAATTGTAATTCCGTAACACGTTCTAAATTCCGAACTTAGCATTCCGGAATGTTAACATAACACATTCTAAAATCCAAACTGAACATTCCGGAATTGTAACATAAAACATTCTAAAATCTGAACTTAACAGTCCGGAATGTTAACAACACATTCTAAAATCAGAATTTAACATTCCGGAATGTTAACATAACACATTCTAAAATCCAAACTGAACATTCCAGAACTGTTATTCCGTAACACATTCTGAATTCGAAACTAAACATTCCGGAATGTTAACATAACACATTCTAAAATCCAAACTGAACATTCCGGAATTGTAACATAACACATTCTAAAATCCAAACTTAACATTCCGGAATGTTAACATAACACATTCTAAAATCCAAATTGAACATTCCGGAATTGTTATTCCGTAACACATTCTGAATTCGAAACTAAACATTCCGGAATGTTAACATAACACATTCTAAAATCCAAACTGAACATTACGGAATTGTAACATAACACATTCTAAAAACTGAACTTAACATTCTGGAATTGTTATTCCGTAACACATTCTGAATTCGAAACTAAACATTCCGGAATGTTAACATAACACATTCTAAAATCCAAACTGAACATTCCGGAATTGTAATTCCGTAACACATTCTGAATTCCGAACTAAACATTCCAGAATGTTAACATAACACATTCTAAAATACAAACTGAACATTCCGGAATTGTAACATAACTCATTCTAAAAACTGAACTTAACATTCCGGAATTGTAATTCCGTAACACATTCTGAATTCCGAACTAAACATTCCAGAATGTTAACATAACGCATTCTAAAATCCAAACTGAACATTCCGGAATTGTAACATAACATATTCTAAAATCTGAACTTAACATTCCGGAATGTTAACAACACATTCTAAAATCAGAATTTAACATTCCGGAATGTTAACATAACACATTCTGAATTCCGAACTAAACATTCCGGAATGTTAACATAAGACATTCTAAAATCCACACTGAACATTCCGGAATTGTAACATAACACATTCTAAAATCCAAACTTAACATTCCGGAATGTTAACATAACACATTCTAAAATCCAAACTGAACATTCCGGAATTGTAACATAACACATTCTAAAATCTGAACTTAACAGTCCGGAATGTTAACAACACATTCTAAAATGAGAATTTAACATTCCGGAATGTTAACATAACACATTCTAAAATCCAAACTGAACATTCCGGAATTGTTATTCCGTAACACATTCTGAATTCCGAACTAAACATTCCAGAATGTTAACATAACACATTCTAAAATCCAAACTGAACATTCCGGAATTGTAACATAACACATTCTAAAATCTGAACTTAACAGTCCGGAATGTTAACAACACATTCTAAAATGAGAATTTAACATTCCGGAATGTTAACATAACACATTCTAAAATCCAAACTGAACATTCCGGAATTGTTATTCCGTAACACATTCTGAATTCGAAACTAAACATTCCGGAATGTTAACATAACACATTCTAAAATCCAAACTGAACATTCCGGAATTGTAACATAAGACATTCTAAAAACTGAACTTAACATTCTGGAATTGTAATTCCGTAACACATTCTGAATTCCGAACTAAACATTCCGGAATGTTAACATAAGACATTCTAAAATCCAAACTGAACATTCCAGAATTGTTATTCCGTAACACATTCTGAATTCCGAACAAAACATTCCGGAATGTTAACATAACGCATTCTAAAATCCAAACTGAACATTCCGGAATGTTAACATAACACATTCTAAAATCCAAACTGAACATTCCGGAATTGTAATTCCGTAACACATTCTGAATTCCGAACAAAACATTCTGGAATGATAACATAACACATTCTAAAAAATAAACTGAACATTCCGGAATTGTAACGCAACACATTCTAAAATCTGAACTGAACATTCCGGAATTGTAATTCCGTAACACATTCTGAATTCCGAACTAAACATTCCGGAATGTTAACATAACGCATTCTAAAATCCAAACTGAACATTCCCGAATTGTAACATAACACATTCTAAAATCCAAACTGAACATTCCGGAATTGTAATTCCGTAACACATTCTGAATTCCGAACTAAACATTCCAGAATGTTAACAACACATTCTAAAATCCAAACTGAACATTCCGGAATTGTAACATAACACATTCTAAAATCCAAACTTAACATTCCGGAATGTTAACATAATACATTCTAAAATCCAAACTGAACATTCCGGAATTGTAACATAACACATTCTAAAATCTGAACTTAACAGTCCGGAATGTTAACAACACATTCTAAAATGAGAATTTAACATTCCGGAATGTTAACATAACACATTCTAAAATCCAAACTGAACATTCCGGAATTGTTATTCCGTAACACATTCTGAATTCGAAACTAAACATTCCGGAATGTTAACATAACACATTCTAAAATCCAAACTGAACATTCCGGAATTGTAACATAACTCATTCTAAAAACTGAACTTAACATTCTGGAATTGTTATTCCGTAACACATTCTGAATTCGAAACTAAACATTCCGGAATGTTAACATAACACATTCTAAAATCCAAACTGAACATTCCGGAATTGTAACATAAGACATTCTAAAAACTGAACTTAACATTCTGGAATTGTAATTCCGTAACACATTCTGAATTCCGAACTAAACATTCCGGAATGTTAACATAAGACATTCTAAAATCCAAACTGAACATTCCAGAATTGTTATTCCGTAACACATTCTAAAATCTGAACTTAACATTCCGGAATTGTAATTCCGTAACACATTCTGAATTCCGATCTAAACATTCCAGAATGTTAACATAACGCATTCTAAAATCCAAACTGAACATTCCGGAATTGTAACATAACACATTCTAATATATGAACTTAACATTCCGGAATGTTAACAAAACATTCTAAAATCCAAACTGAACATTCCGGAATTGTAATTCCGTAACACGTTCTAAATTCCGAACTTAGCATTCCGGAATGTTAACATAACACATTCTAAAATCCAAACTGAACATTCCGGAATTGTAACATAAAACATTCTAAAATCTGAACTTAACAGTCCGGAATGTTAACAACACATTCTAAAATCAGAATTTAACATTCCGGAATGTTAACATAACACATTCTAAAATCCAAACTGAACATTCCGGAACTGTTATTCCGTAACACATTCTGAATTCGAAACTAAACATTCCGGAATGTTAACATAACACATTCTAAAATCCAAACTGAACATTCCGGAATTGTAACATAACACATTCTAAAATCCAAACTTAACATTCCGGAATGTTAACATAACACATTCTAAAATCCAAATTGAACATTCCGGAATTGTTATTCCGTAACACATTCTGAATTCGAAACTAAACATTCCGGAATGTTAACATAACACATTCTAAAATCCAAACTGAACATTACGGAATTGTAACATAACACATTCTAAAAACTGAACTTAACATTCTGGAATTGTTATTCCGTAACACATTCTGAATTCGAAACTAAACATTCCGGAATGTTAACATAACACATTCTAAAATCCAAACTGAACATTCCGGAATTGTAATTCCGTAACACATTCTGAATTCCGAACTAAACATTCCAGAATGTTAACATAACACATTCTAAAATACAAACTGAACATTCCGGAATTGTAACATAACTCATTCTAAAAACTGAACTTAACATTCCGGAATTGTAATTCCGTAACACATTCTGAATTCCGAACTAAACATTCCAGAATGTTAACATAACGCATTCTAAAATCCAAACTGAACATTCCGGAATTGTAACATAACATATTCTAAAATCTGAACTTAACATTCCGGAATGTTAACAACACATTCTAAAATCAGAATTTAACATTCCGGAATGTTAACATAACACATTCTGAATTCCGAACTAAACATTCCGGAATGTTAACATAAGACATTCTAAAATCCACACTGAACATTCCGGAATTGTAACATAACACATTCTAAAATCCAAACTTAACATTCCGGAATGTTAACATAACACATTCTAAAATCCAAACTGAACATTCCGGAATTGTAACATAACACATTCTAAAATCTGAACTTAACAGTCCGGAATGTTAACAACACATTCTAAAATGAGAATTTAACATTCCGGAATGTTAACATAACACATTCTAAAATCCAAACTGAACATTCCGGAATTGTTATTCCGTAACACATTCTGAATTCCGAACTAAACATTCCAGAATGTTAACATAACACATTCTAAAATCCAAACTGAACATTCCGGAATTGTAACATAACACATTCTAAAATCTGAACTTAACAGTCCGGAATGTTAACAACACATTCTAAAATGAGAATTTAACATTCCGGAATGTTAACATAACACATTCTAAAATCCAAACTGAACATTCCGGAATTGTTATTCCGTAACACATTCTGAATTCGAAACTAAACATTCCGGAATGTTAACATAACACATTCTAAAATCCAAACTGAACATTCCGGAATTGTAACATAAGACATTCTAAAAACTGAACTTAACATTCTGGAATTGTAATTCCGTAACACATTCTGAATTCCGAACTAAACATTCCGGAATGTTAACATAAGACATTCTAAAATCCAAACTGAACATTCCAGAATTGTTATTCCGTAACACATTCTGAATTCCGAACAAAACATTCCGGAATGTTAACATAACGCATTCTAAAATCCAAACTGAACATTCCGGAATGTTAACATAACACATTCTAAAATCCAAACTGAACATTCCGGAATTGTAACATAAAACATTCTAAAATCTGAACTTAACAGTCCGGAATGTTAACAACACATTCTAAAATCAGAATTTAACATTCCGGAATGTTAACATAACACATTCTAAAATCCAAACTGAACATTCCGGAATTGTAACATAAAACATTCTAAAATCTGAACTTAACAGTCCGGAAAGTTAACAACACATTCTAAAATCAGAATTTAACATTCCGGAATGTTAACATAACACATTCTAAAATCCAAACTGAACATTCCGGAATTGTTATTCCGTAACACATTCTGAATTCAAAACTAAACATTCCGGAATGTTAACATAACACATTCTAAAATCCAAACTGAACATTCCGGAATTGTAACATAACACATTCTAAAATCCAAACTTAACATTCCGGAATGTTAACATAACACATTCTAAAATCCAAACTGAACATTCCGGAATTGTAACATAACACATTCTAAAATCTGAACTTAACAGTCCGGAATGTTAACAACACATTCTAAAATGAGAATTTAACATTCCGGAATGTTAACATAACACATTCTAAAATCCAAACTGAACATTCCGGAATTGTAATTCCGTAACACATTCTGAATTCCGAACTAAACATTCCAGAATGTTAACATAACACATTCTAAAATCCAAACTGAACATTCCGGAATTGTAACATAACACATTCTAAAATCCAAACTTAACATTCCGGAATGTTAACATAATACATTCTAAAATCCAAACTGAACATTCCGGAATTGTAACATAACACATTCTAAAATCTGAACTTAACAGTCCGGAATGTTAACAACACATTCTAAAATGAGAATTTAACATTCCGGAATGTTAACATAACACATTCTAAAATCCAAACTGAACATTCCGGAATTGTTATTCCGTAACACATTCTGAATTCGAAACTAAACATTCCGGAATGTTAACATAACACATTCTAAAATCCAAACTGAACATTCCGGAATTGTAACATAACTCATTCTAAAAACTGGACTTAACATTCTGGAATTGTTATTCCGTAACACATTCTGAATTCGAAACTACACATTCCGGAATGTTAACATAACACATTCTAAAATCCAAACTGAACATTCCGGAATTGTAACATAACACATTCTAAAATCTGAACTTAACAGTCCGGAATGTTAACAACACATTCTAAAATGAGAATTTAACATTCCGGAATGTTAACATAACACATTCTAAAATCCAAACTGAACATTCCGGAATTGTTATTCCGTAACACATTCTGAATTCGAAACTAAACATTCCGGAATGTTAACATAACACATTCTAAAATCCAAACTGAACATTCCGGAATTGTAACATAAAACATTCTAAAATCTGAACTTAACAGTCCGGAATGTTAACAACACATTCTAAAATCAAAATTTAACATCCCGGAATGTTAACATAACACATTCTAAAATCCAAACTGAACATTCCGGAATTGTAATTCCGTAACACATTCTGAATTCCGAACTAAACATTCCAGAATGTTAACATAAGACATTCTAAAATCCACACTGAACATTCCGGAATTGTAACATAACACATTCTAAAATCCAAACTTAACATTCCGGAATGTTAACATAACACATTCTAAAATCCAAACTGAACATTCCGGAATTGTAACATAACACATTCTAAAATCTGAACTTAACAGTCCGGAATGTTAACAACACATTCTAAAATGAGAATTTAACATTCCGGAATGTTAACATAACACATTCTAAAATCCAAACTGAACATTCCGGAATTGTTATTCCGTAACACATTCTGAATTCAAAACTAAACATTCCGGAATGTTAACATAACACATTCTAAAATCCAAACTGAACATTCCGGAATTGTTATTCCGTAACACATTCTGAATTCAAAACTAAACATTCCGGAATGTTAACATAACACATTCTAAAATCCAAACTGAACATTCCAGAATTGTAATTCCGTAACACATTCTGAATTCCGAACAAAACATTCCGGAATGTTAACATAACGCATTCTAAAATCCAAACTGAACATTCCGGAATTGTAACATAACACATTCTAATATATGAACTTAACATTCCGGAATGTTAACAAAACATTGTAAAATCAGAACTTAACATTCCGGAATGTTAACATAACACATTCTAAAATCCAAACTGAACATTCCGGAATTGTAATTCCGTAACACATTCTAAATTCCGAACTTAGCATTCCGGAATGTTAACATAACACATTCTAAAATCCAAACTGAACATTCCGGAATTGTAACATAAAACATTCTAAAATCTGAACTTAACAGTCCGGAATGTTAACAACACATTCTAAAATCAGAATTTAACATCCCGGAATGTTAACATAACACATTCTAAAATCCAAACTGAACATTCCGGAATTGTAATTCCGTAACACATTCTGAATTCCGAACTAAACATTCCAGAATGTTAACATAAGACATTCTAAAATCCACACTGAACATTCCGGAATTGTAACATAACACATTCTAAAATCCAAACTTAACATTCCGGAATGTTAACATAACACATTCTAAAATCCAAACTGAACATTCCGGAATTGTAACATAACACATTCTAAAATCTGAACTTAACAGTCCGGAATGTTAACAACACATTCTAAAATGAGAATTTAACATTCCGGAATGTTAACATAACACATTCTAAAATCCAAACTGAACATTCCGGAATTGTAACATAACACATTCTAAAATCCAAACTTAACATTCCGGAATGTTAACATAATACATTCTAAAATCCAAACTGAACATTCCGGAATTGTAACATAACACATTCTAAAATCTGAACTTAACAGTCCGGAATGTTAACAACACATTCTAAAATGAGAATTTAACATTCCGGAATGTTAACATAACACATTCTAAAATCCAAACTGAACATTCCGGAATTGTTATTCCGTAACACATTCTGAATTCGAAACTAAACATTCCGGAATGTTAACATAACACATTCTAAAATCCAAACTGAACATTCCGGAATTGTAACATAACTCATTCTAAAAACTGGACTTAACATTCTGGAATTGTTATTCCGTAACACATTCTGAATTCGAAACTAAACATTCCGGAATGTTAACATAACACATTCTAAAATCCAAACTGAACATTCCGGAATTGTAACATAAGACATTCTAAAAACTGAACTTAACATTCTGGAATTGTAATTCCGTAACACATTCTGAATTCCGAACTAAACATTCCGGAATGTTAACATAAGACATTCTAAAATCCAAACTGAACATTCCAGAATTGTTATTCCATAACACATTCTAAAATCTGAACTTAACATTCCGGAATTGTAATTCCGTAACACATTCTGAATTCCGATCTAAACATTCCAGAATGTTAACATAACACATTCTAAAATCCAAACTGAACATTCCAGAATTGTAATTCAGTAACACATTCTGAATTCCGAACAAAACATTCCGGAATGTTAACATAACGCATTCTAAAATCCAAACTGAACATTCCGGAATTGTAACATAACACATTCTAATATATGAACTTAACATTCCGGAATGTTAACAAAACATTGTAAAATCAGAACTTAACATTCCGGAATGTTAACATAACACATTCTAAAATCCAAACTGAACATTCCGGAATTGTAATTCCGTAACACATTCTAAATTCCGAACTTAGCATTCCGGAATGTTAACATAACACATTCTAAAATCCAAACTGAACATTCCGGAATTGTAACATAAAACATTCTAAAATCTGAACTTAACAGTCCGGAATGTTAACAACACATTCTAAAATCAGAATTTAACATTCCGGAATGTTAACATAACACATTCTAAAATCCAAACTGAACATTCCGGAATTGTTATTCCGTAACACATTCTGAATTCGAAACTAAACATTCCGGAATGTTAACATAACACATTCTAAAATCCAAACTGAACATTCCGGAATTGTAACATAACACATTCTAAAATCCAAACTGAACATTCCGGAATTGTAATTCCGTAACACATTCTGAATTCCGAACTAAACATTCCAGAATGTTAACATAACACATTCTAAAATCCAAACTGAACATTCCGGAATTGTAACATAACTCATTCTAAAAACTGAACTTAACATTCCGGAATTGTAATTCCGTAACACATTCTGAATTCCGAACTAAACATTCCGGAATGTTAACATAACGCATTCTAAAATCCAAACTGAACATTCCGGAATTGTAACATAACATATTCTAAAATCTGAACTTAACATTCCGGAATGTTAACAACACATTCTAAAATCAGAATTTAACATTCCGGAATGTTAACATAACACATTCTAAAATCCAAACTGAACATTCCGGAATTGTAATTCCGTAACACATTCTGAATTCCGAACTAAACATTCCAGAATGTTAACATAACACATTCTAAAATCCAAACTTAACATTCCGGAATTGTAACATAACACATTCTGAATTCCGAACTTAACATTCCGGAATGTTAACATAACACATTCTAAAATCCAAACTGAACATTCCGGAATTGTAACATAACACATTCTAAAATCTGAACTTAACAGTCCGGAATGTTAACAACACATTCTAAAATGAGAATTTAACATTCCGGAATGTTAACATAACACATTCTAAAATCCAAACTGAACATTCCGGAATTGTTATTCCGTAACACATTCTGAATTCGAAACTAAACATTCCGGAATGTTAACATAACACATTCTAAAATCCAAACTGAACATTCCGGAATTGTAACATAACTCATTCTAAAAACTGGACTTAACATTCTGGAATTGTTATTCCGTAACACATTCTGAATTCGAAACTAAACATTCCGGAATGTTAACATAACACATTCTAAAATCCAAACTGAACATTCCGGAATTGTAACATAAGACATTCTAAAAACTGAACTTAACATTCTGGAATTGTAATTCCGTAACACATTCTGAATTCCGAACTAAACATTCCGGAATGTTAACATAAGACATTCTAAAATCCAAACTGAACATTCCAGAATTGTTATTCCATAACACATTCTAAAATCTGAACTTAACATTCCGGAATTGTAATTCCGTAACACATTCTGAATTCCGATCTAAACATTCCAGAATGTTAACATAACACATTCTAAAATCCAAACTGAACATTCCAGAATTGTAATTCCGTAACACATTCTGAATTCCGAACAAAACATTCCGGAATGTTAACATAACGCATTCTAAAATCCAAACTGAACATTCCGGAATTGTAACATAACACATTCTAATATATGAACTTAACATTCCGGAATGTTAACAAAACATTGTAAAATCAGAACTTAACATTCCGTAATGTTAACATAACACATTCTAAAATCCAAACTGAACATTCCGGAATTGTAATTCCGTAACACATTCTAAATTCCGAACTTAGCATTCCGGAATGTTAACATAACACATTCTAAAATCCAAACTGAACATTCCGGAATTGTAACATAACACATTCTAATATCTGAACTTAACATTCCGGAATGTTAACAAAACATTGTAAAATCAGAACTTAACATTCCGGAATTGTAACGCAACGCATTCTAAAATCCAAACTGAACATTCCGGAATTGTAACATAACACATTCTAATATCTGAACTTAACATTCCGGAATGTTAACAAAACATTGTAAAATCAGAACTTAACATTCCGGAATTGTAACGCAACACATTCTAAAATCCAAACTGAACATTCCGGAATTGTAACATAACACATTCTAAAATCTGAACTTAACAGTCCGGAATGTTAACACCACATTCTAAAATCAGAATTTAACATTCCGGAATGTTAACATAACACATTCTAAAATCCAAACTGAACTTTCCGGAATTGTAACATAACACATTCTAAAAATTGAACTTAACACTCTGGAATTGTAATTCCGTAACACATTCTGAATTCCGAACTAAACATTCCGGAATGTTAACATAACACATTCTAAAATCCAAACTGAACATTCCGGAATTGTTATTCCGTAACACATTCTGAATTCCGAACTAAACATTCCGGAATGTTAACATAACACATTCTAAAATCCAAACTGAACATTCCGGAATTGTAACATAACACATTCTGAATTCCGAACTAAACATTCCGGAATGTTAACATAAGACATTCTAAAATCCAAACTGAACATTCCGGAATTGTAACATAACACATTCTAAAAACTGAACTGAACATTCCGGAATTGTAATTCCGTAACACTTTCTGAATTCCAAACTAAACATTCCGGAATGTTAACATAACACATTCTAAAATCCAAACTGAACATTCCGGAATTGTAATTCCGTAACACATTCTGAATTCCGAACTAAACATTCCGTAATGTTAACATAACGCATTCTAAAATCCAAACTAAACATTCCGGAATGTTAACATAACACATTCTAAAATCCAAACTGAACATTCCGGAATTGTAATTCCGTAACACATTCTGAATTCCGAACTAAACATTCCGGAATGTTAACATAACGCATTCTAAAATCCAAACTGAACATTCCGGAATTGTAATTCCGTAACACATTCTGAATTCCGAACTAAACATTCCGGACATGATAACATAACACATTCTAAAATCCAAACTGAACATTCCGGAATTGTAACGCAACACATTCTAAAATCTGAACTGAACATTCCGGAATTGTAATTCCGTAACACATTCTGAATTCCGAACTAAACATTCCGTAATGTTAACATAACGCATTCTAAAATCCAAACTGAACATTCCGGAATTGTAACATAACACATTCTGAATTCCGAACAAAACATTCCGGAATGTTAACATAACACATTCTAAAATACAAACTGAACATTCCGGAATTGTAACATAACACATTCTAAAATCTGAACTTAACAGTCCGGAATGTTAACAACACATTCTAAAATCAGAATTTAACATTCCGGAATGTTAACATAACACATTCTAAAATCCAAACTGAACATTCCGGAATTGTTATTCCGTAACACATTCTGAATTCGAAACTAAACATTCCGGAATGTTAACATAACACATTCTAAAATCCAAACTGAACATTCCGGAATTGTAACATAAGACATTCTAAAAAATGAACTTAACATTCTGGAATTGTAATTCCGTAACACATTCTGAATTCCGAACTAAACATTCCGGAATGTTAACATAAGACATTCTAAAATCCAAACTGTACATTCCAGAATTGTAATTCCGTAACACATTCTGAATTCCGAACAAAACATTCCGGAATGTTAACATAACGCATTCTAAAATCCAAACTGAACATTCCGGAATTGTAACATAACACATTCTAATATCTGAACTTAACATTCCGGAATGTTAACAAAACATTGTAAAATCAGAACTTAACATTCCGGAATTGTAACGCAACACATTCTAAAATCCAAACTGAACATTCCGGAATTGTAACATAACACATTCTAAAATCTGAACTTAACAGTCCGGAATGTTAACACCACATTCTAAAATCAGAATTTAACATTCCGGAATGTTAACATAACACATTCTAAAATCCAAACTGAACTTTCCGGAATTGTAACATAACACATTCTAAAAATTGAACTTAACACTCTGGAATTGTAATTCCGTAACACATTCTGAATTCCGAACTAAACATTCCGGAATGTTAACATAACACATTCTAAAATCCAAACTGAACATTCCGGAATTGTTATTCCGTAACACATTCTGAATTCCGAACTAAACATTCCGGAATGTTAACATAACACATTCTAAAATCCAAACTGAACATTCCGGAATTGTAACATAACACATTCTGAATTCCGAACTAAACATTCCGGAATGTTAACATAAGACATTCTAAAATCCAAACTGAACATTCCGGAATTGTAACATAACACATTCTAAAAACTGAACTGAACATTCCGGAATTGTAATTCCGTAACACTTTCTGAATTCCAAACTAAACATTCCGGAATGTTAACATAACACATTCTAAAATCCAAACTGAACATTCCGGAATTGTAATTCCGTAACACATTCTGAATTCCGAACTAAACATTCCGTAATGTTAACATAACGCATTCTAAAATCCAAACTAAACATTCCGGAATGTTAACATAACACATTCTAAAATCCAAACTGAACATTCCGGAATTGTAATTCCGTAACACATTCTGAATTCCGAACTAAACATTCCGGAATGTTAACATAACGCATTCTAAAATCCAAACTGAACATTCCGGAATTGTAATTCCGTAACACATTCTGAATTCCGAACTAAACATTCCGGACATGATAACATAACACATTCTAAAATCCAAACTGAACATTCCGGAATTGTAACGCAACACATTCTAAAATCTGAACTGAA
The DNA here is from genome assembly GCF_043250625.1 of Sebastes fasciatus. Lineage (NCBI taxonomy): Eukaryota > Metazoa > Chordata > Actinopteri > Perciformes > Sebastidae > Sebastes > Sebastes fasciatus. The sequence goes on along the minus strand of NC_133795.1, from coordinate 43,075,770 downwards.
CATTCCGGAATTGTAATTCCGTAACACATTCTGAATTCCGAACTAAACATTCCGTAATGTTAACATAACGCATTCTAAAATCCAAACTGAACATTCCGGAATTGTAACATAACACATTCTGAATTCCGAACAAAACATTCCGGAATGTTAACATAACACATTCTAAAATACAAACTGAACATTCCGGAATTGTAACATAACACATTCTAAAATCTGAACTTAACAGTCCGGAATGTTAACAACACATTCTAAAATCAGAATTTAACATTCCGGAATGTTAACATAACACATTCTAAAATCCAAACTGAACATTCCGGAATTGTTATTCCGTAACACATTCTGAATTCGAAACTAAACATTCCGGAATGTTAACATAACACATTCTAAAATCCAAACTGAACATTCCGGAATTGTAACATAAGACATTCTAAAAAATGAACTTAACATTCTGGAATTGTAATTCCGTAACACATTCTGAATTCCGAACTAAACATTCCGGAATGTTAACATAAGACATTCTAAAATCCAAACTGAACATTCCAGAATTGTTATTCCATAACACATTCTAAAATCTGAACTTAACATTCCGGAATTGTAATTCCGTAACACATTCTGAATTCCGATCTAAACATTCCAGAATGTTAACATAACACATTCTAAAATCCAAACTGTACATTCCAGAATTGTAATTCCGTAACACATTCTGAATTCCGAACAAAACATTCCGGAATGTTAACATAACGCATTCTAAAATCCAAACTGAACATTCCGGAATTGTAACATAACACATTCTAATATATGAACTTAACATTCCGGAATGTTAACAAAACATTGTAAAATCAGAACTTAACATTCCGGAATGTTAACATAACACATTCTAAAATCCAAACTGAACATTCCGGAATTGTAATTCCGTAACACATTCTGAATTCCGATCTAAACATTCCAGAATGTTAACATAACACATTCTAAAATCCAAACTGAACATTCCAGAATTGTAATTCCGTAACACATTCTGAATTCCGAACAAAACATTCCGGAATGTTAACATAACGCATTCTAAAATCCAAACTGAACATTCCGGAATTGTAACATAACACATTCTAATATATGAACTTAACATTCCGGAATGTTAACAAAACATTGTAAAATCAGAACTTAACATTCCGGAATGTTAACATAACACATTCTAAAATCCAAACTGAACATTCCGGAATTGTAATTCCGTAACACATTCTAAATTCCGAACTTAGCATTCCGGAATGTTAACATAACACATTCTAAAATCCAAACTGAACATTCCGGAATTGTAACATAAAACATTCTAAAATCTGAACTTAACAGTCCGGAATGTTAACAACACATTCTAAAATCAGAATTTAACATTCCGGAATGTTAACATAACAAATTCTAAAATCCAAACTGAACATTCCGGAATTGTTATTCCGTAACACATTCTGAATTCGAAACTAAACATTCCGGAATGTTAACATAACGCATTCTAAAATCCAAACTGAACATTCCGGAATTGTAACATAACACATTCTAATATCTGAACTTAACATTCCGGAATGTTAACAAAACATTGTAAAATCAGAACTTAACATTCCGGAATTGTAACGCAACGCATTCTAAAATCCAAACTGAACATTCCGGAATTGTAACATAACACATTCTAATATCTGAACTTAACATTCCGGAATGTTAACAAAACATTGTAAAATCAGAACTTAACATTCCGGAATTGTAACGCAACACATTCTAAAATCCAAACTGAACATTCCGGAATTGTAACATAACACATTCTAAAATCTGAACTTAACAGTCCGGAATGTTAACACCACATTCTAAAATCAGAATTTAACATTCCGGAATGTTAACATAACACATTCTAAAATCCAAACTGAACTTTCCGGAATTGTAACATAACACATTCTAAAAATTGAACTTAACACTCTGGAATTGTAATTCCGTAACACATTCTGAATTCCGAACTAAACATTCCGGAATGTTAACATAACACATTCTAAAATCCAAACTGAACATTCCGGAATTGTTATTCCGTAACACATTCTGAATTCCGAACTAAACATTCCGGAATGTTAACATAACACATTCTAAAATCCAAACTGAACATTCCGGAATTGTAACATAACACATTCTGAATTCCGAACTAAACATTCCGGAATGTTAACATAAGACATTCTAAAATCCAAACTGAACATTCCGGAATTGTAACATAACACATTCTAAAAACTGAACTGAACATTCCGGAATTGTAATTCCGTAACACTTTCTGAATTCCAAACTAAACATTCCGGAATGTTAACATAACACATTCTAAAATCCAAACTGAACATTCCGGAATTGTAATTCCGTAACACATTCTGAATTCCGAACTAAACATTCCGTAATGTTAACATAACGCATTCTAAAATCCAAACTAAACATTCCGGAATGTTAACATAACACATTCTAAAATCCAAACTGAACATTCCGGAATTGTAATTCCGTAACACATTCTGAATTCCGAACTAAACATTCCGGAATGTTAACATAACGCATTCTAAAATCCAAACTGAACATTCCGGAATTGTAATTCCGTAACACATTCTGAATTCCGAACTAAACATTCCGGACATGATAACATAACACATTCTAAAATCCAAACTGAACATTCCGGAATTGTAACGCAACACATTCTAAAATCTGAACTGAACATTCCGGAATTGTAATTCCGTAACACATTCTGAATTCCGAACTAAACATTCCGTAATGTTAACATAACGCATTCTAAAATCCAAACTGAACATTCCGGAATTGTAACATAACACATTCTGAATTCCGAACAAAACATTCCGGAATGTTAACATAACACATTCTAAAATACAAACTGAACATTCCGGAATTGTAACATAACACATTCTAAAATCTGAACTTAACAGTCCGGAATGTTAACAACACATTCTAAAATCAGAATTTAACATTCCGGAATGTTAACATAACACATTCTAAAATCCAAACTGAACATTCCGGAATTGTTATTCCGTAACACATTCTGAATTCGAAACTAAACATTCCGGAATGTTAACATAACACATTCTAAAATCCAAACTGAACATTCCGGAATTGTAACATAACACATTCTAAAAAATGAACTTAACATTCTGGAATTGTAATTCCGTAACACATTCTGAATTCCGAACTAAACATTCCGGAATGTTAACATAAGACATTCTAAAATCCAAACTGAACATTCCGGAATTGTTATTCCGTAACACATTCTAAAATCTGAACTTAACATTCTGGAATTGTAATTCCGTAACACATTCTGAATTCCGAACTAAACATTCCGGAATGTTAACATAAGACATTCTAAAATCCAAACTGAACATTCCGGAATTGTAATTCCGTAACACATTCTGAATTCCGAACTAAACATTCCGGAATGTTAACATAACGCATTCTAAAATCCAAACTGAACATTCCGGAATTGTAATTCCGTAACACATTCTGAATTCCGAACTAAACATTCCGGACATGATAACATAACACATTCTAAAATCCAAACTGAACATTCCGGAATTGTAACGCAACACATTCTAAAATCTGAACTGAACATTCCGGAATTGTAATTCCGTAACACATTCTGAATTCCGAACTAAACATTCCGTAATGTTAACATAACGCATTCTAAAATCCAAACTGAACATTCCGGAATTGTAACATAACACATTCTAAAAACTGAACTTAACATTCTGGAATTGTAATTCCGTAACACATTCTGAATTCCGAACTAAACATTCCGGAATGTTAACATAACACATTCTAAAATCCAAACTGAACATTCCGGAATTGTTATTCCGTAACACATTCTGAATTCCGAATTAAACATTCCGGAATGTTAACATAAAACATTCTAAAATCCAAACTGAATATTCCGGAATTGTAATTCCGTAACACATTCTGAATTCAAAACTAAACATTCCGGAATGTTAACATAACACATTCTAAAATCCGAACTGAACATTCCGGAATTGTAATTCCGTAACACATTCTGAATTCCGAACTAAACATTCCGGAATGTTAACATAAAACATTCTAAAATCCAAACTGAATATTCCGGAATTGTAATTCCGTAACACATTCTGAATTCAAAACTAAACATTCCGGAATGTTAACATAACACATTCTAAAATCCGAACTGAACATTCCGGAATTGTAATTCCGTAACACATTCTGAATTCCGAACAAAACATTCTGGAATGATAACATAACACATTCTAAAATATAAACTGAACATTCCGGAATTGTAACGCAACACATTCTAAAATCTGAACTGAACATTCCGGAATTGTAATTCCGTAACACATTCTGAATTCCGAACTAAACATTCCGGAATGTTAACATAACGCATTCTAAAATCCAAACTGAACATTCCGGAATTGTAACATAACACATTCTAAAATCTGAATTTAACATTCCGGAATGTTAACAACACATTCTAAAATCAGAATTTAACATCCCGGAATGTTAACATAACACATTCTAAAATCCAAACTGAACATTCCGGAATTGTAATTCCGTAACACATTCTGAATTCCGAACTAAACATTCCAGAATGTTAACATAAGACATTCTAAAATCCACACTGAACATTCCGGAATTGTAACATAACACATTCTAAAATCCAAACTTAACATTCCGGAATGTTAACATAACACATTCTAAAATCCAAACTGAACATTCCGGAATTGTAACATAACACATTCTAAAATCTGAACTTAACAGTCCGGAATGTTAACAACACATTCTAAAATGAGAATTTAACATTCCGGAATGTTAACATAACACATTCTAAAATCCAAACTGAACATTCCGGAATTGTTATTCCGTAACACATTCTGAATTCGAAACTAAACATTCCGGAATGTTAACATAATACATTCTAAAATCCAAACTGAACATTCCGGAATTGTAACATAACACATTCTAAAAACTGAACTTAACATTCTGGAATTGTAATTCCGTAACACATTCTGAATTCCGAACTAAACATTCCGGAATGTTAACATAACACATTCTAAAATCCAAACTGAACATTCCGGAATTGTTATTCCGTAACACATTCTGAATTCCGAACTAAACATTCCGGAATGTTAACATAAAACATTCTAAAATCCAAACTGAATATTCCGGAATTGTAATTCCGTAACACATTCTGAATTCAAAACTAAACATTCCGGAATGTTAACAACACATTCTAAAATCAGAATTTAACATCCCGGAATGTTAACATAACACATTCTAAAATCCAAACTGAACATTCCGGAATTGTAATTCCGTAACACATTCTGAATTCCGAACTAAACATTCCAGAATGTTAACATAAGACATTCTAAAATCCACACTGAACATTCCGGAATTGTAACATAACACATTCTAAAATCCAAACTTAACATTCCGGAATGTTAACATAACACATTCTAAAATCCAAACTGAACATTCCGGAATTGTAACATAACACATTCTAAAATCTGAACTTAACAGTCCGGAATGTTAACAACACATTCTAAAATGAGAATTTAACATTCCGGAATGTTAACATAACACATTCTAAAATCCAAACTGAACATTCCGGAATTGTTATTCCGTAACACATTCTGAATTCGAAACTAAACATTCCGGAATGTTAACATAACACATTCTAAAATCCAAACTGAACATTCCGGAATTGTAACATAACACATTCTAAAATCTGAACTTAACAGTCCGGAATGTTAACAACACATTCTAAAATGAGAATTTAACATTCCGGAATGTTAACATAACACATTCTAAAATCCAAACTGAACATTCCGGAATTGTTATTCCGTAACACATTCTGAATTCAAAACTAAACATTCCGGAATGTTAACATAACACATTCTAAAATCCAAACTGAACATTCCGGAATTGTAACATAACACATTCTAAAATCCAAACTGAACATTCCGGAATTGTAACGCAACACATTCTAAAATCTGAACTGAACATTCCGGAATTGTAATTCCGTAACACATTCTGAATTCCGAACTAAACATTCCGTAATGTTAACATAACGCATTCTAAAATCCAAACTGAACATTCCGGAATTGTAACATAACACATTCTAAAAACTGAACTTAACATTCTGGAATTGTAATTCCGTAACACATTCTGAATTCCGAACTAAACATTCCGGAATGTTAACATAACACATTCTAAAATCCAAACTGAACATTCCGGAATTGTTATTCCGTAACACATTCTGAATTCCGAATTAAACATTCCGGAATGTTAACATAAAACATTCTAAAATCCAAACTGAATATTCCGGAATTGTAATTCCGTAACACATTCTGAATTCAAAACTAAACATTCCGGAATGTTAACATAACACATTCTAAAATCCGAACTGAACATTCCGGAATTGTAATTCCGTAACACATTCTGAATTCCGAACTAAACATTCCGGAATGTTAACATAAAACATTCTAAAATCCAAACTGAATATTCCGGAATTGTAATTCCGTAACACATTCTGAATTCAAAACTAAACATTCCGGAATGTTAACATAACACATTCTAAAATCCGAACTGAACATTCCGGAATTGTAATTCCGTAACACATTCTGAATTCCGAACAAAACATTCTGGAATGATAACATAACACATTCTAAAATATAAACTGAACATTCCGGAATTGTAACGCAACACATTCTAAAATCTGAACTGAACATTCCGGAATTGTAATTCCGTAACACATTCTGAATTCCGAACTAAACATTCCGGAATGTTAACATAACGCATTCTAAAATCCAAACTGAACATTCCGGAATTGTAACATAACACATTCTAAAATCTGAATTTAACATTCCGGAATGTTAACAACACATTCTAAAATCAGAATTTAACATCCCGGAATGTTAACATAACACATTCTAAAATCCAAACTGAACATTCCGGAATTGTAATTCCGTAACACATTCTGAATTCCGAACTAAACATTCCAGAATGTTAACATAAGACATTCTAAAATCCACACTGAACATTCCGGAATTGTAACATAACACATTCTAAAATCCAAACTTAACATTCCGGAATGTTAACATAACACATTCTAAAATCCAAACTGAACATTCCGGAATTGTAACATAACACATTCTAAAATCTGAACTTAACAGTCCGGAATGTTAACAACACATTCTAAAATGAGAATTTAACATTCCGGAATGTTAACATAACACATTCTAAAATCCAAACTGAACATTCCGGAATTGTTATTCCGTAACACATTCTGAATTCGAAACTAAACATTCCGGAATGTTAACATAACACATTCTAAAATCCAAACTGAACATTCCGGAATTGTAATTCCGTAACACATTCTGAATTCCGAACTAAACATTCCGGAATGTTAACATAACGCATTCTAAAATCCAAACTTAACATTCCGGAATGTTAACAACACATTCTAAAATCAGAATTTAACATTCCGGAATTGTACTTCCGTAATACATTCTGAATTCCGAACTAATAACATAACACATTCTAAAATACAAACTGAACATTCCGGAATTGTAACATAACACATTCTAAAATCTGAACTTAACAGTCCGGAATGTTAACATAACACATTCTAAAATCCAAACTGAACATTCCGGAATTGTTATTCCGTAACACATTCTGAATTCGAAACTAAACATTCCGGAATGTTAACATAATACATTCTAAAATCCAAACTGAACATTCCGGAATTGTAACATAACACATTCTAAAAACTGAACTTAACATTCTGGAATTGTAATTCCGTAACACATTCTGAATTCCGAACTAAACATTCCGGAATGTTAACATAACACATTCTAAAATCCAAACTGAACATTCCGGAATTGTTATTCCGTAACACATTCTGAATTCCGAACTAAACATTCCGGAATGTTAACATAAAACATTCTAAAATCCAAACTGAATATTCCGGAATTGTAATTCCGTAACACATTCTGAATTCAAAACTAAACATTCCGGAATGTTAACAACACATTCTAAAATCAGAATTTAACATCCCGGAATGTTAACATAACACATTCTAAAATCCAAACTGAACATTCCGGAATTGTAATTCCGTAACACATTCTGAATTCCGAACTAAACATTCCAGAATGTTAACATAAGACATTCTAAAATCCACACTGAACATTCCGGAATTGTAACATAACACATTCTAAAATCCAAACTTAACATTCCGGAATGTTAACATAACACATTCTAAAATCCAAACTGAACATTCCGGAATTGTAACATAACACATTCTAAAATCTGAACTTAACAGTCCGGAATGTTAACAACACATTCTAAAATGAGAATTTAACATTCCGGAATGTTAACATAACACATTCTAAAATCCAAACTGAACATTCCGGAATTGTTATTCCGTAACACATTCTGAATTCGAAACTAAACATTCCGGAATGTTAACATAACACATTCTAAAATCCAAACTGAACATTCCGGAATTGTAACATAACACATTCTAAAATCTGAACTTAACAGTCCGGAATGTTAACAACACATTCTAAAATGAGAATTTAACATTCCGGAATGTTAACATAACACATTCTAAAATCCAAACTGAACATTCCGGAATTGTTATTCCGTAACACATTCTGAATTCAAAACTAAACATTCCGGAATGTTAACATAACACATTCTAAAATCCAAACTGAACATTCCGGAATTGTAACATAACACATTCTAAAATCCAAACTTAACATTCCGGAATGTTAACATAACACATTCTAAAATCCAAACTGAACATTCCGGAATTGTAACATAACACATTCTAAAATCTGAACTTAACAGTCCGGAATGTTAACAACACATTCTAAAATGAGAATTTAACATTCCGGAATGTTAACATAACACATTCTAAAATCCAAACTGAACATTCCGGAATTGTAATTCCGTAACACATTCTGAATTCCGAACTAAACATTCCAGAATGTTAACATAACACATTCTAAAATCCAAACTGAACATTCCGGAATTGTAACATAACACATTCTAAAATCCAAACTTAACATTCCGGAATGTTAACATAATACATTCTAAAATCCAAACTGAACATTCCGGAATTGTAACATAACACATTCTAAAATCTGAACTTAACAGTCCGGAATGTTAACAACACATTCTAAAATGAGAATTTAACATTCCGGAATGTTAACATAACACATTCTAAAATCCAAACTGAACATTCCGGAATTGTTATTCCGTAACACATTCTGAATTCGAAACTAAACATTCCGGAATGTTAACATAACACATTCTAAAATCCAAACTGAACATTCCGGAATTGTAACATAACTCATTCTAAAAACTGGACTTAACATTCTGGAATTGTTATTCCGTAACACATTCTGAATTCGAAACTAAACATTCCGGAATGTTAACATAACACATTCTAAAATCCAAACTGAACATTCCAGAATTGTAATTCCGTAACACATTCTGAATTCCGAACAAAACATTCCGGAATGTTAACATAACGCATTCTAAAATCCAAACTGAACATTCCGGAATTGTAACATAACACATTCTAATATATGAACTTAACATTCCGGAATGTTAACAAAACATTGTAAAATCAGAACTTAACATTCCGGAATGTTAACATAACACATTCTAAAATCCAAACTGAACATTCCGGAATTGTAATTCCGTAACACATTCTAAATTCCGAACTTAGCATTCCGGAATGTTAACATAACACATTCTAAAATCCAAACTGAACATTCCGGAATTGTAACATAAAACATTCTAAAATCTGAACTTAACAGTCCGGAATGTTAACAACACATTCTAAAATCAGAATTTAACATCCCGGAATGTTAACATAACACATTCTAAAATCCAAACTGAACATTCCGGAATTGTAATTCCGTAACACATTCTGAATTCCGAACTAAACATTCCAGAATGTTAACATAAGACATTCTAAAATCCACACTGAACATTCCGGAATTGTAACATAACACATTCTAAAATCCAAACTTAACATTCCGGAATGTTAACATAACACATTCTAAAATCCAAACTGAACATTCCGGAATTGTAACATAACACATTCTAAAATCTGAACTTAACAGTCCGGAATGTTAACAACACATTCTAAAATGAGAATTTAACATTCCGGAATGTTAACATAACACATTCTAAAATCCAAACTGAACATTCCGGAATTGTAATTCCGTAACACATTCTGAATTCCGAACTAAACATTCCAGAATGTTAACATAACACATTCTAAAATCCAAACTGAACATTCCGGAATTGTAACATAACACATTCTAAAATCCAAACTTAACATTCCGGAATGTTAACATAATACATTCTAAAATCCAAACTGAACATTCCGGAATTGTAACATAACACATTCTAAAATCTGAACTTAACAGTCCGGAATGTTAACAACACATTCTAAAATGAGAATTTAACATTCCGGAATGTTAACATAACACATTCTAAAATCCAAACTGAACATTCCGGAATTGTTATTCCGTAACACATTCTGAATTCGAAACTAAACATTCCGGAATGTTAACATAACACATTCTAAAATCCAAACTGAACATTCCGGAATTGTAACATAACTCATTCTAAAAACTGGACTTAACATTCTGGAATTGTTATTCCGTAACACATTCTGAATTCGAAACTAAACATTCCGGAATGTTAACATAACACATTCTAAAATCCAAACTGAACATTCCGGAATTGTAACATAAGACATTCTAAAAACTGAACTTAACATTCTGGAATTGTAATTCCGTAACACATTCTGAATTCCGAACTAAACATTCCGGAATGTTAACATAAGACATTCTAAAATCCAAACTGAACATTCCAGAATTGTTATTCCATAACACATTCTAAAATCTGAACTTAACATTCCGGAATTGTAATTCCGTAACACATTCTGAATTCCGATCTAAACATTCCAGAATGTTAACATAACACATTCTAAAATCCAAACTGAACATTCCAGAATTGTAATTCCGTAACACATTCTGAATTCCGAACAAAACATTCCGGAATGTTAACATAACGCATTCTAAAATCCAAACTGAACATTCCGGAATTGTAACATAACACATTCTAATATATGAACTTAACATTCCGGAATGTTAACAAAACATTGTAAAATCAGAACTTAACATTCCGGAATGTTAACATAACACATTCTAAAATCCAAACTGAACATTCCGGAATTGTAATTCCGTAACACATTCTAAATTCCGAACTTAGCATTCCGGAATGTTAACATAACACATTCTAAAATCCAAACTGAACATTCCGGAATTGTAACATAAAACATTCTAAAATCTGAACTTAACAGTCCGGAATGTTAACAACACATTCTAAAATCAGAATTTAACATTCCGGAATGTTAACATAACACATTCTAAAATCCAAACTGAACATTCCGGAATTGTTATTCCGTAACACATTCTGAATTCGAAACTAAACATTCCGGAATGTTAACATAACACATTCTAAAATCCAAACTGAACATTCCGGAATTGTAACATAACACATTCTAAAATCCAAACTGAACATTCCGGAATTGTAATTCCGTAACACATTCTGAATTCCGAACTAAACATTCCAGAATGTTAACATAACACATTCTAAAATCCAAACTGAACATTCCGGAATTGTAACATAACTCATTCTAAAAACTGAACTTAACATTCCGGAATTGTAATTCCGTAACACATTCTGAATTCCGAACTAAACATTCCGGAATGTTAACATAACGCATTCTAAAATCCAAACTGAACATTCCGGAATTGTAACATAACATATTCTAAAATCTGAACTTAACATTCCGGAATGTTAACAACACATTCTAAAATCAGAATTTAACATTCCGGAATGTTAACATAACACATTCTAAAATCCAAACTGAACATTCCGGAATTGTAATTCCGTAACACATTCTGAATTCCGAACTAAACATTCCAGAATGTTAACATAACACATTCTAAAATCCAAACTTAACATTCCGGAATTGTAACATAACACATTCTGAATTCCGAACTTAACATTCCGGAATGTTAACATAACACATTCTAAAATCCAAACTGAACATTCCGGAATTGTAACATAACACATTCTAAAATCTGAACTTAACAGTCCGGAATGTTAACAACACATTCTAAAATGAGAATTTAACATTCCGGAATGTTAACATAACACATTCTAAAATCCAAACTGAACATTCCGGAATTGTTATTCCGTAACACATTCTGAATTCGAAACTAAACATTCCGGAATGTTAACATAACACATTCTAAAATCCAAACTGAACATTCCGGAATTGTAACATAACTCATTCTAAAAACTGGACTTAACATTCTGGAATTGTTATTCCGTAACACATTCTGAATTCGAAACTAAACATTCCGGAATGTTAACATAACACATTCTAAAATCCAAACTGAACATTCCGGAATTGTAACATAAGACATTCTAAAAACTGAACTTAACATTCTGGAATTGTAATTCCGTAACACATTCTGAATTCCGAACTAAACATTCCGGAATGTTAACATAAGACATTCTAAAATCCAAACTGAACATTCCAGAATTGTTATTCCATAACACATTCTAAAATCTGAACTTAACATTCCGGAATTGTAATTCCGTAACACATTCTGAATTCCGATCTAAACATTCCAGAATGTTAACATAACACATTCTAAAATCCAAACTGAACATTCCAGAATTGTAATTCCGTAACACATTCTGAATTCCGAACAAAACATTCCGGAATGTTAACATAACGCATTCTAAAATCCAAACTGAACATTCCGGAATTGTAACATAACACATTCTAATATATGAACTTAACATTCCGGAATGTTAACAAAACATTGTAAAATCAGAACTTAACATTCCGTAATGTTAACATAACACATTCTAAAATCCAAACTGAACATTCCGGAATTGTAATTCCGTAACACATTCTAAATTCCGAACTTAGCATTCCGGAATGTTAACATAACACATTCTAAAATCCAAACTGAACATTCCGGAATTGTAACATAAAACATTCTAAAATCTGAACTTAACAGTCCGGAATGTTAACAACACATTCTAAAATCAGAATTTAACATTCCGGAATGTTAACATAACAAATTCTAAAATCCAAACTGAACATTCCGGAATTGTTATTCCGTAACACATTCTGAATTCGAAACTAAACATTCCGGAATGTTAACATAACGCATTCTAAAATCCAAACTGAACATTCCGGAATTGTAACATAACACATTCTAATATCTGAACTTAACATTCCGGAATGTTAACAAAACATTGTAAAATCAGAACTTAACATTCCGGAATTGTAACGCAACGCATTCTAAAATCCAAACTGAACATTCCGGAATTGTAACATAACACATTCTAATATCTGAACTTAACATTCCGGAATGTTAACAAAACATTGTAAAATCAGAACTTAACATTCCGGAATTGTAACGCAACACATTCTAAAATCCAAACTGAACATTCCGGAATTGTAACATAACACATTCTAAAATCTGAACTTAACAGTCCGGAATGTTAACACCACATTCTAAAATCAGAATTTAACATTCCGGAATGTTAACATAACACATTCTAAAATCCAAACTGAACTTTCCGGAATTGTAACATAACACATTCTAAAAATTGAACTTAACACTCTGGAATTGTAATTCCGTAACACATTCTGAATTCCGAACTAAACATTCCGGAATGTTAACATAACACATTCTAAAATCCAAACTGAACATTCCGGAATTGTTATTCCGTAACACATTCTGAATTCCGAACTAAACATTCCGGAATGTTAACATAACACATTCTAAAATCCAAACTGAACATTCCGGAATTGTAACATAACACATTCTGAATTCCGAACTAAACATTCCGGAATGTTAACATAAGACATTCTAAAATCCAAACTGAACATTCCGGAATTGTAACATAACACATTCTAAAAACTGAACTGAACATTCCGGAATTGTAATTCCGTAACACTTTCTGAATTCCAAACTAAACATTCCGGAATGTTAACATAACACATTCTAAAATCCAAACTGAACATTCCGGAATTGTAATTCCGTAACACATTCTGAATTCCGAACTAAACATTCCGTAATGTTAACATAACGCATTCTAAAATCCAAACTAAACATTCCGGAATGTTAACATAACACATTCTAAAATCCAAACTGAACATTCCGGAATTGTAATTCCGTAACACATTCTGAATTCCGAACTAAACATTCCGGAATGTTAACATAACGCATTCTAAAATCCAAACTGAACATTCCGGAATTGTAATTCCGTAACACATTCTGAATTCCGAACTAAACATTCCGGACATGATAACATAACACATTCTAAAATCCAAACTGAACATTCCGGAATTGTAACGCAACACATTCTAAAATCTGAACTGAACATTCCGGATTTGTAATTCCGTAACACATTCTGAATTCCGAACTAAACATTCCGTAATGTTAACATAACGCATTCTAAAATCCAAACTGAACATTCCGGAATTGTAACATAACACATTCTGAATTCCGAACAAAACATTCCGGAATGTTAACATAACACATTCTAAAATACAAACTGAACATTCCGGAATTGTAACATAACACATTCTAAAATCTGAACTTAACAGTCCGGAATGTTAACAACACATTCTAAAATCAGAATTTAACATTCCGGAATGTTAACATAACACATTCTAAAATCCAAACTGAACATTCCGGAATTGTTATTCCGTAACACATTCTGAATTCGAAACTAAACATTCCGGAATGTTAACATAACACATTCTAAAATCCAAACTGAACATTCCGGAATTGTAACATAACACATTCTAAAAAATGAACTTAACATTCTGGAATTGTAATTCCGTAACACATTCTGAATTCCGAACTAAACATTCCGGAATGTTAACATAAGACATTCTAAAATCCAAACTGAACATTCCGGAATTGTTATTCCGTAACACATTCTAAAATCTGAACTTAACATTCTGGAATTGTAATTCCGTAACACATTCTGAATTCCGAACTAAACATTCCGGAATGTTAACATAAGACATTCTAAAATCCAAACTGAACATTCCGGAATTGTAATTCCGTAACACATTCTGAATTCCGAACTAAACATTCCGGAATGTTAACATAACGCATTCTAAAATCCAAACTGAACATTCCGGAATTGTAATTCCGTAACACATTCTGAATTCCGAACTAAACATTCCGGACATGATAACATAACACATTCTAAAATCCAAACTGAACATTCCGGAATTGTAACGCAACACATTCTAAAATCTGAACTGAACATTCCGGAATTGTAATTCCGTAACACATTCTGAATTCCGAACTAAACATTCCGTAATGTTAACATAACGCATTCTAAAATCCAAACTTAACATTCTGGAATTGTAATTCCGTAACACATTCTGAATTCCGAACTAAACATTCCGGAATGTTAACATAACACATTCTAAAATCCAAACTGAACATTCCGGAATTGTTATTCCGTAACACATTCTGAATTCCGAATTAAACATTCCGGAATGTTAACATAAAACATTCTAAAATCCAAACTGAATATTCCGGAATTGTAATTCCGTAACACATTCTGAATTCAAAACTAAACATTCCGGAATGTTAACATAACACATTCTAAAATCCGAACTGAACATTCCGGAATTGTAATTCCGTAACACATTCTGAATTCCGAACTAAACATTCCGGAATGTTAACATAAAACATTCTAAAATCCAAACTGAATATTCCGGAATTGTAATTCCGTAACACATTCTGAATTCAAAACTAAACATTCCGGAATGTTAACATAACACATTCTAAAATCCGAACTGAACATTCCGGAATTGTAATTCCGTAACACATTCTGAATTCCGAACAAAACATTCTGGAATGATAACATAACACATTCTAAAATATAAACTGAACATTCCGGAATTGTAACGCAACACATTCTAAAATCTGAACTGAACATTCCGGAATTGTAATTCCGTAACACATTCTGAATTCCGAACTAAACATTCCGGAATGTTAACATAACGCATTCTAAAATCCAAACTGAACATTCCGGAATTGTAACATAACACATTCTAAAATCTGAATTTAACATTCCGGAATGTTAACAACACATTCTAAAATCAGAATTTAACATCCCGGAATGTTAACATAACACATTCTAAAATCCAAACTGAACATTCCGGAATTGTAATTCCGTAACACATTCTGAATTCCGAACTAAACATTCCAGAATGTTAACATAAGACATTCTAAAATCCACACTGAACATTCCGGAATTGTAACATAACACATTCTAAAATCCAAACTTAACATTCCGGAATGTTAACATAACACATTCTAAAATCCAAACTGAACATTCCGGAATTGTAACATAACACATTCTAAAATCTGAACTTAACAGTCCGGAATGTTAACAACACATT
This sequence comes from Sebastes fasciatus, assembly GCF_043250625.1. Lineage (NCBI taxonomy): Eukaryota > Metazoa > Chordata > Actinopteri > Perciformes > Sebastidae > Sebastes > Sebastes fasciatus. The sequence goes on along the minus strand of NC_133795.1, from coordinate 43,059,185 downwards.
CTAAAATGAGAATTTAACATTCCGGAATGTTAACATAACACATTCTAAAATCCAAACTGAACATTCCGGAATTGTTATTCCGTAACACATTCTGAATTCGAAACTAAACATTCCGGAATGTTAACATAACACATTCTAAAATCCAAACTGAACATTCCGGAATTGTAATTCCGTAACACATTCTGAATTCCGAACTAAACATTCCGGAATGTTAACATAACGCATTCTAAAATCCAAACTTAACATTCCGGAATTGTAACGCAACACATTCTAAAATCTGAACTTAACATTACGGAATGTTAACAACACATTCTAAAATCAGAATTTAACATTCCGGAATTGTACTTCCGTAATACATTCTGAATTCCGAACTAATAACATAACACATTCTAAAATCCAAACTGAACATTCCGGAATTGTTACATAACACATTCTAAAAACTGAACTTAACATTCTGGAATTTTTATTCCGTAACACATTCTGAATTCGAAACTAAACATTCCGGAATGTTAACATAACACATTCTAAAATCCAAACTGAACATTCCGGAATTGTAACATAACACATTCTAAATAATGAACTTAACATTCTGGAATTGTAATTCCGTAACACATTCTGAATTCCGAACTAAACATTCCGGAATGTTAACATAAGACATTCTAAAATCCAAACTGAACATTCCGGAATTGTTATTCCGTAACACATTCTAAAATCTGAACTTAACATTCTGGAATTGTAATTCCGTAACACATTCTGAATTCCGAACTAAACATTCCGGAATGTTAACATAAGACATTCTAAAATCCAAACTGAACATTCCGGAATTGTAATTCCGTAACACATTCTGAATTCCGAACAAAACATTCCGGAATGTTAACATAACGCATTCTAAAATCCAAACTGAACATTCCGGAATTGTAATTCCGTAACACATTCTAAATTCCGAACTTAACATTCCGGAATGTTAACATAACACATTCTAAAATCTGTACTTAACATTCCGGAATTGTAATTCCGTAACACATTCTGAATTCCGAACTAAACATTCCGGAATGTTAACATAACGCATTCTAAAATCCAAACTGAACATTCCGGAATTGTAATTCCGTAACACATTCTGAATTCCGAACTAAACATTCCGGACATGATAACATAACAGATTCTAAAATCAGAACTTAACATTCCGGAATTGTACTTCCGTAATACATTCTGAATTCCGAACTAATAACATAACACATTCTAAAATCCAAACTGAACATTCCGGAATTGTAACGCAACACATTCTAAAATCTGAACTGAACATTCCGGAATTGTAATTCCGTAACACATTCTGAATTCCGAACTAAACATTCCGTAATGTTAACATAACGCATTCTAAAATCCAAACTGAACATTCCGGAATTGTAACATAACACATTCTGAATTCCGAACAAAACATTCCGGAATGTTAACATAACACATTCTAAAATACAAACTGAACATTCCGGAATTGTAACATAACACATTCTAAAATCTGAATTTAACATTCCGGAATGTTAACATAACACATTCTAAAATCCAAACTGAACATTCCGGAATTGTTATTCCGTAACACATTCTGAATTCGAAACTAAACATTCCGGAATGTTAACATAACACATTCTAAAATCCAAACTGAACATTCCGGAATTGTAACATAACACATTCTAAAAACTGAACTTAACATTCTGGAATTGTAATTCCGTAACACATTCTGAATTCCGAACTAAACATTCCGGAATGTTAACATAACACATTCTAAAATCCAAACTGAACATTCCGGAATTGTTATTCCGTAACACATTCTGAATTCCGAACTAAACATTCCGGAATGTTAACATAACACATTCTAAAATACAAACTGAACATTCCGGAATTGTAACATAACACATTCTAAAATCTGAACTTAACAGTCCGGAATGTTAACAACACATTCTAAAATCAGAATTTAACATTCCGGAATGTTAACATAACACATTCTAAAATCCAAACTGAACATTCCGGAATTGTTATTCCGTAACACATTCTGAATTCGAAACTAAACATTCCGGAATGTTAACATAACACATTCTAAAATCCAAACTGAACATTCCGGAATTGTAACATAACACATTCTAAAAAATGAACTTAACATTCTGGAATTGTAATTCCGTAACACATTCTGAATTCCGAACTAAACATTCCGGAATGTTAACATAACACATTCTAAAATCCAAACTGAACATTCCGGAATTGTAACATAACACATTCTAAAAACTGAACTTAACATTCTGGAATTGTAATTCCGTAACACATTCTGAATTCCGAACTAAACATTCCGGAATGTTAACATAACACATTCTAAAATCCAAACTGAACATTCCGGAATTGTTATTCCGTAACACATTCTGAATTCCGAACTAAACATTCCGGAATGTTAACATAAAACATTCTAAAATCCAAACTGAATATTCCGGAATTGTAATTCCGTAACACATTCTGAATTCAAAACTGAACATTCCGGAATGTTAACATAACACATTCTAAAATCCGAACTGAACATTCCGGAATTGTAATTCCGTAACACATTCTGAATTCCGAACTAAACATTCCGGAATGTTAACATAACGCATTCTAAAATCCAAACTGAACATTCCGGAATTGTAACATAACACATTCTGAATTCCGAACAAAACATTCCGGAATGTTAACATAACACATTCTAAAATACAAACTGAACATTCCGGAATTGTAACATAACACATTCTAAAATCTGAATTTAACATTCCGGAATGTTAACATAACACATTCTAAAATCCAAACTGAACATTCCGGAATTGTTATTCCGTAACACATTCTGAATTCGAAACTAAACATTCCGGAATGTAAACATAACACATTCTAAAATCCAAACTGAACATTCCGGAATTGTAACATAACACATTCTAAAAACTGAACTTAACATTCTGGAATTGTAATTCCGTAACACATTCTGAATTCCGAACTAAACATTCCGGAATGTTAACATAACACATTCTAAAATCCAAACTGAACATTCCGGAATTGTTATTCCGTAACACATTCTGAATTCCGAACTAAACATTCCGGAATGTTAACATAACACATTCTAAAATACAAACTGAACATTCCGGAATTGTTATTCCGTAACACATTCTGAATTCCGAACTAAACATTCCGGAATGTTAACAACACATTCTAAAATGAGAATTTAACATTCCGGAATGTTAACATAAGACATTCTAAAATCCACACTGAACATTCCGGAATTGTAACATAACACATTCTAAAATCCAAACTTAACATTCCGGAATGTTAACATAACACATTCTAAAATCCAAACTGAACATTCCGGAATTGTAACATAACACATTCTAAAATCTGAACTTAACAGTCCGGAATGTTAACAACACATTCTAAAATGAGAATTTAACATTCCGGAATGTTAACATAACACATTCTAAAATCCAAACTGAACATTCCGGAATTGTTATTCCGTAACACATTCTGAATTCGAAACTAAACATTCCGGAATGTTAACATAACACATTCTAAAATCCAAACTGAACATTCCGGAATTGTAACATAACACATTCTAAAAACTGAACTTAACAATCTGGAATTTTTATTCCGTAACACATTCTGAATTCGAAACTGAACATTCCGGAATTGTAACATAACACATTCTAAAAAATGAACTTAACATTCTGGAATTGTAATTCCGTAACACATTCTGAATTCCGAACTAAACATTCCGGAATGTTAACAAAAGACATTCTAAAATCCAAACTGAACATTCCGGAATTGTTATTCCGTAACACATTCTAAAATCTGAACTTAACATTCTGGAATTGTAATTCCGTAACACATTCTGAATTCCGAACTAAACATTCCGGAATGTTAACATAAGACATTCTAAAATCCAAACTGAACATTCCGGAATTGTAATTCCGTAACACATTCTGAATTCCGAACTAAACATTCCGGAATGTTAACATAACGCATTCTAAAATCCAAACTGAACATTCCGGAATTGTAACATAACACATTCTAAAATCTGAACTTAACATTCCGGAATGTTAACAACACATTCTAAAATCAGAATTTAACATTCCGGAATGTTAACATAACACATTCTAAAATCCAAACTGAACATTCCGGAATTGTAATTCCGTAACACATTCTGAATTCCGAACTAAACATTCCAGAATGTTAACATAAGACATTCTAAAATCCACACTGAACATTCCGGAATTGTGACATAACACATTCTAAAATCCAAACTTAACATTCCGGAATGTTAACATAACACATTCTAAAATCCAAACTGAACATTCCGGAATTGTAACATAACACATTCTAATATCTGAACTTAACATTCCGGAATGTTAACAAAACATTGTAAAATCAGAACTTAACATTCCGGAATGTTACCATAACACATTCTAAAATACAAACTGAACATTCCGGAATTGTAATTCCGTAACACATTCTAAATTCCGAACTTAACATTCCGGAATGTTAACATAACACATTCTAAAATCTGTACTTAACATTCCGGAATTGTAATTCCGTAACACATTCTGAATTCCGAACTAAACATTCCGGAATGTTAACATAACGCATTCTAAAATCCAAACTGAACATTCCGGAATTGTAATTCCGTAACACATTCTGAATTCCGAACTAAACATTCCGGACATGATAACATAACACATTCTAAAATCAGAACTTAACATTCCGGAATTGTACTTCCGTAATACATTCTGAATTCCGAACTAATAACATAACACATTCTAAAATCCAAACTGAACATTCCGGAATTGTAACGCAACACATTCTAAAATCTGAACTGAACATTCCGGAATTGTAATTCCGAAACACATTCTGAATTCCGAACTAAACATTCCGTAATGTTAACATAACGCATTCTAAAATCCAAACTGAACATTCCGGAATTGTAACATAACACATTCTGAATTCCGAACAAAACATTCCGGAATGTTAACATAACACATTCTAAAATACAAACTGAACATTCCGGAATTGTAACATAACACATTCTAAAATCTGAACTTAACAGTCCGGAATGTTAACAACACATTCTAAAATCAGAATTTAACATTCCGGAATGTTAACATAACACATTCTAAAATCCAAACTGAACATTCCGGAATTGTTATTCCGTAACACATTCTGAATTCGAAACTAAACATTCCGGAATGTTAACATAACACATTCTAAAATCCAAACTGAACATTCCGGAATTGTAACATAACACATTCTAAAAACTGAACTTAACATTCTGGAATTGTAATTCCGTAACACATTCTGAATTCCGAACTAAACATTCCGGAATGTTAACATAACACATTCTAAAATCCAAACTGAACATTCCGGAATTGTTATTCCGTAACACATTCTGAATTCCGAACTAAACATTCCGGAATGTTAACATAAAACATTCTAAAATCCAAACTGAATAGTCCGGAATTGTAATTCCGTAACACATTCTGAATTCAAAACTAAACATTCCGGAATGTTAACATAACACATTCTAAAATCCGAACTGAACATTCCGGAATTGTAATTCCGTAACACATTCTGAATTCCGAACTAAACATTCCGGAATGTTAACATAACGCATTCTAAAATCCAAACTGAACATTCCGGAATTGTAACGCAACACATTCTAAAATCTGAACTGAACATTCCGGAATTGTAATTCCGTAACACATTCTGAATTCCGAACTAAACATTCCGGAATGTTAACATAACGCATTCTAAAATCAAAACTGAACATTCCGGAATTGTAACATAACACATTCTAAAATCTGAACTTAACATTCCGGAATGTTAACAACACATTCTAAAATCAGAATTTAACATTCCGGAATGTTAACATAACACATTCTATAATCCAAACTGAACATTCCGGAATTGTAATTCCGTAACACATTCTGAATTCCGAACTAAACATTCCGGAATGTTAACATAACGCATTCTAAAATCCAAACTGAACATTCCGGAATTGTAACATAACACATTCTAAAATCTGAACTTAACATTCCGGAATGTTAACAACACATTCTAAAATCAGAATTTAACATTCCGGAATGTTAACATAAGACATTCTAAAATCCACACTGAACATTCCGGAATTGTAACATAACACATTCTAAAATCCAAACTTAACATTCCGGAATGTTAACATAACACATTCTAAAATCTGAACTTAACATTCCGGAATGTTAACAACACATTCTAAAATCAGAATTTAACATTCCGGAATGTTAACATAAGACATTCTAAAATCCACACTGAACATTCCGGAATTGTAACATAACACATTCTAAAATCCAAACTTAACATTCCGGAATGTTAACATAACACATTCTAAAATCCAAACTGAACATTCCGGAATTGTAACATAACACATTCTAAAATCTGAACTTAACAGTCCGGAATGTTAACAACACATTCTAAAATGAGAATTTAACATTCCGGAATGTTAACATAACACATTCTAAAATCCAAACTGAACATTCCGGAATTGTTATTCCGTAACACATTCTGAATTCGAAACTAAACATTCCGGAATGTTAACATAACACATTCTAAAATCCAAACTGAACATTCCGGAATTGTAACATAACACATTCTAAAAACTGAACTTAACAATCTGGAATTTTTATTCCGTAACACATTCTGAATTCGAAACTGAACATTCCGGAATTGTAACATAACACATTCTAAAAAATGAACTTAACATTCTGGAATTGTAATTCCGTAACACATTCTGAATTCCGAACTAAACATTCCGGAATGTTAACATAACACATTCTAAAATACAAACTGAACATTCCGGAATTGTAACATAACACATTCTAAAATCTGAACTTAACAGTCCGGAATGTTAACAACACATTCTAAAATAAGAATTTAACATTCCGGAATGTTAACATAACACATTCTAAAATCCAAACTGAACATTCCGGAATTGTAACATAACACATTCTAAAAAATGAACTTAACATTCTGGAATTGTAATTCCGTAACACATTCTGAATTCCGAACTAAACATTCCGGAATGTTAACAAAAGACATTCTAAAATCCAAACTGAACATTCCGGAATTGTTATTCCGTAACACATTCTAAAATCTGAACTTAACATTCTGGAATTGTAATTCCGTAACACATTCTGAATTCCGAACTAAACATTCCGGAATGTTAACATAAGACATTCTAAAATCCAAACTGAACATTCCGGAATTGTAATTCCGTAACACATTCTGAATTCCGAACTAAACATTCCGGAATGTTAACATAACGCATTCTAAAATCCAAACTGAACATTCCGGAATTGTAACATAACACATTCTAAAATCTGAACTTAACATTCCGGAATGTTAACAACACATTCTAAAATCAGAATTTAACATTCCGGAATGTTAACATAACACATTCTAAAATCCAAACTGAACATTCCGGAATTGTAATTCCGTAACACATTCTGAATTCCGAACTAAACATTCCAGAATGTTAACATAAGACATTCTAAAATCCACACTGAACATTCCGGAATTGTGACATAACACATTCTAAAATCCAAACTTAACATTCCGGAATGTTAACATAACACATTCTAAAATCCAAACTGAACATTCCGGAATTGTAACATAACACATTCTAATATCTGAACTTAACATTCCGGAATGTTAACAAAACATTGTAAAATCAGAACTTAACATTCCGGAATGTTACCATAACACATAATAAAATCCAAACTGAACATTCCGGAATTGTAATTCCGTAACACATTCTAAATTCCGAACTTAACATTCCGGAATGTTAACATAACACATTCTAAAATCTGTACTTAACATTCCGGAATTGTAATTCCGTAACACATTCTGAATTCCGAACTAAACATTCCGGAATGTTAACATAACGCATTCTAAAATCCAAACTGAACATTCCGGAATTGTAATTCCGTAACACATTCTGAATTCCGAACTAAACATTCCGGACATGATAACATAACACATTCTAAAATCAGAACTTAACATTCCGGAATTGTACTTCCGTAATACATTCTGAATTCCGAACTAATAACATAACACATTCTAAAATCCAAACTGAACATTCCGGAATTGTAACGCAACACATTCTAAAATCTGAACTGAACATTCCGGAATTGTAATTCCGAAACACATTCTGAATTCCGAACTAAACATTCCGTAATGTTAACATAACGCATTCTAAAATCCAAACTGAACATTCCGGAATTGTAACATAACACATTCTGAATTCCGAACAAAACATTCCGGAATGTTAACATAACACATTCTAAAATACAAACTGAACATTCCGGAATTGTAACATAACACATTCTAAAATCTGAACTTAACAGTCCGGAATGTTAACAACACATTCTAAAATCAGAATTTAACATTCCGGAATGTTAACATAACACATTCTAAAATCCAAACTGAACATTCCGGAATTGTTATTCCGTAACACATTCTGAATTCGAAACTAAACATTCCGGAATGTTAACATAACACATTCTAAAATCCAAACTGAACATTCCGGAATTGTAACATAACACATTCTAAAAACTGAACTTAACATTCTGGAATTGTAATTCCGTAACACATTCTGAATTCCGAACTAAACATTCCGGAATGTTAACATAACACATTCTAAAATCCAAACTGAACATTCCGGAATTGTTATTCCGTAACACATTCTGAATTCCGAACTAAACATTCCGGAATGTTAACATAAAACATTCTAAAATCCAAACTGAATAGTCCGGAATTGTAATTCCGTAACACATTCTGAATTCAAAACTAAACATTCCGGAATGTTAACATAACACATTCTAAAATCCGAACTGAACATTCCGGAATTGTAATTCCGTAACACATTCTGAATTCCGAACTAAACATTCCGGAATGTTAACATAACGCATTGTAAAATCCAAACTGAACATTCCGGAATTGTAATTCCGTAACACATTCTGAATTCCGAACTAAACATTCCGGAATGTTAACATAACGCATTCTAAAATCCAAACTGAACATTCCGGAATTGTAACATAACACATTCTAAAATCTGAACTTAACATTCCGGAATGTTAACAACACATTCTAAAATCAGAATTTAACATTCCGGAATGTTAACATAACACATTCTAAAATCCAAACTGAACATTCCGGAATTGTAATTCCGTAACACATTCTGAATTCCGAACTAAACATTCCAGAATGTTAACATAAGACATTCTAAAATCCACACTGAACATTCCGGAATTGTGACATAACACATTCTAAAATCCAAACTTAACATTCCGGAATGTTAACATAACACATTCTAAAATCCAAACTGAACATTCCGGAATTGTAACATAACACATTCTAATATCTGAACTTAACATTCCGGAATGTTAACAAAACATTGTAAAATCAGAACTTAACATTCCGGAATGTTACCATAACACATTCTAAAATCCAAACTGAACATTCCGGAATTGTAATTCCGTAACACATTCTAAATTCCGAACTTAACATTCCGGAATGTTAACATAACACATTCTAAAATCTGTACTTAACATTCCGGAATTGTAATTCCGTAACACATTCTGAATTCCGAACTAAACATTCCGGAATGTTAACATAACGCATTCTAAAATCCAAACTGAACATTCCGGAATTGTAATTCCGTAACACATTCTGAATTCCGAACTAAACATTCCGGACATGATAACATAACACATTCTAAAATCAGAACTTAACATTCCGGAATTGTACTTCCGTAATACATTCTGAATTCCGAACTAATAACATAACACATTCTAAAATCCAAACTGAACATTCCGGAATTGTAACGCAACACATTCTAAAATCTGAACTGAACATTCCGGAATTGTAATTCCGAAACACATTCTGAATTCCGAACTAAACATTCCGTAATGTTAACATAACGCATTCTAAAATCCAAACTGAACATTCCGGAATTGTAACATAACACATTCTGAATTCCGAACAAAACATTCCGGAATGTTAACATAACACATTCTAAAATACAAACTGAACATTCCGGAATTGTAACATAACACATTCTAAAATCTGAACTTAACAGTCCGGAATGTTAACAACACATTCTAAAATCAGAATTTAACATTCCGGAATGTTAACATAACACATTCTAAAATCCAAACTGAACATTCCGGAATTGTTATTCCGTAACACATTCTGAATTCGAAACTAAACATTCCGGAATGTTAACATAACACATTCTAAAATCCAAACTGAACATTCCGGAATTGTAACATAACACATTCTAAAAACTGAACTTAACATTCTGGAATTGTAATTCCGTAACACATTCTGAATTCCGAACTAAACATTCCGGAATGTTAACATAACACATTCTAAAATCCAAACTGAACATTCCGGAATTGTTATTCCGTAACACATTCTGAATTCCGAACTAAACATTCCGGAATGTTAACATAAAACATTCTAAAATCCAAACTGAATAGTCCGGAATTGTAATTCCGTAACACATTCTGAATTCAAAACTAAACATTCCGGAATGTTAACATAACACATTCTAAAATCCGAACTGAACATTCCGGAATTGTAATTCCGTAACACATTCTGAATTCCGAACTAAACATTCCGGAATGTTAACATAACGCATTCTAAAATCCAAACTGAACATTCCGGAATTGTAACGCAACACATTCTAAAATCTGAACTGAACATTCCGGAATTGTAATTCCGTAACACATTCTGAATTCCGAACTAAACATTCCGGAATGTTAACATAACGCATTCTAAAATCAAAACTGAACATTCCGGAATTGTAACATAACACATTCTAAAATCTGAACTTAACATTCCGGAATGTTAACAACACATTCTAAAATCAGAATTTAACATTCCGGAATGTTAACATAACACATTCTATAATCCAAACTGAACATTCCGGAATTGTAATTCCGTAACACATTCTGAATTCCGAACTAAACATTCCGGAATGTTAACATAACGCATTCTAAAATCAAAACTGAACATTCCGGAATTGTAACATAACACATTCTAAAATCTGAACTTAACATTCCGGAATGTTAACAACACATTCTAAAATCAGAATTTAACATTCCGGAATGTTAACATAACACATTCTATAATCCAAACTGAACATTCCGGAATTGTAATTCCGTAACACATTCTGAATTCCGAACTAAACATTCCGGAATTGTAACATAACACATTCTAAAATCTGAACTTAACATTCCGGAATGTTAACAACACATTCTAAAATCAGAATTTAACATTCCGGAATGTTAACATAAGACATTCTAAAATCCACACTGAACATTCCGGAATTGTAACATAACACATTCTAAAATCCAAACTTAACATTCCGGAATGTTAACATAACACATTCTAAAATCTGAACTTAACATTCCGGAATGTTAACAACACATTCTAAAATCAGAATTTAACATTCCGGAATGTTAACATAAGACATTCTAAAATCCACACTGAACATTCCGGAATTGTAACATAACACATTCTAAAATCCAAACTTAACATTCCGGAATGTTAACATAACACATTCTAAAATCCAAACTGAACATTCCGGAATTGTAACATAACACATTCTAAAATCTGAACTTAACAGTCCGGAATGTTAACAACACATTCTAAAATGAGAATTTAACATTCCGGAATGTTAACATAACACATTCTAAAATCCAAACTGAACATTCCGGAATTGTTATTCCGTAACACATTCTGAATTCGAAACTAAACATTCCGGAATGTTAACATAACACATTCTAAAATCCAAACTGAACATTCCGGAATTGTAACATAACACATTCTAAAAACTGAACTTAACAATCTGGAATTTTTATTCCGTAACACATTCTGAATTCGAAACTGAACATTCCGGAATTGTAACATAACACATTCTAAAAAATGAACTTAACATTCTGGAATTGTAATTCCGTAACACATTCTGAATTCCGAACTAAACATTCCGGAATGTTAACATAACACATTCTAAAATACAAACTGAACATTCCGGAATTGTAACATAACACATTCTAAAATCTGAACTTAACAGTCCGGAATGTTAACAACACATTCTAAAATCAGAATTTAACATTCCGGAATGTTAACATAACACATTCTAAAATCCAAACTGAACATTCCGGAATTGTTATTCCGTAACACATTCTGAATTCCGAACTAAACATTCCGGAATGTTAACATAAAACATTCTAAAATCCAAACTGAATATTCCGGAATTGTAATTCCGTAACACATTCTGAATTCAAAACTAAACATTCCGGAATGTTAACATAACACATTCTAAAATCCGAACTGAACATTCCGGAATTGTAATTCCGTAACACATTCTGAATTCCGAACTAAACATTCCGGAATGTTAACATAACGCATTCTAAAATCCAAACTGAACATTCCGGAATTGTAACGCAACACATTCTAAAATCTGAACTGAACATTCCAGAATTGTAATTCCGTAACACATTCTGAATTCCGAACTAAACATTCCGGAATGTTAACATAACGCATTCTAAAATCCAAACTGAACATTCCGGAATTGTAACATAACACATTCTAAAATCTGAACTTAACATTCCGGAATGTTAACAACACATTCTAAAATCAGAATTTAACATTCCGGAATGTTAACATAACACATTCTAAAATCCAAACTGAACATTCCGGAATTGTAATTCCGTAACACATTCTGAATTCCGAACTAAACATTCCGGAATGTTAACATAACGCATTCTAAAATCCAAACTGAACATTCCGGAATTGTAACATAACACATTCTAAAATCTGAACTTAACATTCCGGAATGTTAACAACACATTCTAAAATCAGAATTTAACATTCCGGAATGTTAACATAAGACATTCTAAAATCCAATCTGAACATTTCGGAATTGTAACATAACACATTCTAAAATCCAAACTTAACATTCCGGAATGTTAACATAACACATTCTAAAATCCAAACTGAACATTCCGGAATTGTAACATAACACATTCTAAAATCTGAACTTAACAGTCCGGAATGTTAACAACACATTCTAAAATGAGAATTTAACATTCCGGAATGTTAACATAACACATTCTAAAATCCAAACTGAACATTCCGGAATTGTTATTCCGTAACACATTCTGAATTCGAAACTAAACATTCCGGAATGTTAACATAACACATTCTAAAATACAAACTGAACATTCCGGAATTGTAACATAACACATTCTAAAATCTGAACTTAACAGTCCGGAATGTTAACAACACATTCTAAAATCAGAATTTAACATTCCGGAATGTTAACATAACACATTCTAAAATCCAAACTGAACATTCCGGAATTGTTATTCCGTAACACATTCTGAATTCGAAACTAAACATTCCGGAATGTTAACATAACACATTCTAAAATCCAAACTGAACATTCCGGAATTGTTATTCCGTAACACATTCTGAATTCCGAACTAAACATTCCGGAATGTTAACATAAAACATTCTAAAATCCAAACTGAATATTCCGGAATTGTAATTCCGTAACACATTCTGAATTCAAAACTAAACATTCCGGAATGTTAACATAACACATTCTAAAATCCGAACTGAACATTCCGGAATTGTAATTCCGTAACACATTCTGAATTCCGAACAAAACATTCTGGAATGATAACATAACACATTCTAAAATATAAACTTAACATTCCGGAATTGTAATTCAGTAACACATTCTGAATTCCGAACTAAACATTCCGGAATGTTAACATAACGCATTCTAAAATCCAAACTGAACATTCCGGAATTGTAACATAACACATTCTAAAATCTGAACTTAACATTCCGGAATGTTAACAACACATTCTAAAATCAGAATTTAACATACCGGAATGTTAACATAACACATTCTAAAATCCAAACTGAACATTCCGGAATTGTAATTCCGTAACACATTCTGAATTCCGAACTAAACATTCCAGAATGTTAACATAAGACATTCTAAAATCCACACTGAACATTCCGGAATTGTAACATAACACATTCTAAAATCCAAACTTAACATTCCGGAATGTTAACATAACACATTCTAAAATCCAAACTGAACATTCCGGAATTGTAACATAACACATTCTAAAATCTGAACTTAACAGTCCGGAATGTTAACAACACATTCTAAAATGAGAATTTAACATTCCGGAATGTTAACATAACACATTCTAAAATCCAAACTGAACATTCCGGAATTGTTATTCCGTAACACATTCTGAATTCGAAACTAAACATTCCGGAATGTTAACATAACACATTCTAAAATCCAAACTGAACATTCCGGAATTGTAATTCCGTAACACATTCTGAATTCCGAACTAAACATTCCGGAATGTTAACATAACACATTCTAAAATCCAAACTGAACATTCCGGAATTGTAACATAACACATTCTAAAAAATGAACTTAACATTCTGGAATTGTAATTCCGTAACACATTCTGAATTCCGAACTAAACATTCCGGAATGTTAACATAAGACATTCTAAAATCCAAACTGAACATTCCGGAATTGTAATTCCGTAACACATTCTGAATTCCGAACAAAACATTCCGGAATGTTAACATAACGCATTCTAAAATCCAAACTGAACATTCCGGAATTGTAACATAACACATTCTAATATCTGAACTTAACATTCCGGAATGTTAACAAAACATTGTAAAATCAGAACTTAACATTCCGGAATGTTACCATAACACATTCTAAAATCCAAACTGAACATTCCGGAATTGTAATTCCGTAACACATTCTGAATTCCGAACTAAACATTCCGGAATGTTAACATAACACATTCTAAAATCCAAACTGAACATTCCGGAATTGTAACATAACACATTCTAAAAAATGAACTTAACATTCTGGAATTGTAATTCCGTAACACATTCTGAATTCCGAACTAAACATTCCGGAATGTTAACATAAGACATTCTAAAATCCAAACTGAACATTCCGGAATTGTAATTCCGTAACACATTCTGAATTCCGAACAAAACATTCCGGAATGTTAACATAACGCATTCTAAAATCCAAACTGAACATTCCGGAATTGTAACATAACACATTCTAATATCTGAACTTAACATTCCGGAATGTTAACAAAACATTGTAAAATCAGAACTTAACATTCCGGAATGTTACCATAACACATTCTAAAATCCAAACTGAACATTCCGGAATTGTAATTCCGTAACACATTCTAAATTCCGAACTTAACATTCCGGAATGTTAACATAACACATTCTAAAATCTGTACTTAACATTCCGGAATTGTAATTCCGTAACACATTCTGAATTCCGAACTAAACATTCCGGAATGTTAACATAACGCATTCTAAAATCCAAACTGAACATTCCGGAATTGTAATTCCGTAACACATTCTGAATTCCGAACTAAACATTCCGGATATGATAACATAACACATTCTAAAATCAGAACTTAACATTCCGGAATTGTACTTCCGTAATACATTCTGAATTCCGAACTAATAACATAACACATTCTAAAATCCAAACTGAACATTCCGGAATTGTAACGCAACACATTCTAAAATCTGAACTGAACATTCCGGAATTGTAATTCCGTAACACATTCTGAATTCCGAACTAAACATTCCGTAATGTTAACATAACGCATTCTAAAATACAAACTGAACATTCCGGAATTGTAACATAACACATTCTAAAATCTGAACTTAACAGTCCGGAATGTTAACAACACATTCTAAAATCAGAATTTAACATTCCGGAATGTTAACATAACACATTCTAAAATCCAAACTGAACATTCCGGAATTGTTATTCCGTAACACATTCTGAATTCGAAACTAAACATTCCGGAATGTTAACATAACACATTCTAAAATCCAAACTGAACATTCCGGAATTGTAACATAACACATTCTAAAAAATGAACTTAACATTCTGGAATTGTAATTCCGTAACACATTCTGAATTCCGAACTAAACATTCCGGAATGTTAACATAACACATTCTAAAATACAAACTGAACATTCCGGAATTGTAACATAACACATTCTAAAATCTGAACTTAACAGTCCGGAATGTTAACAACACATTCTAAAATCAGAATTTAACATTCCGGAATGTTAACATAACACATTCTAAAATCCAAACTGAACATTCCGGAATTGTAACATAACACATTCTAAAAACTGAACTTAACATTCTGGAATTGTAATTCCGTAACACATTCTGAATTCCGAACTAAACATTCCGGAATGTTAACATAACACATTCTAAAATCCAAACTGAACATTCCGGAATTGTTATTCCGTAACACATTCTGAATTCCGAACTAAACATTCCGGAATGTTAACATAAAACATTCTAAAATCCAAACTGAATATTCCGGAATTGTAATTCCGTAACACATTCTGAATTCAAAACTAAACATTCCGGAATGTTAACATAACACATTCTAAAATCCGAACTGAACATTCCGGAATTGTAATTCCGTAACACATTCTGAATTCCGAACTAAACATTCCGGAATGTTAACATAACGCATTCTAAAATCCAAACTGAACATTCCGGAATTGTAACGCAACACATTCTAAAATCTGAACTGAACATTCCAGAATTGTAATTCCGTAACACATTCTGAATTCCGAACTAAACATTCCGGAATGTTAACATAACGCATTCTAAAATCCAAACTGAACATTCCGGAATTGTAACATAACACATTCTAAAATCTGAACTTAACATTCCGGAATGTTAACAACACATTCTAAAATCAGAATTTAACATTCCGGAATGTTAACATAACACATTCTAAAATCCAAACTGAACATTCCGGAATTGTAATTCCGTAACACATTCTGAATTCCGAACTAAACATTCCGGAATGTTAACATAACGCATTCTAAAATCCAAACTGAACATTCCGGAATTGTAACATAACACATTCTAAAATCTGAACTTAACATTCCGGAATGTTAACAACACATTCTAAAATCAGAATTTAACATTCCGGAATGTTAACATAAGACATTCTAAAATCCAATCTGAACATTCCGGAATTGTAACATAACACATTCTAAAATCCAAACTTAACATTCCGGAATGTTAACATAACACATTCTAAAATCCAAACTGAACATTCCGGAATTGTAACATAACACATTCTAAAATCTGAACTTAACAGTCCGGAATGTTAACAACACATTCTAAAATGAGAATTTAACATTCCGGAATGTTAACATAACACATTCTAAAATCCAAACTGAACATTCCGGAATTGTTATTCCGTAACACATTCTGAATTCGAAACTAAACATTCCGGAATGTTAACATAACACATTCTAAAATACAAACTGAACATTCCGGAATTGTAACATAACACATTCTAAAATCTGAACTTAACAGTCCGGAATGTTAACAACACATTCTAAAATCAGAATTTAACATTCCGGAATGTTAACATAACACATTCTAAAATCCAAACTGAACATTCCGGAATTGTTATTCCGTAACACATTCTGAATTCGAAACTAAACATTCCGGAATGTTAACATAACACATTCTAAAATCCAAACTGAACATTCCGGAATTGTTATTCCGTAACACATTCTGAATTCCGAACTAAACATTCCGGAATGTTAACATAAAACATTCTAAAATCCAAACTGAATATTCCGGAATTGTAATTCCGTAACACATTCTGAATTCAAAACTAAACATTCCGGAATGTTAACATAACACATTCTAAAATCCGAACTGAACATTCCGGAATTGTAATTCCGTAACACATTCTGAATTCCGAACAAAACATTCTGGAATGATAACATAACACATTCTAAAATATAAACTTAACATTCCGGAATTGTAATTCAGTAACACATTCTGAATTCCGAACTAAACATTCCGGAATGTTAACATAACGCATTCTAAAATCCAAACTGAACATTCCGGAATTGTAACATAACACATTCTAAAATCTGAACTTAACATTCCGGAATGTTAACAACACATTCTAAAATCAGAATTTAACATCCCGGAATGTTAACATAACACATTCTAAAATCCAAACTGAACATTCCGGAATTGTAATTCCGTAACACATTCTGAATTCCGAACTAAACATTCCAGAATGTTAACATAAGACATTCTAAAATCCACACTGAACATTCCGGAATTGTAACATAACACATTCTAAAATCCAAACTTAACATTCCGGAATGTTAACATAACACATTCTAAAATCCAAACTGAACATTCCGGAATTGTAACATAACACATTCTAAAATCTGAACTTAACAGTCCGGAATGTTAACAACACATTCTAAAATGAGAATTTAACATTCCGGAATGTTAACATAACACATTCTAAAATCCAAACTGAACATTCCGGAATTGTTATTCCGTAACACATTCTGAATTCGAAACTAAACATTCCGGAATGTTAACATAACACATTCTAAAATCCAAACTGAACATTCCGGAATTGTAATTCCGTAACACATTCTGAATTCCGAACTAAACATTCCGGAATGTTAACATAACACATTCTAAAATCCAAACTGAACATTCCGGAATTGTAACATAACACATTCTAAAAAATGAACTTAACATTCTGGAATTGTAATTCCGTAACACATTCTGAATTCCGAACTAAACATTCCGGAATGTTAACATAAGACATTCTAAAATCCAAACTGAACATTCCGGAATTGTAATTCCGTAACACATTCTGAATTCCGAACAAAACATTCCGGAATGTTAACATAACGCATTCTAAAATCCAAACTGAACATTCCGGAATTGTAACATAACACATTCTAATATCTGAACTTAACATTCCGGAATGTTAACAAAACATTGTAAAATCAGAACTTAACATTCCGGAATGTTACCATAACACATTCTAAAATCCAAACTGAACATTCCGGAATTGTAATTCCGTAACACATTCTGAATTCCGAACTAAACATTCCGGAATGTTAACATAACACATTCTAAAATCCAAACTGAACATTCCGGAATTGTAACATAACACATTCTAAAAAATGAACTTAACATTCTGGAATTGTAATTCCGTAACACATTCTGAATTCCGAACTAAACATTCCGGAATGTTAACATAAGACATTCTAAAATCCAAACTGAACATTCCGGAATTGTAATTCCGTAACACATTCTGAATTCCGAACAAAACATTCCGGAATGTTAACATAACGCATTCTAAAATCCAAACTGAACATTCCGGAATTGTAACATAACACATTCTAATATCTGAACTTAACATTCCGGAATGTTAACAAAACATTGTAAAATCAGAACTTAACATTCCGGAATGTTACCATAACACATTCTAAAATCCAAACTGAACATTCCGGAATTGTAATTCCGTAACACATTCTAAATTCCGAACTTAACATTCCGGAATGTTAACATAACACATTCTAAAATCTGTACTTAACATTCCGGAATTGTAATTCCGTAACACATTCTGAATTCCGAACTAAACATTCCGGAATGTTAACATAACGCATTCTAAAATCCAAACTGAACATTCCGGAATTGTAATTCCGTAACACATTCTGAATTCCGAACTAAACATTCCGGATATGATAACATAACACATTCTAAAATCAGAACTTAACATTCCGGAATTGTACTTCCGTAATACATTCTGAATTCCGAACTAATAACATAACACATTCTAAAATCCAAACTGAACATTCCGGAATTGTAACGCAACACATTCTAAAATCTGAACTGAACATTCCGGAATTGTAATTCCGTAACACATTCTGAATTCCGAACTAAACATTCCGTAATGTTAACATAACGCATTCTAAAATACAAACTGAACATTCCGGAATTGTAACATAACACATTCTAAAATCTGAACTTAACAGTCCGGAATGTTAACAACACATTCTAAAATCAGAATTTAACATTCCGGAATGTTAACATAACACATTCTAAAATCCAAACTGAACATTCCGGAATTGTTATTCCGTAACACATTCTGAATTCGAAACTAAACATTCCGGAATGTTAACATAACACATTCTAAAATCCAAACTGAACATTCCGGAATTGTAACATAACACATTCTAAAAACTGAACTTAACATTCTGGAATTGTAATTCCGTAACACATTCTGAATTCCGAACTAAACATTCCGGAATGTTAACATAACACATTCTAAAATCCAAACTGAACATTCCGGAATTGTTATTCCGTAACATATTCTGAATTCCGAACTAAACATTCCGGAATGTTAACATAAAACATTCTAAAATCCAAACTGAATATTCCGGAATTGTAATTCCGTAACACATTCTGAATTCAAAACTAAACATTCCGGAATGTTAACATAACACATTCCGAAATCCGAACTGAACATTCCGGAATTGTAATTCCGTAACACATTCTGAATTCCGAACTAAACATTCCGGAATGTTAACATAACGCATTCTAAAATCCAAACTGAACATTCCGGAATTGTAACGCAACACATTCTAAAATCTGAACTGAACATTCCGGAATTGTAATTCCGTAACACATTCTGAATTCCGAACTAAACATTCCGGAATGTTAACATAACGCATTCTAAAATCCAAACTGAACATTCCGGAATTGTAACATAACACATTCTAAAATCTGAACTTAACATTCCGGAATGTTAACAACACATTCTAAAATCAGAATTTAACATTCCGGAATGTTAACATAACACATTCTAAAATCCAAACTGAACATTCCGGAATTGTAATTCCGTAACACATTCTGAATTCCGAACTAAACATTCCGGAATGTTAACATAACGCATTCTAAAATCCAAACTGAACATTCCGGAATTGTAACATAACACATTCTAAAATCTGAACTTAACATTCCGGAATGTTAACAACACATTCTAAAATCAGAATTTAACATTCCGGAATGTTAACATAAGACATTCTAAAATCCACACTGAACATTCCGGAATTGTAACATAACACATTCTAAAATCCAAACTTAACATTCCGGAATGTTAACATAACACATTCTAAAATCCAAACTGAACATTCCGGAATTGTAACATAACACATTCTAAAATCTGAACTTAACATTCCGGAATGTTAACAACACATTCTAAAATCAGAATTTAACATTCCGGAATGTTAACATAACACATTCTAAAATCCAAACTGAACATTCCGGAATTGTAATTCCGTAACACATTCTGAATTCCGAACTAAACATTCCGGAATGTTAACATAACGCATTCTAAAATCCAAACTGAACATTCCGGAATTGTAACATAACACATTCTAAAATCTGAACTTAACATTCCGGAATGTTAACAACACATTCTAAAATCAGAATTTAACATTCCGGAATGTTAACATAAGACATTCTAAAATCCAATCTGAACATTCCGGAATTGTAACATAACACATTCTAAAATCCAAACTTAACATTCCGGAATGTTAACATAACACATTCTAAAATCCAAACTGAACATTCCGGAATTGTAACATAACACATTCTAAAATCTGAACTTAACAGTCCGGAATGTTAACAACACATTCTAAAATGAGAATTTAACATTCCGGAATGTTAACATAACACATTCTAAAATCCAAACTGAACATTCCGGAATTGTTATTCCGTAACACATTCTGAATTCGAAACTAAACATTCCGGAATGTTAACATAACACATTCTAAAATACAAACTGAACATTCCGGAATTGTAACATAACACATTCTAAAATCTGAACTTAACAGTCCGGAATGTTAACAACACATTCTAAAATCAGAATTTAACATTCCGGAATGTTAACATAACACATTCTAAAATCCAAACTGAACATTCCGGAATTGTTATTCCGTAACACATTCTGAATTCGAAACTAAACATTCCGGAATGTTAACATAACACATTCTAAAATCCAAACTGAACATTCCGGAATTGTTATTCCGTAACACATTCTGAATTCCGAACTAAACATTCCGGAATGTTAACATAAAACATTCTAAAATCCAAACTGAATATTCCGGAATTGTAATTCCGTAACACATTCTGAATTCAAAACTAAACATTCCGGAATGTTAACATAACACATTCTAAAATCCGAACTGAACATTCCGGAATTGTAATTCCGTAACACATTCTGAATTCCGAACAAAACATTCTGGAATGATAACATAACACATTCTAAAATATAAACTTAACATTCCGGAATTGTAATTCAGTAACACATTCTGAATTCCGAACTAAACATTCCGGAATGTTAACATAACGCATTCTAAAATCCAAACTGAACATTCCGGAATTGTAACATAACACATTCTAAAATCTGAACTTAACATTCCGGAATGTTAACAACACATTCTAAAATCAGAATTTAACATCCCGGAATGTTAACATAACACATTCTAAAATCCAAACTGAACATTCCGGAATTGTAATTCCGTAACACATTCTGAATTCCGAACTAAACATTCCAGAATGTTAACATAAGACATTCTAAAATCCACACTGAACATTCCGGAATTGTAACATAACACATTCTAAAATCCAAACTTAACATTCCGGAATGTTAACATAACACATTCTAAAATCCAAACTGAACATTCCGGAATTGTAACATAACACATTCTAAAATCTGAACTTAACAGTCCGGAATGTTAACAACACATTCTAAAATGAGAATTTAACATTCCGGAATGTTAACATAACACATTCTAAAATCCAAACTGAACATTCCGGAATTGTTATTCCGTAACACATTCTGAATTCGAAACTAAACATTCCGGAATGTTAACATAACACATTCTAAAATCCAAACTGAACATTCCGGAATTGTAATTCCGTAACACATTCTGAATTCCGAACTAAACATTCCGGAATGTTAACATAACACATTCTAAAATCCAAACTGAACATTCCGGAATTGTAACATAACACATTCTAAAAAATGAACTTAACATTCTGGAATTGTAATTCCGTAACACATTCTGAATTCCGAACTAAACATTCCGGAATGTTAACATAAGACATTCTAAAATCCAAACTGAACATTCCGGAATTGTAATTCCGTAACACATTCTGAATTCCGAACAAAACATTCCGGAATGTTAACATAACGCATTCTAAAATCCAAACTGAACATTCCGGAATTGTAACATAACACATTCTAATATCTGAACTTAACATTCCGGAATGTTAACAAAACATTGTAAAATCAGAACTTAACATTCCGGAATGTTACCATAACACATTCTAAAATCCAAACTGAACATTCCGGAATTGTAATTCCGTAACACATTCTGAATTCCGAACTAAACATTCCGGAATGTTAACATAACACATTCTAAAATCCAAACTGAACATTCCGGAATTGTAACATAACACATTCTAAAAAATGAACTTAACATTCTGGAATTGTAATTCCGTAACACATTCTGAATTCCGAACTAAACATTCCGGAATGTTAACATAAGACATTCTAAAATCCAAACTGAACATTCCGGAATTGTAATTCCGTAACACATTCTGAATTCCGAACAAAACATTCCGGAATGTTAACATAACGCATTCTAAAATCCAAACTGAACATTCCGGAATTGTAACATAACACATTCTAATATCTGAACTTAACATTCCGGAATGTTAACAAAACATTGTAAAATCAGAACTTAACATTCCGGAATGTTACCATAACACATTCTAAAATCCAAACTGAACATTCCGGAATTGTAATTCCGTAACACATTCTAAATTCCGAACTTAACATTCCGGAATGTTAACATAACACATTCTAAAATCTGTACTTAACATTCCGGAATTGTAATTCCGTAACACATTCTGAATTCCGAACTAAACATTCCGGAATGTTAACATAACGCATTCTAAAATCCAAACTGAACATTCCGGAATTGTAATTCCGTAACACATTCTGAATTCCGAACTAAACATTCCGGATATGATAACATAACACATTCTAAAATCAGAACTTAACATTCCGGAATTGTACTTCCGTAATACATTCTGAATTCCGAACTAATAACATAACACATTCTAAAATCCAAACTGAACATTCCGGAATTGTAACGCAACACATTCTAAAATCTGAACTGAACATTCCGGAATTGTAATTCCGTAACACATTCTGAATTCCGAACTAAACATTCCGTAATGTTAACATAACGCATTCTAAAATACAAACTGAACATTCCGGAATTGTAACATAACACATTCTAAAATCTGAACTTAACAGTCCGGAATGTTAACAACACATTCTAAAATCAGAATTTAACATTCCGGAATGTTAACATAACACATTCTAAAATCCAAACTGAACATTCCGGAATTGTTATTCCGTAACACATTCTGAATTCGAAACTAAACATTCCGGAATGTTAACATAACACATTCTAAAATCCAAACTGAACATTCCGGAATTGTAACATAACACATTCTAAAAACTGAACTTAACATTCTGGAATTGTAATTCCGTAACACATTCTGAATTCCGAACTAAACATTCCGGAATGTTAACATAACGCATTCTAAAATCCAAACTGAACATTCCGGAATTGTAACGCAACACATTCTAAAATCTGAACTGAACATTCCGGAATTGTAATTCCGTAACACATTCTGAATTCCGAACTAAACATTCCGGAATGTTAACATAACGCATTCTAAAATCCAAACTGAACATTCCGGAATTGTAACATAACACATTCTAAAATCTGAACTTAACATTCCGGAATGTTAACAACACATTCTAAAATCAGAATTTAACATTCCGGAATGTTAACATAACACATTCTAAAATCCAAACTGAACATTCCGGAATTGTAATTCCGTAACACATTCTGAATTCCGAACTAAACATTCCGGAATGTTAACATAACGCATTCTAAAATCCAAACTGAACATTCCGGAATTGTAACATAACACATTCTAAAATCTGAACTTAACATTCCGGAATGTTAACAACACATTCTAAAATCAGAATTTAACATTCCGGAATGTTAACATAAGACATTCTAAAATCCACACTGAACATTCCGGAATTGTAACATAACACATTCTAAAATCCAAACTTAACATTCCGGAATGTTAACATAACACATTCTAAAATCCAAACTGAACATTCCATAATTGTAACATAACACATTCTAAAATCTGAACTTAACAGTCCGGAATGTTAACAACACATTCTAAAATGAGAATTTAACATTCCGGAATGTTAACATAACACATTCTAAAATCCAAACTGAACATTCCGGAATTGTTATTCCGTAACACATTCTGAATTCGAAACTAAACATTCCGGAATGTTAACATAACACATTCTAAAATCCAAACTGAACATTCCGGAATTGTAACATAACACATTCTAAAAACTGAACTTAACAATCTGGAATTTTTATTCCGTAACACATTCTGAATTCGAAACTGAACATTCCGGAATTGTAACATAACACATTCTAAAAAATGAACTTAACATTCTGGAATTGTAATTCCGTAACACATTCTGAATTCCGAACTAAACATTCCGGAATGTTAACAAAAGACATTCTAAAATCCAAACTGAACATTCCGGAATTGTTATTCCGTAACACATTCTAAAATCTGAACTTAACATTCTGGAATTGTAATTCCGTAACACATTCTGAATTCCGAACTAAACATTCCGGAATGTTAACATAAGACATTCTAAAATCCAAACTGAACATTCCGGAATTGTAATTCCGTAACACATTCTGAATTCTGAACTAAACATTCCGGAATGTTAACATAACGCATTCTAAAATCCAAACTGAACATTCCGGAATTGTAACATAACACATTCTAAAATCTGAACTTAACATTCCGGAATGTTAACAACACATTCTAAAATCAGAATTTAACATTCCGGAATGTTAACATAACACATTCTAAAATCCAAACTGAACATTCCGGAATTGTAATTCCGTAACACATTCTGAATTCCGAACTAAACATTCCAGAATGTTAACATAAGACATTCTAAAATCCACACTGAACATTCCGGAATTGTGACATAACACATTCTAAAATCCAAACTTAACATTCCGGAATGTTAACATAACACATTCTAAAATCCAAACTGAACATTCCGGAATTGTAACATAACACATTCTAATATCTGAACTTAACATTCCGGAATGTTAACAAAACATTGTAAAATCAGAACTTAACATTCCGGAATGTTACCATAACACATTCTAAAATCCAAACTGAACATTCCGGAATTGTAATTCCGTAACACATTCTAAATTCCGAACTTAACATTCCGGAATGTTAACATAACACATTCTAAAATCTGTACTTAACATTCCGGAATTGTAATTCCGTAACACATTCTGAATTCCGAACTAAACATTCCGGAATGTTAACATAACGCATTCTAAAATCCAAACTGAACATTCCGGAATTGTAATTCCGTAACACATTCTGAATTCCGAACTAAACATTCCGGACATGATAACATAACACATTCTAAAATCAGAACTTAACATTCCGGAATTGTACTTCCGTAATACATTCTGAATTCCGAACTAATAACATAACACATTCTAAAATCCAAACTGAACATTCCGGAATTGTAACGCAACACATTCTAAAATCTGAACTGAACATTCCGGAATTGTAATTCCGAAACACATTCTGAATTCCGAACTAAACATTCCGTAATGTTAACATAACGCATTCTAAAATCCAAACTGAACATTCCGGAATTGTAACATAACACATTCTGAATTCCGAACAAAACATTCCGGAATGTTAACATAACACATTCTAAAATACAAACTGAACATTCCGGAATTGTAACATAACACATTCTAAAATCTGTACTTAACATTCCGGAATTGTAATTCCGTAACACATTCTGAATTCCGAACTAAACATTCCGGAATGTTAACATAACGCATTCTAAAATCCAAACTGAACATTCCGGAATTGTAATTCCGTAACACATTCTGAATTCCGAACTAAACATTCCGGACATGATAACATAACACATTCTAAAATCAGAACTTAACATTCCGGAATTGTACTTCCGTAATACATTCTGAATTCCGAACTAATAACATAACACATTCTAAAATCCAAACTGAACATTCCGGAATTGTAACGCAACACATTCTAAAATCTGAACTGAACATTCCGGAATTGTAATTCCGAAACACATTCTGAATTCCGAACTAAACATTCCGTAATGTTAACATAACGCATTCTAAAATCCAAACTGAACATTCCGGAATTGTAACATAACACATTCTGAATTCCGAACAAAACATTCCGGAATGTTAACATAACACATTCTAAAATACAAACTGAACATTCCGGAATTGTAACATAACACATTCTAAAAACTGAACTTAACTTTCTGGAATTGTAATTCCGTAACACATTCTGAATTCCGAACTAAACATTCCGGAATGTTAACATAACACATTCTAAAATCCAAACTGAACATTCCGGAATTGTTATTCCGTAACACATTCTGAATTCCGAACTAAACATTCCGGAATGTTAACATAAAACATTCTAAAATCCAAACTGAATAGTCCGGAATTGTAATTCCGTAACACATTCTGAATTCAAAACTAAACATTCCGGAATGTTAACATAACACATTCTAAAATCCGAACTGAACATTCCGGAATTGTAATTCCGTAACACATTCTGAATTCCGAACTAAACATTCCGGAATGTTAACATAACGCATTCTAAAATCCAAACTGAACATTCCGGAATTGTAACGCAACACATTCTAAAATCTGAACTGAGCATTCCGGAATTGTAATTCCGTAACACATTCTGAATTCCGAACTAAACATTCCGGAATGTTAACATAACGCATTCTAAAATCCAAACTGAACATTCCGGAATTGTAACATAACACATTCTAAAATCTGAACTTAACATTCCGGAATGTTAACAACACATTCTAAAATCAGAATTTAACATTCCGGAATGTTAACATAACACATTCTATAATCCAAACTGAACATTCCGGAATTGTAATTCCGTAACACATTCTGAATTCCGAACTAAACATTCCGGAATGTTAACATAACGCATTCTAAAATCCAAACTGAACATTCCGGAATTGTAACATAACACATTCTAAAATCTGAACTTAACATTCCGGAATGTTAACAACACATTCTAAAATCAGAATTTAACATTCCGGAATGTTAACATAAGACATTCTAAAATCCACACTGAACATTCCGGAATTGTAACATAACACATTCTAAAATCCAAACTTAACATTCCGGAATGTTAACATAACACATTCTAAAATCTGAACTTAACATTCCGGAATGTTAACAACACATTCTAAAATCAGAATTTAACATTCCGGAATGTTAACATAAGACATTCTAAAATCCACACTGAACATTCCGGAATTGTAACATAACACATTCTAAAATCCAAACTTAACATTCCGGAATGTTAACATAACACATTCTAAAATCCAAACTGAACATTCCGGAATTGTAACATAACACATTCTAAAATCTGAACTTAACAGTCCGGAATGTTAACAACACATTCTAAAATGAGAATTTAACATTCCGGAATGTTAACATAACACATTCTAAAATCCAAACTGAACATTCCGGAATTGTTATTCCGTAACACATTCTGAATTCGAAACTAAACATTCCGGAATGTTAACATAACACATTCTAAAATCCAAACTGAACATTCCGGAATTGTAACATAACACATTCTAAAAACTGAACTTAACAATCTGGAATTTTTATTCCGTAACACATTCTGAATTCGAAACTGAACATTCCGGAATTGTAACATAACACATTCTAAAAAATGAACTTAACATTCTGGAATTGTAATTCCGTAACACATTCTGAATTCCGAACTAAACATTCCGGAATGTTAACATAACACATTCTAAAATACAAACTGAACATTCCGGAATTGTTATTCCGTAACACATTCTAAAATCTGAACTTAACATTCTGGAATTGTAATTCCGTAACACATTCTGAATTCCGAACTAAACATTCCGGAATGTTAACATAAGACATTCTAAAATCCAAACTGAACATTCCGGAATTGTAATTCCGTAACACATTCTGAATTCCGAACAAAACATTCCGGAATGTTAACAAAACATTGTAAAATCAGAACTTAACATTCCGGAATTGTTATTCCGTAACACATTCTGAATTCCGAACTAAACATTCCGGAATGTTAACATAAAACATTCTAAAATCCAAACTGAATATTCCGGAATTGTAATTCCGTAACACATTCTGAATTCAAAACTAAACATTCCGGAATGTTAACATAACACATTCTAAAATCCGAACTGAACATTCCGGAATTGTAATTCCGTAACACATTCTGAATTCCGAACTAAACATTCCGGAATGTTAACATAACGCATTCTAAAATCCAAACTGAACATTCCGGAATTGTAACGCAACACATTCTAAAATCTGAACTGAACATTCCGGAATTGTAATTCCGTAACACATTCTGAATTCCGAACTAAACATTCCGGAATGTTAACATAACGCATTCTAAAATCCATACTGAACATTCCGGAATTGTAACATAACACATTCTAAAATCTGAACTTAACATTCCGGAATGTTAACAACACATTCTAAAATCAGAATTTAACATTCCGGAATGTTAACATAACACATTCTAAAATCTGTACTTAACATTCCGGAATTGTAATTCCGTAACACATTCTGAATTCCGAACTAAACATTCCGGAATGTTAACATAACACATTCTAAAATCCAAACTGAACATTCCGGAATTGTTATTCCGTAACACATTCTGAATTCCGAACTAAACATTCCGGAATGTTAACATAAAACATTCTAAAATCCAAACTGAATATTCCGGAATTGTAATTCCGTAACACATTCTGAATTCAAAACTAAACATTCCGGAATGTTAACATAACACATTCTAAAATCCGAACTGAACATTCCGGAATTGTAATTCCGTAACACATTCTGAATTCCGAACTAAACATTCCGGAATGTTAACATAACGCATTCTAAAATCCAAACTGAACATTCCGGAATTGTAACGCAACACATTCTAAAATCTGAACTGAACATTCCGGAATTGTAATTCCGTAACACATTCTGAATTCCGAACTAAACATTCCGGAATGTTAACATAACGCATTCTAAAATCCATACTGAACATTCCGGAATTGTAACATAACACATTCTAAAATCTGAACTTAACATTCCGGAATGTTAACAACACATTCTAAAATCAGAATTTAACATTCCGGAATGTTAACATAACACATTCTAAAATCCAAACTGAACATTCCGGAATTGTAATTCCGTAACACATTCTGAATTCCGAACTAAACATTCCGGAATGTTAACATAACGCATTCTAAAATCCAAACTGAACATTCCGGAATTGTAACATAACACATTCTAAAATCTGAACTTAACATTCCGGAATGTTAACATAACACATTCTAAAATCTGAACTTAACATTCCGGAATGTTAACAACACATTCTAAAATCAGAATTTAACATTCCGGAATGTTAACATAAGACATTCTAAAATCCACACTGAACATTCCGGAATTGTAACATAACACATTCTAAAATCCAAACTTAACATTCCGGAATGTTAACATAACACATTCTAAAATCCAAACTGAACATTCCGGAATTGTAACATAACACATTCTAAAATCTGAACTTAACAGTCCGGAATGTTAACAACACATTCTAAAATGAGAATTTAACATTCCGGAATGTTAACATAACACATTCTAAAATCCAAACTGAACATTCCGGAATTGTAACATAACACATTCTAAAAACTGAACTTAACAATCTGGAATTTTTATTCCGTAACACATTCTGAATTCGAAACTGAACATTCCGGGATTGTAACATAACACATTCTAAAAAATGAACTTAACATTCTGGAATTGTAATTCCGTAACACATTCTGAATTCCGAACTAAACATTCCGGAATGTTAACAAAAGACATTCTAAAATCCAAACTGAACATTCCGGAATTGTTATTCCGTAACACATTCTAAAATCTGAACTTAACATTCTGGAATTGTAATTCCGTAACACATTCTGAATTCCGAACTAAACATTCCGGAATGTTAACATAAGACATTCTAAAATCCAAACTGAACATTCCGGAATTGTAATTCCGTAACACATTCTAAATTCCGAACTTAACATTCCGGAATGTTAACATAACACATTCTAAAATCTGTACTTAACATTCTGGAATTGTAATTCCGTAACACATTCTGAATTCCGAACTAAACATTCCGGAATGTTAACATAACGCATTCTAAAATCCAAACTGAACATTCCGGAATTGTAATTCCTTAACACATTCTGAATTCCGAACTAAACATTCCGGACATGATAACATAACACATTCTAAAATCCAAACTGAACATTCCGGAATTGTAACGCAACACATTCTAAAATCTGAACTGAACATTCCGGAATTGTAATTCCGTAACACATTCTGAATTCCGAACTAAACATTCCGTAATGTTAACATAACGCATTCTAAAATCCAAACTGAACATTCCGGAATTGTAACATAACACATTCTGAATTCCGAACAAAACATTCCGGAATGTTAACATAACACATTCTAAAATACAAACTGAACATTCCAGAATTGTAACATAACACATTCTAAAATCTGAACTTAACAGTCCGGAATGTTAACAACACATTCTAAAATCAGAATTTAACATTCCGGAATGTTAACATAACACATTCTAAAATCCAAACTGAACATTCCGGAATTGTTATTCCGTAACACATTCTGAATTCGAAACTAAACATTCCGGAATGTTAACATAACACATTCTAAAATCCAAACTGAACATTCCGGAATTGTAACATAACACATTCTAAAAACTGAACTTAACATTCTGGAATTGTAATTCCGTAACACATTCTGAATTCCGAACTAAACATTCCGGAATGTTAACATAAAACATTCTAAAATCCAAACTGAATATTCCGGAATTGTAATTCCGTAACACATTCTGAATTCAAAACTAAACATTCCGGAATGTTAACATAACACATTCTAAAATCCGAACTGAACATTCCGGAATTGTAAGATAACACATTCTAAAAACTGAACTTAACATTCTGGAATTGTAATTCCGTAACACATTCTGAATTCCGAACTAAACATTCCGGAATGTTAACATAACACATTCTAAAATCCAAACTGAACATTCCGGAATTGTTATTCCGTAACACATTCTGAATTCCGAACTAAACATTCCGGAATGTTAACATAAAACATTCTAAAATCCAAACTGAATATTCCGGAATTGTAATTCCGTAACACATTCTGAATTCAAAACTAAACATTCCGGAATGTTAACATAACACATTCTAAAATCTGAACTTAACATTCCGGAATGTTAACAACACATTCTAAAATCAGAATTTAACATTCCGGAATGTTAACATAAGACATTCTAAAATCCACACTGAACATTCCGGAATTGTAACATAACACATTCTAAAATCCACACTGAACATTCCGGAATTGTAACATAACACATTCTAAAATCCAAACTTAACATTCCGGAATGTTAACATAACACATTCTAAAATCAAAACTGAACATTCCGGAATTGTAACATAACACATTCTAAAATCTGAACTTAACAGTCCGGAATGTTAACAACACATTCTAAAATGAGAATTTAACATTCCGGAATGTTAACATAACACATTCTAAAATCCAAACTGAACATTCCGGAATTGTTATTCCGTAACACATTCTGAATTCGAAACTAAACATTCCGGAATGTTAACATAACACATTCTAAAATCCAAACTGAACATTCCGGAATTGTAACATAACACATTCTAAAAACTGAACTTAACAATCTGGAATTTTTATTCCGTAACACATTCTGAATTCGAAACTGAACATTCTGGAATTGTAACATAACACATTCTAAAAAATGAACTTAACATTCTGGAATTTTTATTCCGTAACACATTCTAAAATCCAAACTGAACATTCCGGAATTGTTATTCCGTAACACATTCTAAAATCTGAACTTAACATTCTGGAATTGTAATTCCGTAACACATTCTGAATTCCGAACTAAACATTCCGGAATGTTAACATAACGCATTCTAAAATCCATACTGAACATTCCGGAATTGTAACATAACACATTCTAAAATCTGAACTTAACATTCCGGAATGTTAACAACACATTCTAAAATCAGAATTTAACATTCCGGAATGTTAACATAACACATTCTAAAATCCAAACTGAACATTCCGGAATTGTAATTCCGTAACACATTCTGAATTCCGAACTAAACATTCCGGAATGTTAACATAACGCATTCTAAAATCCAAACTGAACATTCCGGAATTGTAACATAACACATTCTAAAATCTGAACTTAACATTCCGGAATGTTAACATAACACATTCTAAAATCTGAACTTAACATTCCGGAATGTTAACAACACATTCTAAAATCAGAATTTAACATTCCGGAATGTTAACATAAGACATTCTAAAATCCACACTGAACATTCCGGAATTGTAACATAACACATTCTAAAATCCAAACTTAACATTCCGGAATGTTAACATAACACATTCTAAAATCCAAACTGAACATTCCGGAATTGTAACATAACACATTCTAAAATCTGAACTTAACAGTCCGGAATGTTAACAACACATTCTAAAATGAGAATTTAACATTCCGGAATGTTAACATAACACATTCTAAAATCCAAACTGAACATTCCGGAATTGTAACATAACACATTCTAAAAACTGAACTTAACAATCTGGAATTTTTATTCCGTAACACATTCTGAATTCGAAACTGAACATTCCGGGATTGTAACATAACACATTCTAAAAAATGAACTTAACATTCTGGAATTGTAATTCCGTAACACATTCTGAATTCCGAACTAAACATTCCGGAATGTTAACAAAAGACATTCTAAAATCCAAACTGAACATTCCGGAATTGTTATTCCGTAACACATTCTAAAATCTGAACTTAACATTCTGGAATTGTAATTCCGTAACACATTCTGAATTCCGAACTAAACATTCCGGAATGTTAACATAAGACATTCTAAAATCCAAACTGAACATTCCGGAATTGTAATTCCGTAACACATTCTAAATTCCGAACTTAACATTCCGGAATGTTAACATAACACATTCTAAAATCTGTACTTAACATTCCGGAATGTTAACAACACATTCTAAAATCAGAATTTAACATTCCGGAATGTTAACATAAGACATTCTAAAATCCACACTGAACATTCCGGAATTGTAACATAACACATTCTAAAATCCACACTGAACATTCCGGAATTGTAACATAACACATTCTAAAATCCAAACTTAACATTCCGGAATGTTAACATAACACATTCTAAAATCAAAACTGAACATTCCGGAATTGTAACATAACACATTCTAAAATCTGAACTTAACAGTCCGGAATGTTAACAACACATTCTAAAATGAGAATTTAACATTCCGGAATGTTAACATAACACATTCTAAAATCCAAACTGAACATTCCGGAATTGTTATTCCGTAACACATTCTGAATTCGAAACTAAACATTCCGGAATGTTAACATAACACATTCTAAAATCCAAACTGAACATTCCGGAATTGTAACATAACACATTCTAAAAACTGAACTTAACAATCTGGAATTTTTATTCCGTAACACATTCTGAATTCGAAACTGAACATTCTGGAATTGTAACATAACACATTCTAAAAAATGAACTTAACATTCTGGAATTTTTATTCCGTAACACATTCTAAAATCCAAACTGAACATTCCGGAATTGTTATTCCGTAACACATTCTAAAATCTGAACTTAACATTCTGGAATTGTAATTCCGTAACACATTCTGAATTCCGAACTAAACATTCCGGAATGTTAACATAAGACATTCTAAAATCCAAACTGAACATTCCGGAATTGTAATTCCGTAACACATTCTGAATTCCGAACAAAACATTCCGGAATGTTAACAAAACATTGTAAAATCAGAACTTAACATTCCGGAATGTTACCATAACACATTCTAAAATCCAAACTGAACATTCCGGAATTGTAATTCCGTAACACATTCTAAATTCCGAACTTAACATTCCGGAATGTTAACATAACACATTCTAAAATCTGTACTTAACATTCCGGAATTGTAATTCCGTAACACATTCTGAATTCCGAACTAAACATTCCGGAATGTTAACATAACGCATTCTAAAATCCAAACTGAACATTCCGGAATTGTAATTCCTTAACACATTCTGAATTCCGAACTAAACATTCCGGACATGATAACATAACACATTCTAAAATCCAAACTGAACATTCCGGAATTGTAACGCAACACATTCTAAAATCTGAACTGAACATTCCGGAATTGTAATTCCGTAACACATTCTGAATTCCGAACTAAACATTCCGTAATGTTAACATAACGCATTCTAAAATCCAAACTGAACATTCCGGAATTGTAACATAACACATTCTGAATTCCGAACAAAACATTCCGGAATGTTAACATAACACATTCTAAAATACAAACTGAACATTCCAGAATTGTAACATAACACATTCTAAAATCTGAACTTAACAGTCCGGAATGTTAACAACACATTCTAAAATCAGAATTTAACATTCCGGAATGTTAACATAACACATTCTAAAATCCAAACTGAACATTCCGGAATTGTTATTCCGTAACACATTCTGAATTCGAAACTAAACATTCCGGAATGTTAACATAACACATTCTAAAATCCAAACTGAACATTCCGGAATTGTAACATAACACATTCTAAAAACTGAACTTAACATTCTGGAATTGTAATTCCGTAACACATTCTGAATTCCGAACTAAACATTCCGGAATGTTAACAAAAAACATTCTAAAATCCAAACTGAATATTCCGGAATTGTAATTCCGTAACACATTCTGAATTCCGAACTAAACATTCCGGAATGTTAACAAAAAACATTCTAAAATCCAAACTGAATATTCCGGAATTGTAATTCCGTAACACATTCTGAATTCCGAACTAAACATTCCGGAATGTTAACAAAAAACATTCTAAAATCCAAACTGAATATTCCGGAATTGTAATTCCGTAACACATTCTGAATTCAAAACTAAACATTCCGGAATGTTAACATAACACATTCTAAAATCCGAACTGAACATTCCGGAATTGTAAGATAACACATTCTAAAAACTGAACTTAACATTCTGGAATTGTAATTCCGTAACACATTCTGAATTCCGAACTAAACATTCCGGAATGTTAACATAACACATTCTAAAATCCAAACTGAACATTCCGGAATTGTTATTCCGTAACACATTCTGAATTCCGAACTAAACATTCCGGAATGTTAACATAAAACATTCTAAAATCCAAACTGAATATTCCGGAATTGTAATTCCGTAACACATTCTGAATTCAAAACTAAACATTCCGGAATGTTAACATAACACATTCTAAAATCCGAACTGAACATTCCGGAATTGTAATTCCGTAACACATTCTGAATTCCGAACTAAACATTCCGGAATGTTAACATAACGCATTCTAAAATCCAAACTGAACATTCCGGAATTGTAACATAACACATTCTAAAATCTGAACTTAACATTCCGGAATGTTAACAACACATTCTAAAATCAGAATTTAACATTCCGGAATGTTAACATAACACATTCTAAAATCCAAACTGAACATTCCGGAATTGTAATTCCGTAACACATTCTGAATTCCGAACTAAACATTCCGGAATGTTAACATAACGCATTCTAAAATCCAAACTGAACATTCCGGAATTGTAACATAACACATTCTAAAATCTGAACTTAACATTCCGGAATGTTAACAACACATTCTAAAATCAGAATTTAACATTCCGGAATGTTAACATAACACATTCTAAAATCCAAACTGAACATTCCGGAATTGTAATTCCGTAACACATTCTGAATTCCGAACTAAACATTCCGGAATGTTAACATAACGCATTCTAAAATCCAAACTGAACATTCCGGAATTGTAACATAACACATTCTAAAATCTGAACTTAACATTCCGGAATGTTAACATAACACATTCTAAAATCTGAACTTAACATTCCGGAATGTTAACAACACATTCTAAAATCAGAATTTAACATTCCGGAATGTTAACATAAGACATTCTAAAATCCACACTGAACATTCCGGAATTGTAACATAACACATTCTAAAATCCAAACTTAACATTCCGGAATGTTAACATAACACATTCTAAAATCCAAACTGAACATTCCGGAATTGTAACATAACACATTCTAAAATCTGAACTTAACAGTCCGGAATGTTAACAACACATTCTAAAATGAGAATTTAACATTCCGGAATGTTAACATAACACATTCTAAAATCCAAACTGAACATTCCGGAATTGTAACATAACACATTCTAAAAACTGAACTTAACAATCTGGAATTTTTATTCCGTAACACATTCTGAATTCGAAACTGAACATTCCGGGATTGTAACATAACACATTCTAAAAAATGAACTTAACATTCTGGAATTGTAATTCCGTAACACATTCTGAATTCCGAACTAAACATTCCGGAATGTTAACAAAAGACATTCTAAAATCCAAACTGAACATTCCGGAATTGTTATTCCGTAACACATTCTAAAATCTGAACTTAACATTCTGGAATTGTAATTCCGTAACACATTCTGAATTCCGAACTAAACATTCCGGAATGTTAACATAAGACATTCTAAAATCCAAACTGAACATTCCGGAATTGTAATTCCGTAACACATTCTAAATTCCGAACTTAACATTCCGGAATGTTAACATAACACATTCTAAAATCTGTACTTAACATTCCGGAATGTTAACAACACATTCTAAAATCAGAATTTAACATTCCGGAATGTTAACATAAGACATTCTAAAATCCACACTGAACATTCCGGAATTGTAACATAACACATTCTAAAATCCACACTGAACATTCCGGAATTGTAACATAACACATTCTAAAATCCAAACTTAACATTCCGGAATGTTAACATAACACATTCTAAAATCA
The DNA here is from genome assembly GCF_043250625.1 of Sebastes fasciatus. Classification (NCBI taxonomy): domain Eukaryota; kingdom Metazoa; phylum Chordata; class Actinopteri; order Perciformes; family Sebastidae; genus Sebastes; species Sebastes fasciatus. The sequence continues at coordinate 43,020,831 of NC_133795.1, read as the reverse complement.
AAACTGAACATTCCGGAATTGTAACATAACACATTCTAAAATCTGAACTTAACAGTCCGGAATGTTAACAACACATTCTAAAATGAGAATTTAACATTCCGGAATGTTAACATAACACATTCTAAAATCCAAACTGAACATTCCGGAATTGTTATTCCGTAACACATTCTGAATTCGAAACTAAACATTCCGGAATGTTAACATAACACATTCTAAAATCCAAACTGAACATTCCGGAATTGTAACATAACACATTCTAAAAACTGAACTTAACAATCTGGAATTTTTATTCCGTAACACATTCTGAATTCGAAACTGAACATTCTGGAATTGTAACATAACACATTCTAAAAAATGAACTTAACATTCTGGAATTTTTATTCCGTAACACATTCTAAAATCCAAACTGAACATTCCGGAATTGTTATTCCGTAACACATTCTAAAATCTGAACTTAACATTCTGGAATTGTAATTCCGTAACACATTCTGAATTCCGAACTAATCATTCCGGAATGTTAACATAAGACATTCTAAAATCCAAACTGAACATTCCGGAATTGTAATTCCGTAACACATTCTGAATTCCGAACAAAACATTCCGGAATGTTAACAAAACATTGTAAAATCAGAACTTAACATTCCGGAATGTTACCATAACACATTCTAAAATCCAAACTGAACATTCCGGAATTGTAATTCCGTAACACATTCTAAATTCCGAACTTAACATTCCGGAATGTTAACATAACACATTCTAAAATCTGTACTTAACATTCCGGAATTGTAATTCCGTAACACATTCTGAATTCCGAACTAAACATTCCGGAATGTTAACATAACGCATTCTAAAATCCAAACTGAACATTCCGGAATTGTAATTCCTTAACACATTCTGAATTCCGAACTAAACATTCCGGACATGATAACATAACACATTCTAAAATCCAAACTGAACATTCCGGAATTGTAACGCAACACATTCTAAAATCTGAACTGAACATTCCGGAATTGTAATTCCGTAACACATTCTGAATTCCGAACTAAACATTCCGTAATGTTAACATAACGCATTCTAAAATCCAAACTGAACATTCCGGAATTGTAACATAACACATTCTGAATTCCGAACAAAACATTCCGGAATGTTAACATAACACATTCTAAAATACAAACTGAACATTCCAGAATTGTAACATAACACATTCTAAAATCTGAACTTAACAGTCCGGAATGTTAACAACACATTCTAAAATCAGAATTTAACATTCCGGAATGTTAACATAACACATTCTAAAATCCAAACTGAACATTCCGGAATTGTTATTCCGTAACACATTCTGAATTCGAAACTAAACATTCCGGAATGTTAACATAACACATTCTAAAATCCAAACTGAACATTCCGGAATTGTAACATAACACATTCTAAAAACTGAACTTAACATTCTGGAATTGTAATTCCGTAACACATTCTGAATTCCGAACTAAACATTCCGGAATGTTAACAAAAAACATTCTAAAATCCAAACTGAATATTCCGGAATTGTAATTCCGTAACACATTCTGAATTCCGAACTAAACATTCCGGAATGTTAACAAAAAACATTCTAAAATCCAAACTGAATATTCCGGAATTGTAATTCCGTAACACATTCTGAATTCCGAACTAAACATTCCGGAATGTTAACAAAAAACATTCTAAAATCCAAACTGAATATTCCGGAATTGTAATTCCGTAACACATTCTGAATTCAAAACTAAACATTCCGGAATTTTAACATAACACATTCTAAAATCCGAACTGAACATTCCGGAATTGTAAGATAACACATTCTAAAAACTGAACTTAACATTCTGGAATTGTAATTCCGTAACACATTCTGAATTCCGAACTAAACATTCCGGAATGTTAACATAACACATTCTAAAATCCAAACTGAACATTCCGGAATTGTTATTCCGTAACACATTCTGAATTCCGAACTAAACATTCCGGAATGTTAACATAAAACATTCTAAAATCCAAACTGAATATTCCGGAATTGTAATTCCGTAACACATTCTGAATTCAAAACTAAACATTCCGGAATGTTAACATAACACATTCTAAAATCCGAACTGAACATTCCGGAATTGTAATTCCGTAACACATTCTGAATTCCGAACTAAACATTCCGGAATGTTAACATAACGCATTCTAAAATCCAAACTGAACATTCCGGAATTGTAACATAACACATTCTAAAATCTGAACTTAACATTCCGGAATGTTAACAACACATTCTAAAATCAGAATTTAACATTCCGGAATGTTAACATAACACATTCTAAAATCCAAACTGAACATTCCGGAATTGTAATTCCGTAACACATTCTGAATTCCGAACTAAACATTCCGGAATGTTAACATAACGCATTCTAAAATCCAAACTGAACATTCCGGAATTGTAACATAACACATTCTAAAATCTGAACTTAACATTCCAGAATGTTAACAACACATTCTAAAATCAGAATTTAACATTCCGGAATGTTAACATAAGACATTCTAAAATCCACACTGAACATTCCGGAATTGTAACATAACACATTCTAAAATCCACACTGAACATTCCGGAATTGTAACATAACACATTCTAAAATCCAAACTTAACATTCCGGAATGTTAACATAACACATTCTAAAATCTGAACTTAACATTCCGGAATGTTAACAACACATTCTAAAATCAGAATTTAACATTCCGGAATGTTAACATAAGACATTCTAAAATCCACACTGAACATTCCGGAATTGTAACATAACACATTCTAAAATCCACACTGAACATTCCGGAATTGTAACATAACACATTCTAAAATCCAAACTTAACATTCCGGAATGTTAACATAACACATTCTAAAATCAAAACTGAACATTCCGGAATTGTAACATAACACATTCTAAAATCTGAACTTAACAGTCCGGAATGTTAACAACACATTCTAAAATGAGAATTTAACATTCCGGAATGTTAACATAACACATTCTAAAATCCAAACTGAACATTCCGGAATTGTTATTCCGTAACACATTCTGAATTCGAAACTAAACATTCCGGAATGTTAACATAACACATTCTAAAATCCAAACTGAACATTCCGGAATTGTAACATAACACATTCTAAAAACTGAACTTAACAATCTGGAATTTTTATTCCGTAACACATTCTGAATTCGAAACTGAACATTCTGGAATTGTAACATAACACATTCTAAAAAATGAACTTAACATTCTGGAATTTTTATTCCGTAACACATTCTAAAATCCAAACTGAACATTCCGGAATTGTTATTCCGTAACACATTCTAAAATCTGAACTTAACATTCTGGAATTGTAATTCCGTAACACATTCTGAATTCCGAACTAAACATTCCGGAATGTTAACATAAGACATTCTAAAATCCAAACTGAACATTCCGGAATTGTAATTCCGTAACACATTCTGAATTCCGAACAAAACATTCCGGAATGTTAACAAAACATTGTAAAATCAGAACTTAACATTCCGGAATGTTACCATAACACATTCTAAAATCCAAACTGAACATTCCGGAATTGTAATTCCGTAACACATTCTAAATTCCGAACTTAACATTCCGGAATGTTAACATAACACATTCTAAAATCTGTACTTAACATTCCGGAATTGTAATTCCGTAACACATTCTGAATTCCGAACTAAACATTCCGGAATGTTAACATAACGCATTCTAAAATCCAAACTGAACATTCCGGAATTGTAATTCCTTAACACATTCTGAATTCCGAACTAAACATTCCGGACATGATAACATAACACATTCTAAAATCCAAACTGAACATTCCGGAATTGTAACGCAACACATTCTAAAATCTGAACTGAACATTCCGGAATTGTAATTCCGTAACACATTCTGAATTCCGAACTAAACATTCCGTAATGTTAACATAACGCATTCTAAAATCCAAACTGAACATTCCGGAATTGTAACATAACACATTCTGAATTCCGAACAAAACATTCCGGAATGTTAACATAACACATTCTAAAATACAAACTGAACATTCCAGAATTGTAACATAACACATTCTAAAATCTGAACTTAACAGTCCGGAATGTTAACAACACATTCTAAAATCAGAATTTAACATTCCGGAATGTTAACATAACACATTCTAAAATCCAAACTGAACATTCCGGAATTGTTATTCCGTAACACATTCTGAATTCGAAACTAAACATTCCGGAATGTTAACATAACACATTCTAAAATCCAAACTGAACATTCCGGAATTGTAACATAACACATTCTAAAAACTGAACTTAACATTCTGGAATTGTAATTCCGTAACACATTCTGAATTCCGAACTAAACATTCCGGAATGTTAACAAAAAACATTCTAAAATCCAAACTGAATATTCCGGAATTGTAATTCCGTAACACATTCTGAATTCCGAACTAAACATTCCGGAATGTTAACAAAAAACATTCTAAAATCCAAACTGAATATTCCGGAATTGTAATTCCGTAACACATTCTGAATTCAAAACTAAACATTCCGGAATGTTAACATAACACATTCTAAAATCCGAACTGAACATTCCGGAATTGTAAGATAACACATTCTAAAAACTGAACTTAACATTCTGGAATTGTAATTCCGTAACACATTCTGAATTCCGAACTAAACATTCCGGAATGTTAACATAACACATTCTAAAATCCAAACTGAACATTCCGGAATTGTTATTCCGTAACACATTCTGAATTCCGAACTAAACATTCCGGAATGTTAACATAAAACATTCTAAAATCCAAACTGAATATTCCGGAATTGTAATTCCGTAACACATTCTGAATTCAAAACTAAACATTCCGGAATGTTAACATAACACATTCTAAAATCCGAACTGAACATTCCGGAATTGTAATTCCGTAACACATTCTGAATTCCGAACTAAACATTCCGGAATGTTAACATAACGCATTCTAAAATCCAAACTGAACATTCCGGAATTGTAACATAACACATTCTAAAATCTGAACTTAACATTCCGGAATGTTAACAACACATTCTAAAATCAGAATTTAACATTCCGGAATGTTAACATAAGACATTCTAAAATCCACACTGAACATTCCGGAATTGTAACATAACACATTCTAAAATCCACACTGAACATTCCGGAATTGTAACATAACACATTCTAAAATCCAAACTTAACATTCCGGAATGTTAACATAACACATTCTAAAATCTGAACTTAACATTCCGGAATGTTAACAACACATTCTAAAATCAGAATTTAACATTCCGGAATGTTAACATAAGACATTCTAAAATCCACACTGAACATTCCGGAATTGTAACATAACACATTCTAAAATCCAAACTTAACATTCCGGAATGTTAACATAACGCATTCTAAAATCCAAACTGAACATTCCGGAATTGTAACATAACACATTCTAAAATCTGAACTTAACATTCCGGAATGTTAACAACACATTCTAAAATCAGAATTTAACATTCCGGAATGTTAACATAAGACATTCTAAAATCCACACTGAACATTCCGGAATTGTAACATAACACATTCTAAAATCCACACTGAACATTCCGGAATTGTAACATAACACATTCTAAAATCCAAACTTAACATTCCGGAATGTTAACATAACACATTCTAAAATCTGAACTTAACATTCCGGAATGTTAACAACACATTCCAAAATCAGAATTTAACATTCCGGAATGTTAACATAAGACATTCTAAAATCCACACTGAACATTCCGGAATTGTAACATAACACATTCTAAAATCCAAACTTAACATTCCGGAATGTTAACATAACACATTCTAAAATCCAAACTGAACATTCCGGAATTGTAACATAACACATTCTAAAATCTGAACTTAACAGTCCGGAATGTTAACAACACATTCTAAAATGAGAATTTAACATTCCGGAATGTTAACATAACACATTCTAAAATCCAAACTGAACATTCCGGAATTGTTATTCCGTAACACATTCTGAATTCGAAACTAAACATTCCGGAATGTTAACATAACACATTCTGAATTCGAAACTGAACATTCCGGAATTGTAACATAACACATTCTAAAAAATGAACTTAACATTCTGGAATTTTTATTCCGTAACACATTCTAAAATCCAAACTGAACATTCCGGAATTGTTATTCCGTAACACATTCTAAAATCTGAACTTAACATTCTGGAATTGTAATTCCGTAACACATTCTGAATTCCGAACTAAACATTCCGGAATGTTAACATAAGACATTCTAAAATCCAAACTGAACATTCCGGAATTGTGATTCCGTAACACATTCTGAATTCCGAACAAAACATTCCGGAATGTTAACAAAACATTGTAAAATCAGAACTTAACATTCCGGAATGTTACCATAACACATTCTAAAATCCAAACTGAACATTCCGGAATTGTAATTCCGTAACACATTCTAAATTCCGAACTTAACATTCCGGAATGTTAACATAACACATTCTAAAATCTGTACTTAACATTCCGGAATTGTAATTCCGTAACACATTCTGAATTCCGAACTAAACATTCCGGAATGTTAACATAACGCATTCTAAAATCCAAACTGAACATTCCGGAATTGTAATTCCTTAACACATTCTGAATTCCGAACTAAACATTCCGGACATGATAACATAACACATTCTAAAATCCAAACTGAACATTCCGGAATTGTAACGCAACACATTCTAAAATCTGAACTGAACATTCCGGAATTGTAATTCCGTAACACATTCTGAATTCCGAACTAAACATTCCGTAATGTTAACATAACGCATTCTAAAATCCAAACTGAACATTCCGGAATTGTAACATAACACATTCTGAATTCCGAACAAAACATTCCGGAATGTTAACATAACACATTCTAAAATACAAACTGAACATTCCAGAATTGTAACATAACACATTCTAAAATCTGAACTTAACAGTCCGGAATGTTAACAACGCATTCTAAAATCAGAATTTAACATTCCGGAATGTTAACATAACACATTCTAAAATCCAAACTGAACATTCCGGAATTGTTATTCCGTAACACATTCTGAATTCGAAACTAAACATTCCGGAATGTTAACATAACACATTCTAAAATCCAAACTGAACATTCCGGAATTGTAACATAACACATTCTAAAAACTGAACTTAACATTCTGGAATTGTAATTCCGTAACACATTCTGAATTCCGAACTAAACATTCCGGAATGTTAACAAAAAACATTCTAAAATCCAAACTGAATATTCCGGAATTGTAATTCCGTAACACATTCTGAATTCCGAACTAAACATTCCGGAATGTTAACAAAAAACATTCTAAAATCCAAACTGAATATTCCGGAATTGTAATTCCGTAACACATTCTGAATTCCGAACTAAACATTCCGGAATGTTAACAAAAAACATTCTAAAATCCAAACTGAATATTCCGGAATTGTAATTCCGTAACACATTCTGAATTCCGAACTAAACATTCCGGAATGTTAACAAAAAACATTCTAAAATCCAAACTGAATATTCCGGAATTGTAATTCCGTAACACATTCTGAATTCAAAACTAAACATTCCGGAATGTTAACATAACACATTCTAAAATCCGAACTGAACATTCCGGAATTGTAAGATAACACATTCTAAAAACTGAACTTAACATTCTGGAATTGTAATTCCGTAACACATTCTGAATTCCGAACTAAACATTCCGGAATGTTAACATAACACATTCTAAAATCCAAACTGAACATTCCGGAATTGTTATTCCGTAACACATTCTGAATTCCGAACTAAACATTCCGGAATGTTAACATAAAACATTCTAAAATCCAAACTGAATATTCCGGAATTGTAATTCCGTAACACATTCTGAATTCAAAACTAAACATTCCGGAATGTTAACATAACACATTCTAAAATCCGAACTGAACATTCCGGAATTGTAATTCCGTAACACATTCTGAATTCCGAACTAAACATTCCGGAATGTTAACATAAGACATTCTAAAATCCAAACTGAACATTCCGGAATTGTAATTCCGTAACACATTCTAAATTCCGAACTTAACATTCCGGAATGTTAACATAACACATTCTAAAATCTGTACTTAACATTCTGGAATTGTAATTCCGTAACACATTCTGAATTCCGAACTAAACATTCCGGAATGTTAACATAACGCATTCTAAAATCCAAACTGAACATTCCGGAATTGTAATTCCTTAACACATTCTGAATTCCGAACTAAACATTCCGGACATGATAACATAACACATTCTAAAATCCAAACTGAACATTCCGGAATTGTAACGCAACGCATTCTAAAATCTGAACTGAACATTCCGGAATTGTAATTCCGTAACACATTCTGAATTCCGAACTAAACATTCCGTAATGTTAACATAACGCATTCTAAAATCCAAACTGAACATTCCGGAATTGTAACATAACACATTCTGAATTCCGAACAAAACATTCCGGAATGTTAACATAACACATTCTAAAATACAAACTGAACATTCCAGAATTGTAACATAACACATTCTAAAATCTGAACTTAACAGTCCGGAATGTTAACAACACATTCTAAAATCAGAATTTAACATTCCGGAATGTTAACATAACACATTCTAAAATCCAAACTGAACATTCCGGAATTGTTATTCCGTAACACATTCTGAATTCGAAACTAAACATTCCGGAATGTTAACATAACACATTCTAAAATCCAAACTGAACATTCCGGAATTGTTATTCCGTAACACATTCTGAATTCGAAACTAAACATTCCGGAATGTTAACATAACACATTCTAAAATCCAAACTGAACATTCCGGAATTGTAACATAACACATTCTAAAAACTGAACTTAACATTCTGGAATTGTAATTCCGTAACACATTCTGAATTCCGAACTAAACATTCCGGAATGTTAACAAAAAACATTCTAAAATCCAAACTGAATATTCCGGAATTGTAATTCCGTAACACATTCTGAATTCCGAACTAAACATTCCGGAATGTTAACAAAAAACATTCTAAAATCCAAACTGAATATTCCGGAATTGTAATTCCGTAACACATTCTGAATTCCGAACTAAACATTCCGGAATGTTAACAAAAAACATTCTAAAATCCAAACTGAATATTCCGGAATTGTAATTCCGTAACACATTCTGAATTCAAAACTAAACATTCCGGAATGTTAACATAACACATTCTAAAATCCGAACTGAACATTCCGGAATTGTAAGATAACACATTCTAAAAACTGAACTTAACATTCTGGAATTGTAATTCCGTAACACATTCTGAATTCCGAACTAAACATTCCGGAATGTTAACATAACACATTCTAAAATCCAAACTGAACATTCCGGAATTGTTATTCCGTAACACATTCTGAATTCCGAACTAAACATTCCGGAATGTTAACATAAAACATTCTAAAATCCAAACTGAATATTCCGGAATTGTAATTCCGTAACACATTCTGAATTCAAAACTAAACATTCCGGAATGTTAACATAACACATTCTAAAATCCGAACTGAACATTCCGGAATTGTAATTCCGTAACACATTCTGAATTCCGAACTAAACATTCCGGAATGTTAACATAAGACATTCTAAAATCCAAACTGAACATTCCGGAATTGTAATTCCGTAACACATTCTAAATTCCGAACTTAACATTCCGGAATGTTAACATAACACATTCTAAAATCTGTACTTAACATTCTGGAATTGTAATTCCATAACAAATTCTGAATTCCGAACTAAACATTCCGGAATGTTAACATAACGCATTCTAAAATCCAAACTGAACATTCCGGAATTGTAATTCCTTAACACATTCTGAATTCCGAACTAAACATTCCGGACATGATAACATAACACATTCTAAAATCCAAACTGAACATTCCGGAATTGTAACGCAACACATTCTAAAATCTGAACTGAACATTCCGGAATTGTAATTCCGTAACACATTCTGAATTCCGAACTAAACATTCCGTAATGTTAACATAACGCATTCTAAAATCCAAACTGAACATTCCGGAATTGTAACATAACACATTCTGAATTCCGAACAAAACATTCCGGAATGTTAACATAACACATTCTAAAATACAAACTGAACATTCCAGAATTGTAACATAACACATTCTAAAATCTGAACTTAACAGTCCGGAATGTTAACAACACATTCTAAAATCAGAATTTAACATTCCGGAATGTTAACATAACACATTCTAAAATCCAAACTGAACATTCCGGAATTGTTATTCCGTAACACATTCTGAATTCGAAACTAAACATTCCGGAATGTTAACATAACACATTCTAAAATCCAAACTGAACATTCCGGAATTGTAACATAACACATTCTAAAAACTGAACTTAACATTCTGGAATTGTAATTCCGTAACACATTCTGAATTCCGAACTAAACATTCCGGAATGTTAACATAACACATTCTAAAATCCAAACTGAACATTCCGGAATTGTTATTCCGTAACACATTCTGAATTCCGAACTAAACATTCCGGAATGTTAACATAAAACATTCTAAAATCCAAACTGAATATTCCGGAATTGTAATTCCGTAACACATTCTGAATTCAAAACTAAACATTCCGGAATGTTAACATAACACATTCTAAAATCCGAACTGAACATTCCGGAATTGTAAGATAACACATTCTAAAAACTGAACTTAACATTCTGGAATTGTAATTCCGTAACACATTCTGAATTCCGAACTAAACATTCCGGAATGTTAACATAACACATTCTAAAATCCAAACTGAACATTCCGGAATTGTTATTCCGTAACACATTCTGAATTCCGAACTAAACATTCCGGAATGTTAACATAAAACATTCTAAAATCCAAACTGAATATTCCGGAATTGTAATTCCGTAACACATTCTGAATTCAAAACTAAACATTCCGGAATGTTAACATAACACATTCTAAAATCCGAACTGAACATTCCGGAATTGTAATTCCGTAACACATTCTGAATTCCGAACTAAACATTCCGGAATGTTAACATAACGCATTCTAAAATCCAAACTGAACATTCCGGAATTGTAACATAACACATTCTAAAATCTGAACTTAACATTCCGGAATGTTAACAACACATTCTAAAATCAGAATTTAACATTCTGGAATGTTAACATAACACATTCTAAAATCCAAACTGAACATTCCGGAATTGTAATTCCGTAACACATTCTGAATTCCGAACTAAACATTCCGGAATGTTAACATAACGCATTCTAAAATCCAAACTGAACATTCCGGAATTGTAACATAACACATTCTAAAATCTGAACTTAACATTCCGGAATGTTAACAACACATTCTAAAATCAGAATTTAACATTCCGGAATGTTAACATAAGACATTCTAAAATCCACACTGAACATTCCGGAATTGTAACATAACACATTCTAAAATCCACACTGAACATTCCGGAATTGTAACATAACACATTCTAAAATCCAAACTTAACATTCCGGAATGTTAACATAACACATTCTAAAATCCAAACTGAACATTCCGGAATTGTAACATAACACATTCTAAAATCTGAACTTAACAGTCCGGAATGTTAACAACACATTCTAAAATGAGAATTTAACATTCCGGAATGTTAACATAACACATTCTAAAATCCAAACTGAACATTCCGGAATTGTAACATAACACATTCTAAAAACTGAACTTAACAATCTGGAATTTTTATTCCGTAACACATTCTGAATTCGAAACTGAACATTCCGGAATTGTAACATAACACATTCTAAAAAATGAACTTAACATTCTGGAATTTTTATTCCGTAACACATTCTAAAATCCAAACTGAACATTCCGGAATTGTTATTCCGTAACACATTCTAAAATCTGAACTTAACATTCTGGAATTGTAATTCCGTAACACATTCTGAATTCCGAACTAAACATTCCGGAATGTTAACATAAGACATTCTAAAATCCAAACTGAACATTCCGGAATTGTAATTCCGTAACACATTCTGAATTCCGAACAAAACATTCCGGAATGTTAACAAAACATTGTAAAATCAGAACTTAACATTCCGGAATGTTACCATAACACATTCTAAAATCCAAACTGAACATTCCGGAATTGTAATTCCGTAACACATTCTAAATTCCGAACTTAACATTCCGGAATGTTAACATAACACATTCTAAAATCTGTACTTAACATTCCGGAATTGTAATTCCGTAACACATTCTGAATTCCGAACTAAACATTCCGGAATGTTAACATAACGCATTCTAAAATCCAAACTGAACATTCCGGAATTGTAATTCCTTAACACATTCTGAATTCCGAACTAAACATTCCGGACATGATAACATAACACATTCTAAAATCCAAACTGAACATTCCGGAATTGTAACGCAACACATTCTAAAATCTGAACTGAACATTCCGGAATTGTAATTCCGTAACACATTCTGAATTCCGAACTAAACATTCCGTAATGTTAACATAACGCATTCTAAAATCCAAACTGAACATTCCGGAATTGTAACATAACACATTCTGAATTCCGAACAAAACATTCCGGAATGTTAACATAACACATTCTAAAATACAAACTGAACATTCCAGAATGTTAACATAACACATTCTAAAATCCAAACTGAACATTCCGGAATTGTTATTCCGTAACACATTCTAAATTCGAAACTAAACATTCCGGAATGTTAACATAACACATTCTAAAATCCAAACTGAACATTCCGGAATTGTAACATAACACATTCTAAAAACTGAACTTAACATTCTGGAATTGTAATTCCGTAACACATTCTGAATTCCGAACTAAACATTCCGGAATGTTAACATAACACATTCTAAAATCCAAACTGAACATTCCGGAATTGTTATTCCGTAACACATTCTGAATTCCGAACTAAACATTCCGGAATGTTAACATAAAACATTCTAAAATCCAAACTGAATATTCCGGAATTGTAATTCCGTAACACATTCTGAATTCAAAACTAAACATTCCGGAATGTTAACATAACACATTCTAAAATCCGAACTGAACATTCCGGAATTGTAATTCCGTAACACATTCTGATTTCCGAACTAAACATTCCGGAATGTTAACATAACGCATTCTAAAATCCAAACTGAACATTCCGGAATTGTAACATAACACATTCTAAAATCTGAACTTAACATTCCGGAATGTTAACAACACATTCTAAAATCAGAATTTAACATTCCGGAATGTTAACATAACACATTCTAAAATCCAAACTGAACATTCCGGAATTGTAATTCCGTAACACATTCTGAATTCCGAACTAAACATTCCGGAATGTTAACATAACGCATTCTAAAATCCAAACTGAACATTCCGGAATTGTAACATAACACATTCTAAAATCTGAACTTAACATTCCGGAATGTTAACAACACATTCTAAAATCAGAATTTAACATTCCGGAATGTTAACATAAGACATTCTAAAATCCACACTGAACATTCCGGAATTGTAACATAACACATTCTAAAATCCACACTGAACATTCCGGAATTGTAACATAACACATTCTAAAATCCAAACTTAACATTCCGGAATGTTAACATAACACATTCTAAAATCTGAACTTAACATTCCGGAATGTTAACAACACATTCTAAAATCAGAATTTAACATTCCGGAATGTTAACATAAGACATTCTAAAATCCACACTGAACATTCCGGAATTGTAACATAACACATTCTAAAATCCAAACTTAACATTCCGGAATGTTAACATAACGCATTCTAAAATCCAAACTGAACATTCCGGAATTGTAACATAACACATTCTAAAATCTGAACTTAACATTCCGGAATGTTAACAACACATTCTAAAATCAGAATTTAACATTCCGGAATGTTAACATAAGACATTCTAAAATCCACACTGAACATTCCGGAATTGTAACATAACACATTCTAAAATCCACACTGAACATTCCGGAATTGTAACATAACACATTCTAAAATCCAAACTTAACATTCCGGAATGTTAACATAACACATTCTAAAATCTGAACTTAACATTCCGGAATGTTAAAAACACATTCTAAAATCAGAATTTAACATTCCGGAATGTTAACATAAGACATTCTAAAATCCACACTGAACATTCCGGAATTGTAACATAACACATTCTAAAATCCAAACTTAACATTCCGGAATGTTAACATAACACATTCTAAAATCCAAACTGAACATTCCGGAATTGTAACATAACACATTCTAAAATCTGAACTTAACAGTCCGGAATGTTAACAACACATTCTAAAATGAGAATTTAACATTCCGGAATGTTAACATAACACATTCTAAAATCCAAACTGAACATTCCGGAATTGTTATTCCGTAACACATTCTGAATTCGAAACTAAACATTCCGGAATGTTAACATAACACATTCTAAAATCCAAACTGAACATTCCGGAATTGTAACATAACACATTCTAAAAACTGAACTTAACAATCTGGAATTTTTATTCCGTAACACATTCTGAATTCGAAACTGAACATTCCGGAATTGTAACATAACACATTCTAAAAAATGAACTTAACATTCTGGAATTTTTATTCCGTAAAACATTCTAAAATCCAAACTGAACATTCCGGAATTGTTATTCCGTAACACATTCTAAAATCTGAACTTAACATTCTGGAATTGTAATTCCGTAACACATTCTGAATTCCGAACTAAACATTCCGGAATGTTAACATAAGACATTCTAAAATCCAAACTGAACATTCCGGAATTGTAATTCCGTAACACATTCTGAATTCCGAACAAAACATTCCGGAATGTTAACAAAACATTGTAAAATCAGAACTTAACATTCCGGAATGTTACCATAACACATTCTAAAATCCAAACTGAACATTCCGGAATTGTAATTCCGTAACACATTCTAAATTCCGAACTTAACATTCCGGAATGTTAACATAACACATTCTAAAATCTGTACTTAACATTCCGGAATTGTAATTCCGTAACACATTCTGAATTCCGAACTAAACATTCCGGAATGTTAACATAACGCATTCTAAAATCCAAACTGAACATTCCGGAATTGTAATTCCTTAACACATTCTGAATTCCGAACTAAACATTCCGGACATGATAACATAACACATTCTAAAATCCAAACTGAACATTCCGGAATTGTAACGCAACACATTCTAAAATCTGAACTGAACATTCCGGAATTGTAATTCCGTAACACATTCTGAATTCCGAACTAAACATTCCGTAATGTTAACATAACGCATTCTAAAATCCAAACTGAACATTCCGGAATTGTAAAATAACACATTCTGAATTCCGAACAAAACATTCCGGAATGTTAACAACACATTCTAAAATCAGAATTTAACATTCCGGAATGTTAACATAACACATTCTAAAATCCACACTGAACATTCCGGAATTGTAACATAACACATTCTAAAATCCACACTGAACATTCCGGAATTGTAACATAACACATTCTAAAATCCAAACTTAACATTCCGGAATGTTAACATAACACATTCTAAAATCTGAACTTAACATTCCGGAATGTTAACAACACATTCTAAAATCAGAATTTAACATTCCGGAATGTTAACATAAGACATTCTAAAATCCACACTGAACATTCCGGAATTGTAACATAACACATTCTAAAATCCAAACTTAACATTCCGGAATGTTAACATAACACATTCTAAAATCCAAACTGAACATTCCGGAATTGTAATTCCGTAACACATTCTGAATTCCGAACTAAACATTCCGGAATGTTAACATAACGCATTCTAAAATCCAAACTGAACATTCCGGAATTGTAACATAACACATTCTAAAATCTGAACTTAACATTCCGGAATGTTAACAACACATTCTAAAATCAGAATTTAACATTCCGGAATGTTAACATAAGACATTCTAAAATCCACACTGAACATTCCGGAATTGTAACATAACACATTCTAAAATCCACACTGAACATTCCGGAATTGTAACATAACACATTCTAAAATCCAAACTTAACATTCCGGAATGTTAACATAACACATTCTAAAATCTGAACTTAACATTCCGGAATGTTAACAACACATTCTAAAATCAGAATTTAACATTCCGGAATGTTAACATAAGACATTCTAAAATCCACACTGAACATTCCGGAATTGTAACATAACACATTCTAAAATCCAAACTTAACATTCCGGAATGTTAACATAACGCATTCTAAAATCCAAACTGAACATTCCGGAATTGTAACATAACACATTCTAAAATCTGAACTTAACATTCCGGAATGTTAACAACACATTCTAAAATCAGAATTTAACATTCCGGAATGTTAACATAAGACATTCTAAAATCCACACTGAACATTCCGGAATTGTAACATAACACATTCTAAAATCCACACTGAACATTCCGGAATTGTAACATAACACATTCTAAAATCCAAACTTAACATTCCGGAATGTTAACATAACACATTCTAAAATCTGAACTTAACATTCCGGAATGTTAACAACACATTCTAAAATCAGAATTTAACATTCCGGAATGTTAACATAAGACATTCTAAAATCCACACTGAACATTCCGGAATTGTAACATAACACATTCTAAAATCCAAACTTAACATTCCGGAATGTTAACATAACACATTCTAAAATCCAAACTGAACATTCCGGAATTGTAACATAACACATTCTAAAATCTGAACTTAACAGTCCGGAATGTTAACAACACATTCTAAAATGAGAATTTAACATTCCGGAATGTTAACATAACACATTCTAAAATCCAAACTGAACATTCCGGAATTGTTATTCCGTAACACATTCTGAATTCGAAACTAAACATTCCGGAATGTTAACATAACACATTCTAAAATCCAAACTGAACATTCCGGAATTGTAACATAACACATTCTAAAAACTGAACTTAACAATCTGGAATTTTTATTCCGTAACACATTCTGAATTCGAAACTGAACATTCCGGAATTGTAACATAACACATTCTAAAAAATGAACTTAACATTCTGGAATTTTTATTCCGTAACACATTCTAAAATCCAAACTGAACATTCCGGAATTGTTATTCCGTAACACATTCTAAAATCTGAACTTAACATTCTGGAATTGTAATTCCGTAACACATTCTGAATTCCGAACTAAACATTCCGGAATGTTAACATAAGACATTCTAAAATCCAAACTGAACATTCCGGAATTGTAATTCCGTAACACATTCTGAATTCCGAACAAAACATTCCGGAATGTTAACAAAACATTGTAAAATCAGAACTTAACATTCCGGAATGTTACCATAACACATTCTAAAATCCAAACTGAACATTCCGGAATTGTAATTCCGTAACACATTCTAAATTCCGAACTTAACATTCCGGAATGTTAACATAACACATTCTAAAATCTGTACTTAACATTCCGGAATTGTAATTCCGTAACACATTCTGAATTCCGAACTAAACATTCCGGAATGTTAACATAACGCATTCTAAAATCCAAACTGAACATTCCGGAATTGTAATTCCTTAACACATTCTGAATTCCGAACTAAACATTCCGGACATGATAACATAACACATTCTAAAATCCAAACTGAACATTCCGGAATTGTAACGCAACACATTCTAAAATCTGAACTGAACATTCCGGAATTGTAATTCCGTAACACATTCTGAATTCCGAACTAAACATTCCGTAATGTTAACATAACGCATTCTAAAATCCAAACTGAACATTCCGGAATTGTAACATAACACATTCTGAATTCCGAACAAAACATTCCGGAATGTTAACATAACACATTCTAAAATACAAACTGAACATTCCAGAATTGTAACATAACACATTCTAAAATCTGAACTTAACAGTCCGGAATGTTAACAACGCATTCTAAAATCAGAATTTAACATTCCGGAATGTTAACATAACACATTCTAAAATCCAAACTGAACATTCCGGAATTGTTATTCCGTAACACATTCTGAATTCGAAACTAAACATTCCGGAATGTTAACATAACACATTCTAAAATCCAAACTGAACATTCCGGAATTGTAACATAACACATTCTAAAAACTGAACTTAACATTCTGGAATTGTAATTCCGTAACACATTCTGAATTCCAAACTAAACATTCCGGAATGTTAACAAAAAACATTCTAAAATCCAAACTGAATATTCCGGAATTGTAATTCCGTAACACATTCTGAATTCCGAACTAAACATTCCGGAATGTTAACAAAAAACATTCTAAAATCCAAACTGAATATTCCGGAATTGTAATTCCGTAACACATTCTGAATTCCGAACTAAACATTCCGGAATGTTAACAAAAAACATTCTAAAATCCAAACTGAATATTCCGGAATTGTAATTCCGTAACACATTCTGAATTCCGAACTAAACATTCCGGAATGTTAACAAAAAACATTCTAAAATCCAAACTGAATATTCCGGAATTGTAATTCCGTAACACATTCTGAATTCAAAACTAAACATTCCGGAATGTTAACATAACACATTCTAAAATCCAAACTGAACATTCCGGAATTGTTATTCCGTAACACATTCTGAATTCCGAACTAAACATTCCGGAATGTTAACATAAAACATTCTAAAATCCAAACTGAATATTCCGGAATTGTAATTCCGTAACACATTCTGAATTCAAAACTAAACATTCCGGAATGTTAACATAACACATTCTAAAATCCGAACTGAACATTCCGGAATTGTAATTCCGTAACACATTCTGAATTCCGAACTAAACATTCCGGAATGTTAACATAACGCATTCTAAAATCCAAACTGAACATTCCGGAATTGTAACATAACACATTCTAAAATCTGAACTTAACATTCCGGAATGTTAACAACACATTCTAAAATCAGAATTTAACATTCCGGAATGTTAACATAAGACATTCTAAAATCCACACTGAACATTCCGGAATTGTAACATAACACATTCTAAAATCCACACTGAACATTCCGGAATTGTAACATAACACATTCTAAAATCCAAACTTAACATTCCGGAATGTTAACATAACACATTCTAAAATCTGAACTTAACATTCCGGAATGTTAACAACACATTCTAAAATCAGAATTTAACATTCCGGAATGTTAACATAAGACATTCTAAAATCCACACTGAACATTCCGGAATTGTAACATAACACATTCTAAAATCCAAACTTAACATTCCGGAATGTTAACATAACGCATTCTAAAATCCAAACTGAACATTCCGGAATTGTAACATAACACATTCTAAAATCTGAACTTAACATTCCGGAATGTTAACAACACATTCTAAAATCAGAATTTAACATTCCGGAATGTTAACATAAGACATTCTAAAATCCACACTGAACATTCCGGAATTGTAACATAACACATTCTAAAATCCACACTGAACATTCCGGAATTGTAACATAACACATTCTAAAATCCAAACTTAACATTCCGGAATGTTAACATAACACATTCTAAAATCTGAACTTAACATTCCGGAATGTTAACAACACATTCTAAAATCAGAATTTAACATTCCGGAATGTTAACATAACACATTCTAAAATCCAAACTGAACATTCCGGAATTGTAATTCCGTAACACATTCTGAATTCCGAACTAAACATTCCGGAATGTTAACATAACGCATTCTAAAATCCAAACTGAACATTCCGGAATTGTAACATAACACATTCTAAAATCTGAACTTAACATTCCGGAATGTTAACAACACATTCTAAAATCAGAATTTAACATTCCGGAATGTTAACATAAGACATTCTAAAATCCACACTGAACATTCCGGAATTGTAACATAACACATTCTAAAATCCACACTGAACATTCCGGAATTGTAACATAACACATTCTAAAATCCAAACTTAACATTCCGGAATGTTAACATAACACATTCTAAAATCTGAACTTAACATTCCGGAATGTTAACAACACATTCTAAAATCAGAATTTAACATTCCGGAATGTTAACATAAGACATTCTAAAATCCACACTGAACATTCCGGAATTGTAACATAACACATTCTAAAATCCAAACTTAACATTCCGGAATGTTAACATAACGCATTCTAAAATCCAAACTGAACATTCCGGAATTGTAACATAACACATTCTAAAATCTGAACTTAACATTCCGGAATGTTAACAACACATTCTAAAATCAGAATTTAACATTCCGGAATGTTAACATAAGACATTCTAAAATCCACACTGAACATTCCGGAATTGTAACATAACACATTCTAAAATCCACACTGAACATTCCGGAATTGTAACATAACACATTCTAAAATCCAAACTTAACATTCCGGAATGTTAACATAACACATTCTAAAATCTGAACTTAACATTCCGGAATGTTAACAACACATTCTAAAATCAGAATTTAACATTCCGGAATGTTAACATAAGACATTCTAAAATCCACACTGAACATTCCGGAATTGTAACATAACACATTCTAAAATCCAAACTTAACATTCCGGAATGTTAACATAACACATTCTAAAATCCAAACTGAACATTCCGGAATTGTAACATAACACATTCTAAAATCTGAACTTAACAGTCCGGAATGTTAACAACACATTCTAAAATGAGAATTTAACATTCCGGAATGTTAACATAACACATTCTAAAATCCAAACTGAACATTCCGGAATTGTTATTCCGTAACACATTCTGAATTCGAAACTAAACATTCCGGAATGTTAACATAACACATTCTAAAATCCAAACTGAACATTCCGGAATTGTAACATAACACATTCTAAAAACTGAACTTAACAATCTGGAATTTTTATTCCGTAACACATTCTGAATTCGAAACTGAACATTCCGGAATTGTAACATAACACATTCTAAAAAATGAACTTAACATTCTGGAATTTTTATTCCGTAACACATTCTAAAATCCAAACTGAACATTCCGGAATTGTTATTCCGTAACACATTCTAAAATCTGAACTTAACATTCTGGAATTGTAATTCCGTAACACATTCTGAATTCCGAACTAAACATTCCGGAATGTTAACATAAGACATTCTAAAATCCAAACTGAACATTCCGGAATTGTAATTCCGTAACACATTCTGAATTCCGAACAAAACATTCCGGAATGTTAACAAAACATTGTAAAATCAGAACTTAACATTCCGGAATGTTACCATAACACATTCTAAAATCCAAACTGAACATTCCGGAATTGTAATTCCGTAACACATTCTAAATTCCGAACTTAACATTCCGGAATGTTAACATAACACATTCTAAAATCTGTACTTAACATTCCGGAATTGTAATTCCGTAACACATTCTGAATTCCGAACTAAACATTCCGGAATGTTAACATAACGCATTCTAAAATCCAAACTGAACATTCCGGAATTGTAATTCCTTAACACATTCTGAATTCCGAACTAAACATTCCGGACATGATAACATAACACATTCTAAAATCCAAACTGAACATTCCGGAATTGTAACGCAACACATTCTAAAATCTGAACTGAACATTCCGGAATTGTAATTCCGTAACACATTCTGAATTCCGAACTAAACATTCCGTAATGTTAACATAACGCATTCTAAAATCCAAACTGAACATTCCGGAATTGTAACATAACACATTCTGAATTCCGAACAAAACATTCCGGAATGTTAACATAACACATTCTAAAATACAAACTGAACATTCCAGAATTGTAACATAACACATTCTAAAATCTGAACTTAACAGTCCGGAATGTTAACAACGCATTCTAAAATCAGAATTTAACATTCCGGAATGTTAACATAACACATTCTAAAATCCAAACTGAACATTCCGGAATTGTTATTCCGTAACACATTCTGAATTCGAAACTAAACATTCCGGAATGTTAACATAACACATTCTAAAATCCAAACTGAACATTCCGGAATTGTAACATAACACATTCTAAAAACTGAACTTAACATTCTGGAATTGTAATTCCGTAACACATTCTGAATTCCAAACTAAACATTCCGGAATGTTAACAAAAAACATTCTAAAATCCAAACTGAATATTCCGGAATTGTAATTCCGTAACACATTCTGAATTCCGAACTAAACATTCCGGAATGTTAACAAAAAACATTCTAAAATCCAAACTGAATATTCCGGAATTGTAATTCCGTAACACATTCTGAATTCCGAACTAAACATTCCGGAATGTTAACAAAAAACATTCTAAAATCCAAACTGAATATTCCGGAATTGTAATTCCGTAACACATTCTGAATTCCGAACTAAACATTCCGGAATGTTAACAAAAAACATTCTAAAATCCAAACTGAATATTCCGGAATTGTAATTCCGTAACACATTCTGAATTCAAAACTAAACATTCCGGAATGTTAACATAACACATTCTAAAATCCGAACTGAACATTCCGGAATTGTAAGATAACACATTCTAAAAACTGAACTTAACATTCTGGAATTGTAATTCCGTAACACATTCTGAATTCCGAACTAAACATTCCGGAATGTTAACATAACACATTCTAAAATCCAAACTGAACATTCCGGAATTGTTATTCCGTAACACATTCTGAATTCCGAACTAAACATTCCGGAATGTTAACATAAAACATTCTAAAATCCAAACTGAATATTCCGGAATTGTAATTCCGTAACACATTCTGAATTCAAAACTAAACATTCCGGAATGTTAACATAACACATTCTAAAATCCGAACTGAACATTCCGGAATTGTAATTCCGTAACACATTCTGAATTCCGAACTAAACATTCCGGAATGTTAACATAACGCATTCTAAAATCCAAACTGAACATTCCGGAATTGTAACATAACACATTCTAAAATCTGAACTTAACATTCCGGAATGTTAACAACACATTCTAAAATCAGAATTTAACATTCCGGAATGTTAACATAACACATTCTAAAATCCAAACTGAACATTCCGGAATTGTAATTCCGTAACACATTCTGAATTCCGAACTAAACATTCCGGAATGTTAACATAACGCATTCTAAAATCCAAACTGAACATTCCGGAATTGTAACATAACACATTCTAAAATCTGAACTTAACATTCCGGAATGTTAACAACACATTCTAAAATCAGAATTTAACATTCCGGAATGTTAACATAAGACATTCTAAAATCCACACTGAACATTCCGGAATTGTAACATAACACATTCTAAAATCCACACTGAACATTCCGGAATTGTAACATAACACATTCTAAAATCCAAACTTAACATTCCGGAATGTTAACATAACACATTCTAAAATCTGAACTTAACATTCCGGAATGTTAACAACACATTCTAAAATCAGAATTTAACATTCCGGAATGTTAACATAAGACATTCTAAAATCCACACTGAACATTCCGGAATTGTAACATAACACATTCTAAAATCCAAACTTAACATTCCGGAATGTTAACATAACGCATTCTAAAATCCAAACTGAACATTCCGGAATTGTAACATAACACATTCTAAAATCTGAACTTAACATTCCGGAATGTTAACAACACATTCTAAAATCAGAATTTAACATTCCGGAATGTTAACATAAGACATTCTAAAATCCACACTGAACATTCCGGAATTGTAACATAACACATTCTAAAATCCACACTGAACATTCCGGAATTGTAACATAACACATTCTAAAATCCAAACTTAACATTCCGGAATGTTAACATAACACATTCTAAAATCCAAACTGAACATTCCGGAATTGTTATTCCGTAACACATTCTGAATTCGAAACTAAACATTCCGGAATGTTAACATAACACATTCTAAAATCCAAACTGAACATTCCGGAATTGTAACATAACACATTCTAAAAACTGAACTTAACAATCTGGAATTTTTATTCCGTAACACATTCTGAATTCGAAACTGAACATTCCGGAATTGTAACATAACACATTCTAAAAAATGAACTTAACATTCTGGAATTTTTATTCCGTAACACATTCTAAAATCCAAACTGAACATTCCGGAATTGTTATTCCGTAACACATTCTAAAATCTGAACTTAACATTCTGGAATTGTAATTCCGTAACACATTCTGAATTCCGAACTAAACATTCCGGAATGTTAACATAAGACATTCTAAAATCCAAACTGAACATTCCGGAATTGTAATTCCGTAACACATTCTGAATTCCGAACAAAACATTCCGGAATGTTAACAAAACATTGTAAAATCAGAACTTAACATTCCGGAATGTTACCATAACACATTCTAAAATCCAAACTGAACATTCCGGAATTGTAATTCCGTAACACATTCTAAATTCCGAACTTAACATTCCGGAATGTTAACATAACACATTCTAAAATCTGTACTTAACATTCCGGAATTGTAATTCCGTAACACATTCTGAATTCCGAACTAAACATTCCGGAATGTTAACATAACGCATTCTAAAATCCAAACTGAACATTCCGGAATTGTAATTCCTTAACACATTCTGAATTCCGAACTAAACATTCCGGACATGATAACATAACACATTCTAAAATCCAAACTGAACATTCCGGAATTGTAACGCAACACATTCTAAAATCTGAACTGAACATTCCGGAATTGTAATTCCGTAACACATTCTGAATTCCGAACTAAACATTCCGTAATGTTAACATAACGCATTCTAAAATCCAAACTGAACATTCCGGAATTGTAACATAACACATTCTGAATTCCGAACAAAACATTCCGGAATGTTAACATAACACATTCTAAAATACAAACTGAACATTCCAGAATTGTAACATAACACATTCTAAAATCTGAACTTAACAGTCCGGAATGTTAACAATGCATTCTAAAATCAGAATTTAACATTCCGGAATGTTAACATAACACATTCTAAAATCCAAACTGAACATTCCGGAATTGTTATTCCGTAACACATTCTGAATTCGAAACTAAACATTCCGGAATGTTAACATAACACATTCTAAAATCCAAACTGAACATTCCGGAATTGTAACATAACACATTCTAAAAACTGAACTTAACATTCTGGAATTGTAATTCCGTAACACATTCTGAATTCCGAACTAAACATTCCGGAATGTTAACAAAAAACATTCTAAAATCCAAACTGAATATTCCGGAATTGTAATTCCGTAACACATTCTGAATTCCGAACTAAACATTCCGGAATGTTAACAAAAAACATTCTAAAATCCAAACTGAATATTCCGGAATTGTAATTCCGTAACACATTCTGAATTCCGAACTAAACATTCCGGAATGTTAACAAAAAACATTCTAAAATCCAAACTGAATATTCCGGAATTGTAATTCCGTAACACATTCTGAATTCAAAACTAAACATTCCGGAATGTTAACATAACACATTCTAAAATCCGAACTGAACATTCCGGAATTGTAAGATAACACATTCTAAAAACTGAACTTAAAATTCTGGAATTGTAATTCCGTAACACATTCTGAATTCCGAACTAAACATTCCGGAATGTTAACATAACACATTCTAAAATCCAAACTGAACATTCCGGAATTGTTATTCCGTAACACATTCTGAATTCCGAACTAAACATTCCGGAATGTTAACATAAAACATTCTAAAATCCAAACTGAATATTCCGGAATTGTAATTCCGTAACACATTCTGAATTCAAAACTAAACATTCCGGAATGTTAACATAACACATTCTAAAATCCGAACTGAACATTCCGGAATTGTAATTCCGTAACACATTCTGAATTCCGAACTAAACATTCCGGAATGTTAACATAACGCATTCTAAAATCCAAACTGAACATTCCGGAATTGTAACATAACACATTCTAAAATCTGAACTTAACATTCCGGAATGTTAACAACACATTCTAAAATCAGAATTTAACATTCCGGAATGTTAACATAAGACATTCTAAAATCCACACTGAACATTCCGGAATTGTAACATAACACATTCTAAAATCCAAACTTAACATTCCGGAATGTTAACATAACGCATTCTAAAATCCAAACTGAACATTCCGGAATTGTAACATAACACATTCTAAAATCTGAACTTAACATTCCGGAATGTTAACAACACATTCTAAAATCAGAATTTAACATTCCGGAATGTTAACATAAGACATTCTAAAATCCACACTGAACATTCCGGAATTGTAACATAACACATTCTAAAATCCACACTGAACATTCCGGAATTGTAACATAACACATTCTAAAATCCAAACTGAACATTCCGGAATTGTAACATAACACATTCTAAAATCTGAACTTAACATTCCGGAATGTTAACAACACATTCTAAAATCAGAATTTAACATTCCGGAATGTTAACATAAGACATTCTAAAATCCACACTGAACATTCCGGAATTGTAACATAACACATTCTAAAATCCAAACTTAACATTCCGGAATGTTAACATAACACATTCTAAAATCCAAACTGAACATTCCGGAATTGTAACATAACACATTCTAAAATCTGAACTTAACAGTCCGGAATGTTAACAACACATTCTAAAATGAGAATTTAACATTCCGGAATGTTAACATAACACATTCTAAAATCCAAACTGAACATTCCGGAATTTTTATTCCGTAACACATTCTGAATTCGAAACTAAACATTCCGGAATTGTAACATAACACATTCTAAAAAATGAACTTAACATTCTGGAATTTTTATTCCGTAACACATTCTAAAATCCAAACTGAACATTCCGGAATTGTTATTCCGTAACACATTCTAAAATCTGAACTTAACATTCTGGAATTGTAATTCCGTAACACATTCTGAATTCCGAACTAAACATTCCGGAATGTTAACATAAGACATTCTAAAATCCAAACTGAACATTCCGGAATTGTAATTCCGTAACACATTCTGAATTCCGAACAAAACATTCCGGAATGTTAACAAAACATTGTAAAATCAGAACTTAACATTCCGGAATGTTACCATAACACATTCTAAAATCCAAACTGAACATTCCGGAATTGTAATTCCGTAACACATTCTAAATTCCGAACTTAACATTCCGGAATGTTAACATAACACATTCTAAAATCTGTACTTAACATTCCGGAATTGTAATTCCGTAACACATTCTGAATTCCGAACTAAACATTCCGGAATGTTAACATAACGCATTCTAAAATCCAAACTGAACATTCCGGAATTGTAATTCCTTAACACATTCTGAATTCCGAACTAAACATTCCGGACATGATAACATAACACATTCTAAAATCCAAACTGAACATTCCGGAATTGTAACGCAACACATTCTAAAATCTGAACTGAACATTCCGGAATTGTAATTCCGTAACACATTCTGAATTCCGAACTAAACATTCCGTAATGTTAACATAACGCATTCTAAAATCCAAACTGAACATTCCGGAATTGTAACATAACACATTCTGAATTCCGAACAAAACATTCCGGAATGTTAACATAACACATTCTAAAATACAAACTGAACATTCCAGAATTGTAACATAACACATTCTAAAATCTGAACTTAACAGTCCGGAATGTTAACAATGCATTCTAAAATCAGAATTTAACATTCCGGAATGTTAACATAACACATTCTAAAATCCAAACTGAACATTCCGGAATTGTTATTCCGTAACACATTCTGAATTCGAAACTAAACATTCCGGAATGTTAACATAACACATTCTAAAATCCAAACTGAACATTCCGGAATTGTAACATAACACATTCTAAAAACTGAACTTAACATTCTGGAATTGTAATTCCGTAACACATTCTGAATTCCGAACTAAACATTCCGGAATGTTAACAAAAAACATTCTAAAATCCAAACTGAATATTCCGGAATTGTAATTCCGTAACACATTCTGAATTCCGAACTAAACATTCCGGAATGTTAACAAAAAACATTCTAAAATCCAAACTGAATATTCCGGAATTGTAATTCCGTAACACATTCTGAATTCCGAACTAAACATTCCGGAATGTTAACAAAAAACATTCTAAAATCCAAACTGAATATTCCGGAATTGTAATTCCGTAACACATTCTGAATTCAAAACTAAACATTCCGGAATGTTAACATAACACATTCTAAAATCCGAACTGAACATTCCGGAATTGTAAGATAACACATTCTAAAAACTGAACTTAAAATTCTGGAATTGTAATTCCGTAACACATTCTGAATTCCGAACTAAACATTCCGGAATGTTAACATAACACATTCTAAAATCCAAACTGAACATTCCGGAATTGTTATTCCGTAACACATTCTGAATTCCGAACTAAACATTCCGGAATGTTAACATAAAACATTCTAAAATCCAAACTGAATATTCCGGAATTGTAATTCCGTAACACATTCTGAATTCAAAACTAAACATTCCGGAATGTTAACATAACACATTCTAAAATCCGAACTGAACATTCCGGAATTGTAATTCCGTAACACATTCTGAATTCCGAACTAAACATTCCGGAATGTTAACATAACGCATTCTAAAATCC
This sequence comes from Sebastes fasciatus, assembly GCF_043250625.1. Lineage (NCBI taxonomy): Eukaryota > Metazoa > Chordata > Actinopteri > Perciformes > Sebastidae > Sebastes > Sebastes fasciatus. Next base: position 42,992,042 of record NC_133795.1, on the reverse strand, counting down.
AAACTGAACATTCCGGAATTGTAACATAACACATTCTAAAATCTGAACTTAACATTCCGGAATGTTAACAACACATTCTAAAATCAGAATTTAACATTCCGGAATGTTAACATAAGACATTCTAAAATCCACACTGAACATTCCGGAATTGTAACATAACACATTCTAAAATCCAAACTTAACATTCCGGAATGTTAACATAACGCATTCTAAAATCCAAACTGAACATTCCGGAATTGTAACATAACACATTCTAAAATCTGAACTTAACATTCCGGAATGTTAACAACACATTCTAAAATCAGAATTTAACATTCCGGAATGTTAACATAAGACATTCTAAAATCCACACTGAACATTCCGGAATTGTAACATAACACATTCTAAAATCCACACTGAACATTCCGGAATTGTAACATAACACATTCTAAAATCCAAACTTAACATTCCGGAATGTTAACATAACACATTCTAAAATCTGAACTTAACATTCCGGAATGTTAACAACACATTCTAAAATCAGAATTTAACATTCCGGAATGTTAACATAAGACATTCTAAAATCCACACTGAACATTCCGGAATTGTAACATAACACATTCTAAAATCCAAACTTAACATTCCGGAATGTTACCATAACACATTCTAAAATCCAAACTGAACATTCCGGAATTGTAACATAACACATTCTAAAATCTGAACTTAACAGTCCGGAATGTTAACAACACATTCTAAAATGAGAATTTAACATTCCGGAATGTTAACATAACACATTCTAAAATCCAAACTGAACATTCCGGAATTGTTATTCCGTAACACATTCTGAATTCGAAACTAAACATTCCGGAATGTTAACATAACACATTCTAAAATCCAAACTGAACATTCCGGAATTGTAACATAACACATTCTAAAAACTGAACTTAACAATCTGGAATTTTTATTCCGTAACACATTCTGAATTCGAAACTGAACATTCCGGAATTGTAACATAACACATTCTAAAAAATGAACTTAACATTCTGGAATTTTTATTCCGTAACACATTCTAAAATCCAAACTGAACATTCCGGAATTGTTATTCCGTAACACATTCTAAAATCTGAACTTAACATTCTGGAATTGTAATTCCGTAACACATTCTGAATTCCGAACTAAACATTCCGGAATGTTAACATAAGACATTCTAAAATCCAAACTGAACATTCCGGAATTGTAATTCCGTAACACATTCTGAATTCCGAACAAAACATTCCGGAATGTTAACAAAACATTGTAAAATCAGAACTTAACATTCCGGAATGTTACCATAACACATTCTAAAATCCAAACTGAACATTCCGGAATTGTAATTCCGTAACACATTCTAAATTCCGAACTTAACATTCCGGAATGTTAACATAACACATTCTAAAATCTGTACTTAACATTCCGGAATTGTAATTCCGTAACACATTCTGAATTCCGAACTAAACATTCCGGAATGTTAACATAACGCATTCTAAAATCCAAACTGAACATTCCGGAATTGTAATTCCTTAACACATTCTGAATTCCGAACTAAACATTCCGGACATGATAACATAACACATTCTAAAATCCAAACTGAACATTCCGGAATTGTAACGCAACACATTCTAAAATCTGAACTGAACATTCCGGAATTGTAATTCCGTAACACATTCTGAATTCCGAACTAAACATTCCGTAATGTTAACATAACGCATTCTAAAATCCAAACTGAACATTCCGGAATTGTAACATAACACATTCTGAATTCCGAACAAAACATTCCGGAATGTTAACATAACACATTCTAAAATACAAACTGAACATTCCAGAATTGTAACATAACACATTCTAAAATCTGAACTTAACAGTCCGGAATGTTAACAATGCATTCTAAAATCAGAATTTAACATTCCGGAATGTTAACATAACACATTCTAAAATCCAAACTGAACATTCCGGAATTGTTATTCCGTAACACATTCTGAATTCGAAACTAAACATTCCGGAATGTTAACATAACACATTCTAAAATCCAAACTGAACATTCCGGAATTGTAACATAACACATTCTAAAAACTGAACTTAACATTCTGGAATTGTAATTCCGTAACACATTCTGAATTCCGAACTAAACATTCCGGAATGTTAACAAAAAACATTCTAAAATCCAAACTGAATATTCCGGAATTGTAATTCCGTAACACATTCTGAATTCCGAACTAAACATTCCGGAATGTTAACAAAAAACATTCTAAAATCCAAACTGAATATTCCGGAATTGTAATTCCGTAACACATTCTGAATTCCGAACTAAACATTCCGGAATGTTAACAAAAAACATTCTAAAATCCAAACTGAATATTCCGGAATTGTAATTCCGTAACACATTCTGAATTCAAAACTAAACATTCCGGAATGTTAACATAACACATTCTAAAATCCGAACTGAACATTCCGGAATTGTAAGATAACACATTCTAAAAACTGAACTTAAAATTCTGGAATTGTAATTCCGTAACACATTCTGAATTCCGAACTAAACATTCCGGAATGTTAACATAACACATTCTAAAATCCAAACTGAACATTCCGGAATTGTTATTCCGTAACACATTCTGAATTCCGAACTAAACATTCCGGAATGTTAACAAAAAACATTCTAAAATCCAAACTGAATATTCCGGAATTGTAATTCCGTAACACATTCTGAATTCAAAACTAAACATTCCGGAATGTTAACATAACACATTCTAAAATCCGAACTGAACATTCCGGAATTGTAAGATAACACATTCTAAAAACTGAACTTAAAATTCTGGAATTGTAATTCCGTAACACATTCTGAATTCCGAACTAAACATTCCGGAATGTTAACATAACACATTCTAAAATCCAAACTGAACATTCCGGAATTGTTATTCCGTAACACATTCTGAATTCCGAACTAAACATTCCGGAATGTTAACATAAAACATTCTAAAATCCAAACTGAATATTCCGGAATTGTAATTCCGTAACACATTCTGAATTCAAAACTAAACATTCCGGAATGTTAACATAACACATTCTAAAATCCGAACTGAACATTCCGGAATTGTAATTCCGTAACACATTCTGAATTCCGAACTAAACATTCCGGAATGTTAACATAACGCATTCTAAAATCCAAACTGAACATTCCGGAATTGTAACATAACACATTCTAAAATCTGAACTTAACATTCCGGAATGTTAACAACACATTCTAAAATCAGAATTTAACATTCCGGAATGTTAACATAACACATTCTAAAATCCAAACTGAACATTCCGGAATTGTAATTCCGTAACACATTCTGAATTCCGAACTAAACATTCCGGAATGTTAACATAACGCATTCTAAAATCCAAACTGAACATTCCGGAATTGTAACATAACACATTCTAAAATCTGAACTTAACATTCCGGAATGTTAACAACACATTCTAAAATCAGAATTTAACATTCCGGAATGTTAACATAAGACATTCTAAAATCCACACTGAACATTCCGGAATTGTAACATAACACATTCTAAAATCCACACTGAACATTCCGGAATTGTAACATAACACATTCTAAAATCCAAACTTAACATTCCGGAATGTTAACATAACACATTCTAAAATTTGAACTTAACATTCCGGAATGTTAACAACACATTCTAAAATCAGAATTTAACATTCCGGAATGTTAACATAAGACATTCTAAAATCCACACTGAACATTCCGGAATTGTAACATAACACATTCTAAAATCCAAACTTAACATTCCGGAATGTTAACATAACACATTCTAAAATCCAAACTGAACATTCCGGAATTGTAACATAACACATTCTAAAATCTGAACTTAACAGTCCGGAATGTTAACAACACATTCTAAAATGAGAATTTAACATTCCGGAATGTTAACATAACACATTCTAAAATCCAAACTGAACATTCCGGAATTGTTATTCCGTAACACATTCTGAATTCGAAACTAAACATTCCGGAATGTTAACATAACACATTCTAAAATCCAAACTGAACATTCCGGAATTGTAACATAACACATTCTAAAAACTGAACTTAACAATCTGGAATTTTTATTCCGTAACACATTCTGAATTCGAAACTGAACATTCCGGAATTGTAACATAACACATTCTAAAAAATGAACTTAACATTCTGGAATTGTAATTCCGTAACACATTCTGAATTCCGAACTAAACATTCCGGAATGTTAACATAAGACATTCTAAAATCCAAACTGAACATTCCGGAATTGTAATTCCGTAACACATTCTGAATTCCGAACAAAACATTCCGGAATGTTAACAAAACATTGTAAAATCAGAACTTAACATTCCGGAATGTTACCATAACACATTCTAAAATCCAAACTGAACATTCCGGAATTGTAATTCCGTAACACATTCTAAATTCCGAACTTAACATTCCGGAATGTTAACATAACACATTCTAAAATCTGTACTTAACATTCCGGAATTGTAATTCCGTAACACATTCTGAATTCCGAACTAAACATTCCGGAATGTTAACATAACGCATTCTAAAATCCAAACTGAACATTCCGGAATTGTAATTCCTTAACACATTCTGAATTCCGAACTAAACATTCCGGACATGATAACATAACACATTCTAAAATCCAAACTGAACATTCCGGAATTGTAACGCAACACATTCTAAAATCTGAACTGAACATTCCGGAATTGTAATTCCGTAACACATTCTGAATTCCGAACTAAACATTCCGTAATGTTAACATAACGCATTCTAAAATCCAAACTGAACATTCCGGAATTGTAACATAACACATTCTGAATTCCGAACAAAACATTCCGGAATGTTAACATAACAAATTCTAAAATACAAACTGAACATTCCGGAATTGTAACATAACACATTTTAAAATCTGAACTTAACAGTCCGGAATGTTAACAACACATTCTAAAATCAGAATTTAACATTCCGGAATGTTAACATAACACATTCTAAAATCCAAACTGAACATTCCGGAATTGTTATTCCGTAACACATTCTGAATTCGAAACTAAACATTCCGGAATGTTAACATAACACATTCTAAAATCCAAACTGAACATTCCGGAATTGTAACATAACACATTCTAAAAACTGAACTTAACATTCTGGAATTGTAATTCCGTAACACATTCTGAATTCCGAACTAAACATTCCGGAATGTTAACATAACACATTCTAAAATCCAAACTGAACATTCCGGAATTGTTATTCCGTAACACATTCTGAATTCCGAACTAAACATTCCGGAATGTTAACATAAAACATTCTAAAATCCAAACTGAATATTCCGGAATTGTAATTCCGTAACACATTCTGAATTCAAAACTAAACATTCCGGAATGTTAACATAACACATTCTAAAATCCGAACTGAACATTCCGGAATTGTAATTCCGTAACACATTCTGAATTCCGAACTAAACATTCCGGAATGTTAACATAACGCATTCTAAAATCCAAACTGAACATTCCGGAATTGTAACGCAACACATTCTAAAATCTGAACTGAACATTCCGGAATTGTAATTCCGTAACACATTCTGAATTCCGAACTAAACATTCCGGAATGTTAACATAACGCATTCTAAAATCCAAACTGAACATTCCGGAATTGTAACATAACACATTCTAAAATCTGAACTTAACATTCCGGAATGTTAACAACACATTCTAAAATCAGAATTTAACATTCCGGAATGTTAACATAAGACATTCTAAAATCCAAACTGAACATTCCGGAATTGTAATTCCGTAACACATTCTGAATTCCGAACTAAACATTCCGTAATGTTAACATAACGCATTCTAAAATCCAAACTGAACATTCCGGAATTGTAACATAACACATTCTGAATTCCGAACAAAACATTCCGGAATGTTAACATAACACATTCTAAAATACAAACTGAACATTCCGGAATTGTAACATAACACATTCTAAAATCTGAACTTAACAGTCCGGAATGTTAACAACACATTCTAAAATCAGAATTTAACATTCCGGAATGTTAACATAACACATTCTAAAATCCAAACTGAACATTCCGGAATTGTAACATAACACATTCTAAAATCTGAACTTAACAGTCCGGAATGTTAACAACACATTCTAAAATCAGAATTTAACATTCCGGAATGTTAACATAACACATTCTAAAATCCAAACTGAACATTCCGGAATTGTTATTCCGTAACACATTCTGAATTCGAAACTAAACATTCCGGAATGTTAACATAACACATTCTAAAATCCAAACTGAACATTCCGGAATTGTTATTCCGTAACACATTCTGAATTCCGAACTAAACATTCCGGAATGTTAACATAAAACATTCTAAAATCCAAACTGAATATTCCGGAATTGTAATTCCGTAACACATTCTGAATTCAAAACTAAACATTCCGGAATGTTAACATAACACATTCTAAAATCCGAACTGAACATTCCGGAATTGTAATTCCGTAACACATTCTGAATTCCGAACAAAACATTCTGGAATGATAACATAACACATTCTAAAATATAAACTGAACATTCCGGAATTGTAATTCAGTAACACATTCTGAATTCCGAACTAAACATTCCGGAATGTTAACATAACGCATTCTAAAATCCAAACTGAACATTCCGGAATTGTAACATAACACATTCTAAAATCTGAACTTAACATTCCGGAATGTTAACAACACATTCTAAAATCAGAATTTAACATCCCGGAATGTTAACATAACACATTCTAAAATCCAAACTGAACATTCCGGAATTGTAATTCCGTAACACATTCTGAATTCCGAACTAAACATTCCAGAATGTTAACATAAGACATTCTAAAATCCACACTGAACATTCCGGAATTGTAACATAACACATTCTAAAATCCAAACTTAACATTCCGGAATGTTAACATAACACATTCTAAAATCCAAACTGAACATTCCGGAATTGTAACATAACACATTCTAAAATCTGAACTTAACAGTCCGGAATGTTAACAACACATTCTAAAATGAGAATTTAACATTCCGGAATGTTAACATAACACATTCTAAAATCCAAACTGAACATTCCGGAATTGTTATTCCGTAACACATTCTGAATTCGAAACTAAACATTCCGGAATGTTAACATAACACATTCTAAAATCCAAACTGAACATTCCGGAATTGTAATTCCGTAACACATTCTGAATTCCGAACTAAACATTCCGGAATGTTAACATAACACATTCTAAAATCCAAACTGAACATTCCGGAATTGTAACATAACACATTCTAAAAAATGAACTTAACATTCTGGAATTGTAATTCCGTAACACATTCTGAATTCCGAACTAAACATTCCGGAATGTTAACAAAAGACATTCTAAAATCCAAACTGAACATTCCGGAATTGTTATTCCGTAACACATTCTAAAATCTGAACTTAACATTCTGGAATTGTAATTCCGTAACACATTCTGAATTCCGAACTAAACATTCCGGAATGTTAACATAAGACATTCTAAAATCCAAACTGAACATTCCGGAATTGTAATTCCGTAACACATTCTGAATTCCGAACAAAACATTCCGGAATGTTAACATAACGCATTCTAAAATCCAAACTGAACATTCCGGAATTGTAACATAACACATTCTAATATCTGAACTTAACATTCCGGAATGTTAACAAAACATTGTAAAATCAGAACTTAACATTCCGGAATGTTACCATAACACATTCTAAAATCCAAACTGAACATTCCGGAATTGTAATTCCGTAACACATTCTAAATTCCGAACTTAACATTCCGGAATGTTAACATAACACATTCTAAAATCTGTACTTAACATTCCGGAATTGTAATTCCGTAACACATTCTGAATTCCGAACTAAACATTCCGGAATGTTAACATAACGCATTCTAAAATCCAAACTGAACATTCCGGAATTGTAATTCCGTAACACATTCTGAATTTCGAACTAAACATTCCGGACATGATAACATAACACATTCTAAAATCAGAACTTAACATTCCGGAATTGTACTTCCGTAATACATTCTGAATTCCGAACTAATAACATAACACATTCTAAAATCCAAACTGAACATTCCGGAATTGTAACGCAACACATTCTAAAATCTGAACTGAACATTCCGGAATTGTAATTCCGTAAGACATTCTTAATTCCGAACTAAACATTCCGGAATGTTAACATAACGCATTCTAAAATCCAAACTGAACATTCCGGAATTGTAATTCCGTAACACATTCTGAATTCCGAACTAAACATTCCGGACATGATAACATAACACATTCTAAAATCAGAACTTAACATTCCGGAATTGTACTTCCGTAATACATTCTGAATTCCGAACTAATAACATAACGCATTCTAAAATCCAAACTGAACATTCCGGAATTGTAACATAACACATTCTGAATTCCGAACAAAACATTCCGGAATGTTAACATAACACATTCTAAAATACAAACTGAACATTCCGGAATTGTAACATAACACATTCTAAAATCTGAACTTAACAGTCCGGAATGTTAACAACACATTCTAAAATCAGAATTTAACATTCCGGAATGTTAACATAACACATTCTAAAATCCAAACTGAACATTCCGGAATTGTTATTCCGTAACACATTCTGAATTCGAAACTAAACATTCCGGAATGTTAACATAACACATTCTAAAATCCAAACTGAACATTCCGGAATTGTAACATAACACATTCTAAAAACTGAACTTAACATTCTGGAATTGTAATTCCGTAACACATTCTGAATTCCGAACTAAACATTCCGGAATGTTAACATAACACATTCTAAAATCCAAACTGAACATTCCGGAATTGTTATTCCGTAACACATTCTGAATTCCGAACTAAACATTCCGGAATGTTAACATAAAACATTCTAAAATCCAAACTGAATATTCCGGAATTGTAATTCCGTAACACATTCTGAATTCAAAACTAAACATTCCGGAATGTTAACATAACACATTCTAAAATCCGAACTGAACATTCCGGAATTGTAATTCCGTAACACATTCTGAATTCCGAACTAAACATTCCGGAATGTTAACATAACGCATTCTAAAATCCAAACTGAACATTCCGGAATTGTAACATAACACATTCTAAAATCTGAACTTAACATTCCGGAATGTTAACAACACATTCTAAAATCAGAATTTAACATTCCGGAATGTTAACATAACACATTCTAAAATCCAAACTGAACATTCCGGAATTGTAATTCCGTAACACATTCTGAATTCCGAACTAAACATTCCGGAATGTTAACATAACGCATTCTAAAATCCAAACTGAACATTCCGGAATTGTAACATAACACATTCTAAAATCTGAACTTAACATTCCGGAATGTTAACATAACACATTCTAAAATCTGAACTTAACATTCCGGAATGTTAACAACACATTCTAAAATCAGAATTTAACATTCCGGAATGTTAACATAAGACATTCTAAAATCCACACTGAACATTCCGGAATTGTAACATAACACATTCTAAAATCCAAACTTAACATTCCGGAATGTTAACATAACACATTCTAAAATCCAAACTGAACATTCCGGAATTGTAACATAACACATTCTAAAATCTGAACTTAACAGTCCGGAATGTTAACAACACATTCTAAAATGAGAATTTAACATTCCGGAATGTTAACATAACACATTCTAAAATCCAAACTGAACATTCCGGAATTGTTATTCCGTAACACATTCTGAATTCGAAACTAAACATTCCGGAATGTTAACATAACACATTCTAAAATCCAAACTGAACATTCCGGAATTGTAACATAACACATTCTAAAAACTGAACTTAACAATCTGGAATTTTTATTCCGTAACACATTCTGAATTCGAAACTGAACATTCCGGAATTGTAACATAACACATTCTAAAAAATGAACTTAACATTCTGGAATTGTAATTCCGTAACACATTCTGAATTCCGAACTAAACATTCCGGAATGTCAACAAAAGACATTCTAAAATCCAAACTGAACATTCCGGAATTGTTATTCCGTAACACATTCTAAAATCTGAACTTAACATTCTGGAATTGTAATTCCGTAACACATTCTGAATTCCGAACTAAACATTCCGGAATGTTAACAAAAGACATTCTAAAATCCAAACTGAACATTCCGGAATTGTTATTCCGTAACACATTCTAAAATCTGAACTTAACATTCTGGAATTGTAATTCCGTAACACATTCTGAATTCCGAACTAAACATTCCGGAATGTTAACATAAGACATTCTAAAATCCAAACTGAACATTCCGGAATTGTAATTCCGTAACACATTCTGAATTCCGAACAAAACATTCCGGAATGTTAACATAACGCATTCTAAAATCCAAACTGAACATTCCGGAATTGTAACATAACACATTCTAATATCTGAACTTAACATTCCGGAATGTTAACAAAACATTGTAAAATCAGAACTTAACATTCCGGAATGTTACCATAACACATTCTAAAATCCAAACTGAACATTCCGGAATTGTAATTCCGTAACACATTCTAAATTCCGAACTTAACATTCCGGAATGTTAACATAACACATTCTAAAATCTGTACTTAACATTCCGGAATTGTAATTCCGTAACACATTCTGAATTCCGAACTAAACATTCCGGAATGTTAACATAACGCATTCTAAAATCCAAACTGAACATTCCGGAATTGTAATTCCGTAACACATTCTGAATTCCGAACTAAACATTCCGGACATGATAACATAACACATTCTAAAATCAGAACTTAACATTCCGGAATTGTACTTCCGTAATACATTCTGAATTCCGAACTAATAACATAACGCATTCTAAAATCCAAACTGAACATTCCGGAATTGTAACATAACACATTCTGAATTCCGAACAAAACATTCCGGAATGTTAACATAACACATTCTAAAATACAAACTGAACATTCCGGAATTGTAACATAACACATTCTAAAATCTGAACTTAACAGTCCGGAATGTTAACAACACATTCTAAAATCAGAATTTAACATTCCGGAATGTTAACATAACACATTCTAAAATCCAAACTGAACATTCCGGAATTGTTATTCCGTAACACATTCTGAATTCGAAACTAAACATTCCGGAATGTTAACATAACACATTCTAAAATCCAAACTGAACATTCCGGAATTGTAACATAACACATTCTAAAATCCAAACTGAATATTCCGGAATTGTAATTCCGTAACACATTCTGAATTCAAAACTAAACATTCCGGAATGTTAACATAACACATTCTAAAATCCGAACTGAACATTCCGGAATTGTAATTCCGTAACACATTCTGAATTCCGAACTAAACATTCCGGAATGTTAACATAACGCATTCTAAAATCCAAACTGAACATTCCGGAATTGTAACGCAACACATTCTAAAATCTGAACTGAACATTCCGGAATTGTAATTCCGTAACACATTCTGAATTCCGAACTAAACATTCCGGAATGTTAACATAACGCATCCTAAAATCCAAACTGAACATTCCGGAATTGTAACATAACACATTCTAAAATCTGAACTTAACATTCCGGAATGTTAACAACACATTCTAAAATCAGAATTTAACATTCCGGAATGTTAACATAAGACATTCTAAAATCCACACTGAACATTCCGGAATTGTAACATAACACATTCTAAAATCCAAACTTAACATTCCGGAATGTTAACATAACACATTCTAAAATCTGAACTTAACATTCCGGAATGTTAACAACACATTCTAAAATCAGAATTTAACATTCCGGAATGTTAACATAAGACATTCTAAAATCCACACTGAACATTCCGGAATTGTAACATAACACATTCTAAAATCCAAACTTAACATTCCGGAATGTTAACATAACACATTCTAAAATCCAAACTGAACATTCCGGAATTGTAACATAACACATTCTAAAATCTGAACTTAACAGTCCGGAATGTTAACAACACATTCTAAAATGAGAATTTAACATTCCGGAATGTTAACATAACACATTCTAAAATCCAAACTGAACATTCCGGAATTGTTATTCCGTAACACATTCTGAATTCGAAACTAAACATTCCGGAATGTTAACATAACACATTCTAAAATCCAAACTGAACATTCCGGAATTGTAACATAACACATTCTAAAAAATGAACTTAACATTCTGGAATTGTAATTCCGTAACACATTCTGAATTCCGAACTAAACATTCCGGAATGTTAACAAAAGACATTCTAAAATCCAAACTGAACATTCCGGAATTGTTATTCCGTAACACATTCTAAAATCTGAACTTAACATTCTGGAATTGTAATTCCGTAACACATTCTGAATTCCGAACTAAACATTCCGGAATGTTAACATAAGACATTCTAAAATCCAAACTGAACATTCCGGAATTGTAATTCCGTAACACATTCAAAATTCCGAACAAAACATTCCGGAATGTTAACATAACGCATTCTAAAATCCAAACTGAACATTCCGGAATTGTAACATAACACATTCTAATATCTGAACTTAACATTCCGGAATGTTAACAAAACATTGTAAAATCAGAACTTAACATTCCGGAATGTTACCATAACACATTCTAAAATCCAAACTGAACATTCCGGAATTGTAATTCCGTAACACATTCTAAATTCCGAACTTAACATTCCGGAATGTTAACATAACACATTCTAAAATCTGTACTTAACATTCCGGAATTGTAATTCCGTAACACATTCTGAATTCCGAACTAAACATTCCGGAATGTTAACATAACGCATTCTAAAATCCAAACTGAACATTCCGGAATTGTAATTCCTTAACACATTCTGAATTCCGAACTAAACATTCCGGAATGTTAACATAACACATTCTAAAATCCAAACTGAACATTCCGGAATTGTTATTCCGTAACACATTCTGAATTCCGAACTAAACATTCCGGAATGTTAACATAAAACATTCTAAAATCCAAACTGAATATTCCGGAATTGTAATTCCGTAACACATTCTGAATTCAAAACTAAACATTCCGGAATGTTAACATAACACATTCTAAAATCCGAACTGAACATTCCGGAATTGTAATTCCGTAACACATTCTGAATTCCGAACTAAACATTCCGGAATGTTAACATAACGCATTCTAAAATCCAAACTGAACATTCCGGAATTGTAACGCAACACATTCTAAAATCTAAACTGAACATTCCGGAATTGTAATTCCGTAACACATTCTGAATTCCGAACTAAACATTCCGGAATGTTAACATAACACATTCTAAAATCCAAACTGAACATTCCGGAATTGTAATTCCGTAACACATTCTGAATTCCGAACTAAACATTCCGGAATGTTAACATAACGCATTCTAAAATCCAAACTGAACATTCCGGAATTGTAACATAACACATTCTAAAATCTGAACTTAACATTCCGGAATGTTAACATAACACATTCTAAAATCTGAACTTAACATTCCGGAATGTTAACAACACATTCTAAAATCAGAATTTAACATTCCGGAATGTTAACATAAGACATTCTAAAATCCACACTGAACATTCCGGAATTGTAACATAACACATTCTAAAATCCAAACTTAACATTCCGGAATGTTAACATAACACATTCTAAAATCCAAACTGAACATTCCGGAATTGTAACATAACACATTCTAAAATCTGAACTTAACAGTCCGGAATGTTAACAACACATTCTAAAATGAGAATTTAACATTCCGGAATGTTAACATAACACATTCTAAAATCCAAACTGAACATTCCGGAATTGTTATTCCGTAACACATTCTGAATTCGAAACTAAACATTCCGGAATGTTAACATAACACATTCTAAAATCCAAACTGAACATTCCGGAATTGTAACATAACACATTCTAAAAACTGAACTTAACAATCTGGAATTTTTATTCCGTAACACATTCTGAATTCGAAACTGAACATTCCGGAATTGTAACATAACACATTCTAAAAAATGAACTTAACATTCTGGAATTGTAATTCCGTAACACATTCTGAATTCCGAACTAAACATTCCGGAATGTCAACAAAAGACATTCTAAAATCCAAACTGAACATTCCGGAATTGTTATTCCGTAACACATTCTAAAATCTGAACTTAACATTCTGGAATTGTAATTCCGTAACACATTCTGAATTCCGAACTAAACATTCCGGAATGTTAACAAAAGACATTCTAAAATCCAAACTGAACATTCCGGAATTGTTATTCCGTAACACATTCTAAAATCTGAACTTAACATTCTGGAATTGTAATTCCGTAACACATTCTGAATTCCGAACTAAACATTCCGGAATGTTAACATAAGACATTCTAAAATCCAAACTGAACATTCCGGAATTGTAATTCCGTAACACATTCTGAATTCCGAACAAAACATTCCGGAATGTTAACATAACGCATTCTAAAATCCAAACTGAACATTCCGGAATTGTAACATAACACATTCTAATATCTGAACTTAACATTCCGGAATGTTAACAAAACATTGTAAAATCAGAACTTAACATTCCGGAATGTTACCATAACACATTCTAAAATCCAAACTGAACATTCCGGAATTGTAATTCCGTAACACATTCTAAATTCCGAACTTAACATTCCGGAATGTTAACATAACACATTCTAAAATCTGTACTTAACATTCCGGAATTGTAATTCCGTAACACATTCTGAATTCCGAACTAAACATTCCGGAATGTTAACATAACGCATTCTAAAATCCAAACTGAACATTCCGGAATTGTAATTCCGTAACACATTCTGAATTCCGAACTAAACATTCCGGACATGATAACATAACACATTCTAAAATCAGAACTTAACATTCCGGAATTGTACTTCCGTAATACATTCTGAATTCCGAACTAATAACATAACGCATTCTAAAATCCAAACTGAACATTCCGGAATTGTAACATAACACATTCTGAATTCCGAACAAAACATTCCGGAATGTTAACATAACACATTCTAAAATACAAACTGAACATTCCGGAATTGTAACATAACACATTCTAAAATCTGAACTTAACAGTCCGGAATGTTAACAACACATTCTAAAATCAGAATTTAACATTCCGGAATGTTAACATAACACATTCTAAAATCCAAACTGAACATTCCGGAATTGTTATTCCGTAACACATTCTGAATTCGAAACTAAACATTCCGGAATGTTAACATAACACATTCTAAAATCCAAACTGAACATTCCGGAATTGTAACATAACACATTCTAAAATCCAAACTGAATATTCCGGAATTGTAATTCCGTAACACATTCTGAATTCAAAACTAAACATTCCGGAATGTTAACATAACACATTCTAAAATCCGAACTGAACATTCCGGAATTGTAATTCCGTAACACATTCTGAATTCAAAACTAAACATTCCGGAATGTTAACATAACGCATTCTAAAATCCAAACTGAACATTCCGGAATTGTAACGCAACACATTCTAAAATCTGAACTGAACATTCCGGAATTGTAATTCCGTAACACATTCTGAATTCCGAACTAAACATTCCGGAATGTTAACATAACGCATCCTAAAATCCAAACTGAACATTCCGGAATTGTAACATAACACATTCTAAAATCTGAACTTAACATTCCGGAATGTTAACAACACATTCTAAAATCAGAATTTAACATTCCGGAATGTTAACATAAGACATTCTAAAATCCACACTGAACATTCCGGAATTGTAACATAACACATTCTAAAATCCAAACTTAACATTCCGGAATGTTAACATAACAC
The DNA here is from genome assembly GCF_043250625.1 of Sebastes fasciatus. Taxonomy (NCBI): domain Eukaryota; kingdom Metazoa; phylum Chordata; class Actinopteri; order Perciformes; family Sebastidae; genus Sebastes; species Sebastes fasciatus. The sequence continues at coordinate 42,976,094 of NC_133795.1, read as the reverse complement.
ATTCTAAAATCTGAACTTAACATTCCGGAATGTTAACAACACATTCTAAAATCAGAATTTAACATTCCGGAATGTTAACATAAGACATTCTAAAATCCACACTGAACATTCCGGAATTGTAACATAACACATTCTAAAATCCAAACTTAACATTCCGGAATGTTAACATAACACATTCTAAAATCCAAACTGAACATTCCGGAATTGTAACATAACACATTCTAAAATCTGAACTTAACAGTCCGGAATGTTAACAACACATTCTAAAATGAGAATTTAACATTCCGGAATGTTAACATAACACATTCTAAAATCCAAACTGAACATTCCGGAATTGTTATTCCGTAACACATTCTGAATTCGAAACTAAACATTCCGGAATGTTAACATAACACATTCTAAAATCCAAACTGAACATTCCGGAATTGTAACATAACACATTCTAAAAAATGAACTTAACATTCTGGAATTGTAATTCCGTAACACATTCTGAATTCCGAACTAAACATTCCGGAATGTTAACAAAAGACATTCTAAAATCCAAACTGAACATTCCGGAATTGTTATTCCGTAACACATTCTAAAATCTGAACTTAACATTCTGGAATTGTAATTCCGTAACACATTCTGAATTCCGAACTAAACATTCCGGAATGTTAACATAAGACATTCTAAAATCCAAACTGAACATTCCGGAATTGTAATTCCGTAACACATTCAAAATTCCGAACAAAACATTCCGGAATGTTAACATAACGCATTCTAAAATCCAAACTGAACATTCCGGAATTGTAACATAACACATTCTAATATCTGAACTTAACATTCCGGAATGTTAACAAAACATTGTAAAATCAGAACTTAACATTCCGGAATGTTACCATAACACATTCTAAAATCCAAACTGAACATTCCGGAATTGTAATTCCGTAACACATTCTAAATTCCGAACTTAACATTCCGGAATGTTAACATAACACATTCTAAAATCTGTACTTAACATTCCGGAATTGTAATTCCGTAACACATTCTGAATTCCGAACTAAACATTCCGGAATGTTAACATAACGCATTCTAAAATCCAAACTGAACATTCCGGAATTGTAATTCCTTAACACATTCTGAATTCCGAACTAAACATTCCGGAATGTTAACATAACACATTCTAAAATCCAAACTGAACATTCCGGAATTGTTATTCCGTAACACATTCTGAATTCCGAACTAAACATTCCGGAATGTTAACATAAAACATTCTAAAATCCAAACTGAATATTCCGGAATTGTAATTCCGTAACACATTCTGAATTCAAAACTAAACATTCCGGAATGTTAACATAACACATTCTAAAATCCGAACTGAACATTCCGGAATTGTAATTCCGTAACACATTCTGAATTCCGAACTAAACATTCCGGAATGTTAACATAACGCATTCTAAAATCCAAACTGAACATTCCGGAATTGTAACGCAACACATTCTAAAATCTAAACTGAACATTCCGGAATTGTAATTCCGTAACACATTCTGAATTCCGAACTAAACATTCCGGAATGTTAACATAACGCATTCTAAAATCCAAACTGAACATTCCGGAATTGTAACATAACACATTCTAAAATCTGAACTTAACATTCCGGAATGTTAACAACACATTCTAAAATCAGAATTTAACATTCCGGAATGTTAACATAAGACATTCTAAAATCCACACTGAACATTCCGGAATTGTAACATAACACATTCTAAAATCCAAACTTAACATTCCGGAATGTTAACATAACACATTCTAAAATCTGAACTTAACATTCCGGAATGTTAACAACACATTCTAAAATCAGAATTTAACATTCCGGAATGTTAACATAAGACATTCTAAAATCCACACTGAACATTCCGGAATTGTAACATAACACATTCTAAAATCCAAACTTAACATTCCGGAATGTTAACATAACACATTCTAAAATCCAAACTGAACATTCCGGAATTGTAACATAACACATTCTAAAATCTGAACTTAACAGTCCGGAATGTTAACAACACATTCTAAAATGAGAATTTAACATTCCGGAATGTTAACATAACACATTCTAAAATCCAAACTGAACATTCCGGAATTGTTATTCCGTAACACATTCTGAATTCGAAACTAAACATTCCGGAATGTTAACATAACACATTCTAAAATCCAAACTGAACATTCCGGAATTGTAACATAACACATTCTAAAAACTGAACTTAACAATCTGGAATTTTTATTCCGTAACACATTCTGAATTCGAAACTGAACATTCCGGAATTGTAACATAACACATTCTAAAAAATGAACTTAACATTCTGGAATTGTAATTCCGTAACACATTCTGAATTCCGAACTAAACATTCCGGAATGTTAACATAAGACATTCTAAAATCCAAACTGAACATTCCGGAATTGTAATTCCGTAACACATTCTGAATTCCGAACAAAACATTCCGGAATGTTAACATAACGCATTCTAAAATCCAAACTGAACATTCCGGAATTGTAACATAACACATTCTAATATCTGAACTTAACATTCCGGAATGTTAACAAAACATTGTAAAATCAGAACTTAACATTCCGGAATGTTACCATAACACATTCTAAAATCCAAACTGAACATTCCGGAATGGTAATTCCGTAACACATTCTAAATTCCGAACTTAACATTCCGGAATGTTAACATAACACATTCTAAAATCTGTACTTAACATTCCGGAATTGTAATTCCGTAACACATTCTGAATTCCGAACTAAACATTCCGGAATGTTAACATAACGCATTCTAAAATCCAAACTGAACATTCCGGAATTGTAATTCCTTAACACATTCTGAATTCCGAACTAAACATTCCGGACATGATAACATAACACATTCTAAAATCCAAACTGAACATTCCGGAATTGTAAAGCAACACATTCTAAAATCTGAACTGAACATTCCGGAATTGTAATTCCGTAACACATTCTGAATTCCGAACTAAACATTCCGTAATGTTAACATAACGCATTCTAAAATCCAAACTGAACATTCCGGAATTGTAACATAACACATTCTGAATTCCGAACAAAACATTCCGGAATGTTAACATAACACATTCTAAAATACAAACTGAACATTCCGGAATTGTAACATAACACATTCTAAAATCTGAACTTAACAGTCCGGAATGTTAACAACACATTCTAAAATCAGAATTTAACATTCCGGAATGTTAACATAACACATTCTAAAATCCAAACTGAACATTCCGGAATTGTTATTCCGTAACACATTCTGAATTCGAAACTAAACATTCCGGAATGTTAACATAACACATTCTAAAATCCAAACTGAACATTCCGGAATTGTAACATAACACATTCTAAAAACTGAACTTAACATTCTGGAATTGTAATTCCGTAACACATTCTGAATTCCGAACTAAACATTCCGGAATGTTAACATAACACATTCTAAAATCCAAACTGAACATTCCGGAATTGTTATTCCGTAACACATTCTGAATTCCGAACTAAACATTCCGGAATGTTAACATAAAACATTCTAAAATCCAAACTGAATATTCCGGAATTGTAATTCCGTAACACATTCTGAATTCAAAACTAAACATTCCGGAATGTTAACATAACACATTCTAAAATCCGAACTGAACATTCCGGAATTGTAATTCCGTAACACATTCTGAATTCCGAACTAAACATTCCGGAATGTTAACATAACGCATTATAAAATCCAAACTGAACATTCCGGAATTGTAACGCAACACATTCTAAAATCTGAACTGAACATTCCGGAATTGTAATTCCGTAACACATTCTGAATTCCGAACTAAACATTCCGGAATGTTAACATAACGCATTCTAAAATCCAAACTGAACATTCCGGAATTGTAACATAACACATTCTAAAATCTGAACTTAACATTCCGGAATGTTAACAACACATTCTAAAATCAGAATTTAACATTCCGGAATGTTAACATAACACATTCTAAAATCCAAACTGAACATTCCGGAATTGTAACATAACACATTCTAAAAACTGAACTTAACATTCTGGAATTTTTATTCCGTAACACATTCTGAATTCGAAATTAAACATTCCGGAATGTTAACATAAGACATTCTAAAATCCAAACTGAACATTCCGGAATTGTAACATAACACATTCTAAAAAATGAACTTAACATTCTGGAATTGTAATTCCGTAACACATTCTGAATTCCGAACTAAACATTCCGGAATGTTAACAAAAGACATTCTAAAATCCAAACTGAACATTCCGGAATTGTTATTCCGTAACACATTCTAAAATCTGAACTTAACATTCTGGAATTGTAATTCCGTAACACATTCTGAATTCCGAACTAAACATTCCGGAATGTTAACATAAGACATTCTAAAATCCAAACTGAACATTCCGGAATTGTAATTCCGTAACACATTCTGAATTCCGAACAAAACATTCCGGAATGTTAACATAACGCATTCTAAAATCCAAACTGAACATTCCGGAATTGTAACATAAAACATTGTAAAATCAGAACTTAACATTCCGGAATGTTACCATAACACATTCTAAAATCCAAACTGAACATTCCGGAATTGTAATTCCGTAACACATTCTAAATTCCGAACTTAACATTCCGGAATGTTAACATAACACATTCTAAAATCTGTACTTAACATTCCGGAATTGTAATTCCGTAACACATTCTGAATTCCGAACTAAACATTCCGGAATGTTAACATAACGCATTCTAAAATCCAAACTGAACATTCCGGAATTGTAACGCAACACATTCTAAAATCTGAACTGAACATTCCGGAATTGTAATTCCGTAACACATTCTGAATTCCGAACTAAACATTCCGGAATGTTAACATAACGCATTCTAAAATCCAAACTGAACATTCCGGAATTGTAACATAACACATTCTAAAATCTGAACTTAACATTCCGGAATGTTAACAACACATTCTAAAATCAGAATTTAACATTCCGGAATGTTAACATAAGACATTCTAAAATCCACACTGAACATTCCGGAATTGTAACATAACACATTCTAAAATCCAAACTTAACATTCCGGAATGTTAACATAACACATTCTAAAATCCAAACTGAACATTCCGGAATTGTAACATAACACATTCTAAAATCTGAACTTAACAGTCCGGAATGTTAACAACACATTCTAAAATGAGAATTTAACATTCCGGAATGTTAACATAACACATTCTAAAATCCAAACTGAACATTCCGGAATTGTTATTCCGTAACACATTCTGAATTCGAAACTAAACATTCCGGAATGTTAACATAACACATTCTAAAATCCAAACTGAACATTCCGGAATTGTTATTCCGTAACACATTCTGAATTCGAAACTAAACATTCCGGAATGTTAACATAACACATTCTAAAATCCAAACTGAACATTCCGGAATTGTAACATAACACATTCTAAAAACTGAACTTAACATTCTGGAATTGTAATTCCGTAACACATTCTGAATTCCGAACTAAACATTCCGGAATGTTAACATAACACATTCTAAAATCCAAACTGACATTCCGGAATTGTTATTCCGTAACACATTCTGAATTCCGAACTAAACATTCCGGAATGTTAACATAAAACATTCTAAAATCCAAACTGAATATTCCGGAATTGTAATTCCGTAACACATTCTGAATTCAAAACTAAACATTCCGGAATGTTAACATAACACATTATAAAATCCAAACTGAACATTCCGGAATTGTAACGCAACACATTCTAAAATCTGAACTTAACATTCCGGAATGTTAACAACACATTCTAAAATCAGAATTTAACATTCCGGAATGTTAACATAACACATTCTAAAATCCAAACTGAACATTCCGGAATTGTAACATAACACATTCTAAAAACTGAACTTAACATTCTGGAATTTTTATTCCGTAACACATTCTGAATTCGAAATTAAACATTCCGGAATGTTAACATAAGACATTCTAAAATCCAAACTGAACATTCCGGAATTGTAACATAACACATTCTAAAAAATGAACTTAACATTCTGGAATTGTAATTCCGTAACACATTCTGAATTCCGAACTAAACATTCCGGAATGTTAACAAAAGACATTCTAAAATCCAAACTGAACATTCCGGAATTGTTATTCCGTAACACATTCTAAAATCTGAACTTAACATTCTGGAATTGTAATTCCGTAACACATTCTGAATTCAAAACTAAACATTCCGGAATGTTAACATAAGACATTCTAAAATCCAAACTGAACATTCCGGAATTGTAATTCCGTAACACATTCTGAATTCCGAACAAAACATTCCGGAATGTTAACATAACGCATTCTAAAATCCAAACTGAACATTCCGGAATTGTAACATAAAACATTGTAAAATCAGAACTTAACATTCCGGAATGTTACCATAACACATTCTAAAATCCAAACTGAACATTCCGGAATTGTAATTCCGTAACACATTCTAAATTCCGAACTTAATATTCCGGAATGTTAACATAACACATTCTAAAATCTGTACTTAACATTCCGGAATTGTAATTCCGTAACACATTCTGAATTCCGAACTAAACATTCCGGAATGTTAACAAAAGACATTCTAAAATCCAAACTGAACATTCCGGAATTTTTATTCCGTAACACATTCTAAAATCTGAACTTAACATTCTGGAATTGTAATTCCGTAACACATTCTGAATTCCGAACTAAACATTCCGGAATGTTAACATAAGACATTCTAAAATCCAAACTGAACATTCCGGAATTGTAATTCCGTAACACATTCTGAATTCCGAACAAAACATTCCGGAATGTTAACATAACGCATTCTAAAATCCAAACTGAACATTCCGGAATTGTAACATAACACATTCTAATATCTGAACTTAACATTCCGGAATGTTAACAAAACATTGTAAAATCAGAACTTAACATTCCGGAATGTTACCATAACACATTCTAAAATCCAAACTGAACATTCCGGAATTGTAATTCCGTAACACATTCTAAATTCCGAACTTAACATTCCGGAATGTTAACATAACACATTCTAAAATCTGTACTTAACATTCCGGAATTGTAATTCCGTAACACATTCTGAATTCCGAACTAAACATTCCGGAATGTTAACATAACGCATTCTAAAATCCAAACTGAACATTCCGGAATTGTAATTCCTTAACACATCCTGAATTCCGAACTAAACATTCCGGACATGATAACATAACACATTCTAAAATCCAAACTGAACATTCCGGAATTGTAAAGCAACACATTCTAAAATCTGAACTGAACATTCCGGAATTGTAATTCCGTAACACATTCTGAATTCCGAACTAAACATTCCGTAATGTTAACATAACGCATTCTAAAATCCAAACTGAACATTCCGGAATTGTAACATAACACATTCTGAATTCCGAACAAAACATTCCGGAATGTTAACATAACACATTCTAAAATACAAACTGAACATTCCGGAATTGTAACATAACACATTCTAAAATCTGAACTTAACAGTCCGGAATGTTAACAACACATTCTAAAATCAGAATTTAACATTCCGGAATGTTAACATAACACATTCTAAAATCCAAACTGAACATTCCGGAATTGTAACATAAAACATTGTAAAATCAGAACTTAACATTCCGGAATGTTACCATAACACATTCTAAAATCCAAACTGAACATTCCGGAATTGTAATTCCGTAACACATTCTAAATTCCGAACTTAACATTCCGGAATGTTAACATAACACATTCTAAAATCTGTACTTAACATTCCGGAATTGTAATTCCGTAACACATTCTGAATTCCGAACTAAACATTCCGGAATGTTAACATAACGCATTCTAAAATCCAAACTGAACATTCCGGAATTGTAACGCAACACATTCTAAAATCTGAACTGAACATTCCGGAATTGTAATTCCGTAACACATTCTGAATTCCGAACTAAACATTCCGGAATGTTAACATAACGCATTCTAAAATCCAAACTGAACATTCCGGAATTGTAACATAACACATTCTAAAATCTGAACTTAACATTCCGGAATGTTAACAACACATTCTAAAATCAGAATTTAACATTCCGGAATGTTAACATAAGACATTCTAAAATCCACACTGAACATTCCGGAATTGTAACATAACACATTCTAAAATCCAAACTTAACATTCCGGAATGTTAACATAACACATTCTAAAATCCAAACTGAACATTCCGGAATTGTAACATAACACATTCTAAAATCTGAACTTAACAGTCCGGAATGTTAACAACACATTCTAAAATGAGAATTTAACATTCCGGAATGTTAACATAACACATTCTAAAATCCAAACTGAACATTCCGGAATTGTTATTCCGTAACACATTCTGAATTCGAAACTAAACATTCCGGAATGTTAACATAACACATTCTAAAATCCAAACTGAACATTCCGGAATTGTAACATAACACATTCTAAAAACTGAACTTAACAATCTGGAATTTTTATTCCGTAACACATTCTGAATTCGAAACTGAACATTCCGGAATTGTAACATAACACATTCTAAAAAATGAACTTAACATTCTGGAATTGTAATTCCGTAACACATTCTGAATTCCGAACTAAACATTCCGGAATGTTAACAAAAGACATTCTAAAATCCAAACTGAACATTCCGGAATTTTTATTCCGTAACACATTCTAAAATCTGAACTTAACATTCTGGAATTGTAATTCCGTAACACATTCTGAATTCCGAACTAAACATTCCGGAATGTTAACATAAGACATTCTAAAATCCAAACTGAACATTCCGGAATTGTAATTCCGTAACACATTCTGAATTCCGAACAAAACATTCCGGAATGTTAACATAACGCATTCTAAAATCCAAACTGAACATTCCGGAATTGTAACATAACACATTCTAATATCTGAACTTAACATTCCGGAATGTTAACAAAACATTGTAAAATCAGAACTTAACATTCCGGAATGTTACCATAACACATTCTAAAATCCAAACTGAACATTCCGGAATTGTAATTCCGTAACACATTCTAAATTCCGAACTTAACATTCCGGAATGTTAACATAACACATTCTAAAATCTGTACTTAACATTCCGGAATTGTAATTCCGTAACACATTCTGAATTCCGAACTAAACATTCCGGAATGTTAACATAACGCATTCTAAAATCCAAACTGAACATTCCGGAATTGTAATTCCTTAACACATCCTGAATTCCGAACTAAACATTCCGGACATGATAACATAACACATTCTAAAATCCAAACTGAACATTCCGGAATTGTAAAGCAACACATTCTAAAATCTGAACTGAACATTCCGGAATTGTAATTCCGTAACACATTCTGAATTCCGAACTAAACATTCCGTAATGTTAACATAACGCATTCTAAAATCCAAACTGAACATTCCGGAATTGTAACATAACACATTCTGAATTCCGAACAAAACATTCCGGAATGTTAACATAACACATTCTAAAATACAAACTGAACATTCCGGAATTGTAACATAACACATTCTAAAATCTGAACTTAACAGTCCGGAATGTTAACAACACATTCTAAAATCAGAATTTAACATTCCGGAATGTTAACATAACACATTCTAAAATCCAAACTGAACATTCCGGAATTGTTATTCCGTAACACATTCTGAATTCGAAACTAAACATTCCGGAATGTTAACATAACACATTCTAAAATCCAAACTGAACATTCCGGAATTGTAACATAACACATTCTAAAAACTGAACTTAACATTCTGGAATTGTAATTCCGTAACACATTCTGAATTCCGAACTAAACATTCCGGAATGTTAACATAACACATTCTAAAATCCAAACTGACATTCCGGAATTGTTATTCCGTAACACATTCTGAATTCCGAACTAAACATTCCGGAATGTTAACATAAAACATTCTAAAATCCAAACTGAATATTCCGGAATTGTAATTCCGTAACACATTCTGAATTCAAAACTAAACATTCCGGAATGTTAACATAACACATTCTAAAATCCGAACTGAACATTCCGGAATTGTAATTCCGTAACACATTCTGAATTCCGAACTAAACATTCCGGAATGTTAACATAACGCATTATAAAATCCAAACTGAACATTCCGGAATTGTAACGCAACACATTCTAAAATCTGAACTGAACATTCCGGAATTGTAATTCCGTAACACATTCTGAATTCCGAACTAAACATTCCGGAATGTTAACATAACGCATTCTAAAATCCAAACTGAACATTCCGGAATTGTAACATAACACATTCTAAAATCTGAACTTAACATTCCGGAATGTTAACAACACATTCTAAAATCAGAATTTAACATTCCGGAATGTTAACATAACACATTCTAAAATCCAAACTGAACATTCCGGAATTGTAACATAACACATTCTAAAAACTGAACTTAACATTCTGGAATTTTTATTCCGTAACACATTCTGAATTCGAAATTAAACATTCCGGAATGTTAACATAAGACATTCTAAAATCCAAACTGAACATTCCGGAATTGTAACATAACACATTCTAAAAAATGAACTTAACATTCTGGAATTGTAATTCCGTAACACATTCTGAATTCCGAACTAAACATTCCGGAATGTTAACAAAAGACATTCTAAAATCCAAACTGAACATTCCGGAATTGTTATTCCGTAACACATTCTAAAATCTGAACTTAACATTCTGGAATTGTAATTCCGTAACACATTCTGAATTCAAAACTAAACATTCCGGAATGTTAACATAAGACATTCTAAAATCCAAACTGAACATTCCGGAATTGTAATTCCGTAACACATTCTGAATTCCGAACAAAACATTCCGGAATGTTAACATAACGCATTCTAAAATCCAAACTGAACATTCCGGAATTGTAACATAAAACATTGTAAAATCAGAACTTAACATTCCGGAATGTTACCATAACACATTCTAAAATCCAAACTGAACATTCCGGAATTGTAATTCCGTAACACATTCTAAATTCCGAACTTAATATTCCGGAATGTTAACATAACACATTCTAAAATCTGTACTTAACATTCCGGAATTGTAATTCCGTAACACATTCTGAATTCCGAACTAAACATTCCGGAATGTTAACATAACGCATTCTAAAATCCAAACTGAACATTCCGGAATTGTAATTCCGTAACACATTCTGAATTCCGAACTAAACATTCCGGACATGATAACATAACACATTCTAAAATCCAAACTGAACATTCCGGAATTGTAACGCAACACATTCTAAAATCTGAACTGAACATTCCGGAATTGTAATTCCGTAACACATTCTGAATTCCGAACTAAACATTCCGTAATGTTAACATAACGCATTCTAAAATCCAAACTGAACATTCCGGAATTGTAACATAACACATTCTGAATTCCGAACAAAACATTCCGGAATGTTAACATAACACATTCTAAAATACAAACTGAACATTCCGGAATTGTAACATAACACATTCTAAAATCTGAACTTAACAGTCCGGAATGTTAACAACACATTCTAAAATCAGAATTTAACATTCCGGAATGTTAACATAACACATTCTAAAATCCAAACTGAACATTCCGGAATTGTTATTCCGTAACACATTCTGAATTCGAAACTAAACATTCCGGAATGTTAACATAACACATTCTAAAATCCAAACTGAACATTCCGGAATTGTAACATAACACATTCTAAAAACTGAACTTAACATTCTGGAATTGTAATTCCGTAACACATTCTGAATTCCGAACTAAACATTCCGGAATGTTAACATAACACATTCTAAAATCCAAACTGAACATTCCGGAATTGTTATTCCGTAACACATTCTGAATTCCGAACTAAACATTCCGGAATGTTAACATAAAACATTCTAAAATCCAAACTGAATATTCCGGAATTGTAATTCCGTAACACATTCTGAATTCAAAACTAAACATTCCGGAATGTTAACATAACACATTCTAAAATCCGAACTGAACATTCCGGAATTGTAATTCCGTAACACATTCTGAATTCCGAACTAAACATTCCGGAATGTTAACATAACGCATTATAAAATCCAAACTGAACATTCCGGAATTGTAACGCAACACATTCTAAAATCTGAACTGAACATTCCGGAATTGTAATTCCGTAACACATTCTGAATTCCGAACTAAACATTCCGGAATGTTAACATAACGCATTCTAAAATCCAAACTGAACATTCCGGAATTGTAACATAACACATTCTAAAATCTGAACTTAACATTCCGGAATGTTAACAACACATTCTAAAATCAGAATTTAACATTCCGGAATGTTAACATAACACATTCTAAAATCCAAACTGAACATTCCGGAATTGTAACATAACACATTCTAAAAACTGAACTTAACATTCTGGAATTTTTATTCCGTAACACATTCTGAATTCGAAATTAAACATTCCGGAATGTTAACATAAGACATTCTAAAATCCAAACTGAACATTCCGGAATTGTAACATAACACATTCTAAAAAATGAACTTAACATTCTGGAATTGTAATTCCGTAACACATTCTGAATTCCGAACTAAACATTCCGGAATGTTAACAAAAGACATTCTAAAATCCAAACTGAACATTCCGGAATTGTTATTCCGTAACACATTCTAAAATCTGAACTTAACATTCTGGAATTGTAATTCCGTAACACATTCTGAATTCCGAACTAAACATTCCGGAATGTTAACAAAAGACATTCTAAAATCCAAACTGAACATTCCGGAATTGTTATTCCGTAACACATTCTAAAATCTGAACTTAACATTCTGGAATTGTAATTCCGTAACACATTCTGAATTCCGAACTAAACATTCCGGAATGTTAACATAACGCATTATAAAATCCAAACTGAACATTCCGGAATTGTAACGCAACACATTCTAAAATCTGAACTGAACATTCCGGAATTGTAATTCCGTAACACATTCTGAATTCCGAACTAAACATTCCGGAATGTTAACATAACGCATTCTAAAATCCAAACTGAACATTCCGGAATTGTAACATAACACATTCTAAAATCTGAACTTAACATTCCGGAATGTTAACAACACATTCTAAAATCAGAATTTAACATTCCGGAATGTTAACATAACACATTCTAAAATCCAAACTGAACATTCCGGAATTGTAACATAACACATTCTAAAAACTGAACTTAACATTCTGGAATTTTTATTCCGTAACACATTCTGAATTCGAAATTAAACATTCCGGAATGTTAACATAAGACATTCTAAAATCCAAACTGAACATTCCGGAATTGTAACATAACACATTCTAAAAAATGAACTTAACATTCTGGAATTGTAATTCCGTAACACATTCTGAATTCCGAACTAAACATTCCGGAATGTTAACAAAAGACATTCTAAAATCCAAACTGAACATTCCGGAATTGTTATTCTGTAACACATTCTAAAATCTGAACTTAACATTCTGGAATTTTAATTCCGTAACACATTCTGAATTCAAAACTAAACATTCCGGAATGTTAACATAAGACATTCTAAAATCCAAACTGAACATTCCGGAATTGTAATTCCGTAACACATTCTGAATTCCGAACAAAACATTCCGGAATGTTAACATAACGCATTCTAAAATCCAAACTGAACATTCCGGAATTGTAACATAAAACATTGTAAAATCAGAACTTAACATTCCGGAATGTTACCATAACACATTCTAAAATCCAAACTGAACATTCCGGAATTGTAATTCCGTAACACATTCTAAATTCCGAACTTAATATTCCGGAATGTTAACATAACACATTCTAAAATCTGTACTTAACATTCCGGAATTGTAATTCCGTAACACATTCTGAATTCCGAACTAAACATTCCGGAATGTTAACATAACGCATTCTAAAATCCAAACTGAACATTCCGGAATTGTAATTCCGTAACACATTCTGAATTCCGAACTAAACATTCCGGACATGATAACATAACACATTCTAAAATCCAAACTGAACATTCCGGAATTGTAACGCAACACATTCTAAAATCTGAACTGAACATTCCGGAATTGTAATTCCGTAACACATTCTGAATTCCGAACTAAACATTCCGTAATGTTAACATAACGCATTCTAAAATCCAAACTGAACATTCCGGAATTGTAACATAACACATTCTGAATTCCGAACAAAACATTCCGGAATGTTAACATAACACATTCTAAAATACAAACTGAACATTCCGGAATTGTAACATAACACATTCTAAAATCTGAACTTAACAGTCCGGAATGTTAACAACACATTCTAAAATCAGAATTTAACATTCCGGAATGTTAACATAACACATTCTAAAATCCAAACTGAACATTCCGGAATTGTTATTCCGTAACACATTCTGAATTCGAAACTAAACATTCCGGAATGTTAACATAACACATTCTAAAATCCAAACTGAACATTCCGGAATTGTAACATAACACATTCTAAAAACTGAACTTAACATTCTGGAATTGTAATTCCGTAACACATTCTGAATTCCGAACTAAACATTCCGGAATGTTAACATAACACATTCTAAAATCCAAACTGAACATTCCGGAATTGTTATTCCGTAACACATTCTGAATTCCGAACTAAACATTCCGGAATGTTAACATAAAACATTCTAAAATCCAAACTGAATATTCCGGAATTGTAATTCCGTAACACATTCTGAATTCAAAACTAAACATTCCGGAATGTTAACATAACACATTCTAAAATCCGAACTGAACATTCCGGAATTGTAATTCCGTAACACATTCTGAATTCCGAACTAAACATTCCGGAATGTTAACATAACGCATTATAAAATCCAAACTGAACATTCCGGAATTGTAACGCAACACATTCTAAAATCTGAACTGAACATTCCGGAATTGTAATTCCGTAACACATTCTGAATTCCGAACTAAACATTCCGGAATGTTAACATAACGCATTCTAAAATCCAAACTGAACATTCCGGAATTGTAACATAACACATTCTAAAATCTGAACTTAACATTCCGGAATGTTAACAACACATTCTAAAATCAGAATTTAACATTCCGGAATGTTAACATAACACATTCTAAAATCCAAACTGAACATTCCGGAATTGTAACATAACACATTCTAAAAACTGAACTTAACATTCTGGAATTTTTATTCCGTAACACATTCTGAATTCGAAATTAAACATTCCGGAATGTTAACATAAGACATTCTAAAATCCAAACTGAACATTCCGGAATTGTAACATAACACATTCTAAAAAATGAACTTAACATTCTGGAATTGTAATTCCGTAACACATTCTGAATTCCGAACTAAACATTCCGGAATGTTAACAAAAGACATTCTAAAATCCAAACTGAACATTCCGGAATTGTTATTCCGTAACACATTCTAAAATCTGAACTTAACATTCTGGAATTGTAATTCCGTAACACATTCTGAATTCCGAACTAAACATTCCGGAATGTTAACATAACGCATTCTAAAATCCAAACTGAACATTCCGGAATTGTAACATAAAACATTGTAAAATCAGAACTTAACATTCCGGAATGTTACCATAACACATTCTAAAATCCAAACTGAACATTCCGGAATTGTAATTCCGTAACACATTCTAAATTCCGAACTTAACATTCCGGAATGTTAACATAACACATTCTAAAATCTGTACTTAACATTCCGGAATTGTAATTCCGTAACACATTCTGAATTCCGAACTAAACATTCCGGAATGTTAACATAACGCATTCTAAAATCCAAACTGAACATTCCGGAATTGTAATTCCTTAACACATCCTGAATTCCGAACTAAACATTCCGGACATGATAACATAACACATTCTAAAATCCAAACTGAACATTCCGGAATTGTAAAGCAACACATTCTAAAATCTGAACTGAACATTCCGGAATTGTAATTCCGTAACACATTCTGAATTCCGAACTAAACATTCCGTAATGTTAACATAACGCATTCTAAAATCCAAACTGAACATTCCGGAATTGTAACATAACACATTCTGAATTCCGAACAAAACATTCCGGAATGTTAACATAACACATTCTAAAATACAAACTGAACATTCCGGAATTGTAACATAACACATTCTAAAATCTGAACTTAACAGTCCGGAATGTTAACAACACATTCTAAAATCAGAATTTAACATTCCGGAATGTTAACATAACACATTCTAAAATCCAAACTGAACATTCCGGAATTGTTATTCCGTAACACATTCTGAATTCGAAACTAAACATTCCGGAATGTTAACATAACACATTCTAAAAACTGAACTTAACATTCTGGAATTGTAATTCCGTAACACATTCTGAATTCCGAACTAAACATTCCGGAATGTTAACATAACACATTCTAAAATCCAAACTGACATTCCGGAATTGTTATTCCGTAACACATTCTGAATTCCGAACTAAACATTCCGGAATGTTAACATAAAACATTCTAAAATCCAAACTGAATATTCCGGAATTGTAATTCCGTAACACATTCTGAATTCAAAACTAAACATTCCGGAATGTTAACATAACACATTCTAAAATCCGAACTGAACATTCCGGAATTGTAATTCCGTAACACATTCTGAATTCCGAACTAAACATTCCGGAATGTTAACATAACGCATTATAAAATCCAAACTGAACATTCCGGAATTGTAACGCAACACATTCTAAAATCTGAACTGAACATTCCGGAATTGTAATTCCGTAACACATTCTGAATTCCGAACTAAACATTCCGGAATGTTAACATAACGCATTCTAAAATCCAAACTGAACATTCCGGAATTGTAACATAACACATTCTAAAATCTGAACTTAACATTCCGGAATGTTAACAACACATTCTAAAATCAGAATTTAACATTCCGGAATGTTAACATAACACATTCTAAAATCCAAACTGAACATTCCGGAATTGTAACATAACACATTCTAAAAACTGAACTTAACATTCTGGAATTTTTATTCCGTAACACATTCTGAATTCGAAATTAAACATTCCGGAATGTTAACATAAGACATTCTAAAATCCAAACTGAACATTCCGGAATTGTAACATAACACATTCTAAAAAATGAACTTAACATTCTGGAATTGTAATTCCGTAACACATTCTGAATTCCGAACTAAACATTCCGGAATGTTAACAAAAGACATTCTAAAATCCAAACTGAACATTCCGGAATTGTTATTCCGTAACACATTCTAAAATCTGAACTTAACATTCTGGAATTGTAATTCCGTAACACATTCTGAATTCAAAACTAAACATTCCGGAATGTTAACATAAGACATTCTAAAATCCAAACTGAACATTCCGGAATTGTAATTCCGTAACACATTCTGAATTCCGAACAAAACATTCCGGAATGTTAACATAACGCATTCTAAAATCCAAACTGAACATTCCGGAATTGTAACATAAAACATTGTAAAATCAGAACTTAACATTCCGGAATGTTACCATAACACATTCTAAAATCCAAACTGAACATTCCGGAATTGTAATTCCGTAACACATTCTAAATTCCGAACTTAATATTCCGGAATGTTAACATAACACATTCTAAAATCTGTACTTAACATTCCGGAATTGTAATTCCGTAACACATTCTGAATTCCGAACTAAACATTCCGGAATGTTAACATAACGCATTCTAAAATCCAAACTGAACATTCCGGAATTGTAATTCCGTAACACATTCTGAATTCCGAACTAAACATTCCGGACATGATAACATAACACATTCTAAAATCCAAACTGAACATTCCGGAATTGTAACGCAACACATTCTAAAATCTGAACTGAACATTCCGGAATTGTAATTCCGTAACACATTCTGAATTCCGAACTAAACATTCCGTAATGTTAACATAACGCATTCTAAAATCCAAACTGAACATTCCGGAATTGTAACATAACACATTCTGAATTCCGAACAAAACATTCCGGAATGTTAACATAACACATTCTAAAATACAAACTGAACATTCCGGAATTGTAACATAACACATTCTAAAATCTGAACTTAACAGTCCGGAATGTTAACAACACATTCTAAAATCAGAATTTAACATTCCGGAATGTTAACATAACACATTCTAAAATCCAAACTGAACATTCCGGAATTGTTATTCCGTAACACATTCTGAATTCGAAACTAAACATTCCGGAATGTTAACATAACACATTCTAAAATCCAAACTGAACATTCCGGAATTGTAACATAACACATTCTAAAAACTGAACTTAACATTCTGGAATTGTAATTCCGTAACACATTCTGAATTCCGAACTAAACATTCCGGAATGTTAACATAACACATTCTAAAATCCAAACTGAACATTCCGGAATTGTTATTCCGTAACACATTCTGAATTCCGAACTAAACATTCCGGAATGTTAACATAAAACATTCTAAAATCCAAACTGAATATTCCGGAATTGTAATTCCGTAACACATTCTGAATTCAAAACTAAACATTCCGGAATGTTAACATAACACATTCTAAAATCCGAACTGAACATTCCGGAATTGTAATTCCGTAACACATTCTGAATTCCGAACTAAACATTCCGGAATGTTAACATAACGCATTCTAAAATCCAAACTGAACATTCCGGAATTGTAACATAACACATTCTAAAATCTGAACTTAACATTCCGGAATGTTAACAACACATTCTAAAATCAGAATTTAACATTCCGGAATGTTAACATAACACATTCTAAAATCCAAACTGAACATTCCGGAATTGTAACATAACACATTCTAAAAACTGAACTTAACATTCTGGAATTTTTATTCCGTAACACATTCTGAATTCGAAATTAAACATTCCGGAATGTTAACATAAGACATTCTAAAATCCAAACTGAACATTCCGGAATTGTAACATAACACATTCTAAAAAATGAACTTAACATTCTGGAATTGTAATTCCGTAACACATTCTGAATTCCGAACTAAACATTCCGGAATGTTAACAAAAGACATTCTAAAATCCAAACTGAACATTCCGGAATTGTTATTCCGTAACACATTCTAAAATCTGAACTTAACATTCTGGAATTGTAATTCCGTAACACATTCTGAATTCCGAACTAAACATTCCGGAATGTTAACATAAGACATTCTAAAATCCAAACTGAACATTCCGGAATTGTAATTCCGTAACACATTCTGAATTCCGAACAAAACATTCCGGAATGTTAACATAACGCATTCTAAAATCCAAACTGAACATTCCGGAATTGTAACATAAAACATTGTAAAATCAGAACTTAACATTCCGGAATGTTACCATAACACATTCTAAAATCCAAACTGAACATTCCGGAATTGTAATTCCGTAACACATTCTAAATTCCGAACTTAACATTCCGGAATGTTAACATAACACATTCTAAAATCTGTACTTAACATTCCGGAATTGTAATTCCGTAACACATTCTGAATTCCGAACTAAACATTCCGGAATGTTAACATAACGCATTCTAAAATCCAAACTGAACATTCCGGAATTGTAATTCCGTAACACATTCTGAATTCCGAACTAAACATTCCGGACATGATAACATAACACATTCTAAAATCCAAACTGAACATTCCGGAATTGTAACGCAACACATTCTAAAATCTGAACTGAACATTCCGGAATTGTAATTCCGTAACACATTCTGAATTCCGAACTAAACATTCCGTAATGTTAACATAACGCATTCTAAAATCCAAACTGAACATTCCGGAATTGTAACATAACACATTCTGAATTCCGAACAAAACATTCCGGAATGTTAACATAACACATTCTAAAATACAAACTGAACATTCCGGAATTGTAACATAACACATTCTAAAATCTGAACTTAACAGTCCGGAATGTTAACAACACATTCTAAAATCAGAATTTAACATTCCGGAATGTTAACATAACACATTCTAAAATCCAAACTGAACATTCCGGAATTGTTATTCCGTAACACATTCTGAATTCGAAACTAAACATTCCGGAATGTTAACATAACACATTCTAAAATCCAAACTGAACATTCCGGAATTGTAACATAACACATTCTAAAAACTGAACTTAACATTCTGGAATTGTAATTCCGTAACACATTCTGAATTCCGAACTAAACATTCCGGAATGTTAACATAACACATTCTAAAATCCAAACTGAACATTCCGGAATTGTTATTCCGTAACACATTCTGAATTCCGAACTAAACATTCCGGAATGTTAACATAAAACATTCTAAAATCCAAACTGAATATTCCGGAATTGTAATTCCGTAACACATTCTGAATTCAAAACTAAACATTCCGGAATGTTAACATAACACATTCTAAAATCCGAACTGAACATTCCGGAATTGTAATTCCGTAACACATTCTGAATTCCGAACTAAACATTCCGGAATGTTAACATAACGCATTCTAAAATCCAAACTGAACATTCCGGAATTGTAACATAACGCATTCTAAAATCTGAACTTAACATTCCGGAATGTTAACAACACATTCTAAAATCAGAATTTAACATTCCGGAATGTTAACATAACACATTCTAAAATCCAAACTGAACATTCCGGAATTGTAATTCCGTAACACATTCTGAATTCCGAACTAAACATTCCAGAATGTTAACATAAGACATTCTAAAATCCACACTGAACATTCCGGAATTGTAACATAACACATTCTAAAATGCAAACTTAACATTCCGGAATGTTAACATAACACATTCTAAAATCCAAACTGAACATTCCGGAATTGTAACATAACACATTCTAAAATCTGAACTTAACAGTCCGGAATGTTAACAACACATTCTAAAATGAGAATTTAACATTCCGGAATGTTAACATAACACATTCTAAAATCCAAACTGAACATTCCGGAATTGTTATTCCGTAACACATTCTGAATTCGAAACTAAACATTCCGGAATGTTAACATAACACATTCTAAAATCCAAACTGAACATTCCGGAATTGTAATTCCGTAACACATTCTGAATTCCGAACTAAACATTCCGGAATGTTAACATAACGCATTCTAAAATCCAAACTGAACATTCCGGAATTGTAACATAACACATTCTGAATTCCGAACAAAACATTCCGGAATGTTAACATAACACATTCTAAAATACAAACTGAACATTCCGGAATTGTAACATAACACATTCTAAAAACTGAACTTAACATTCTGGAATTGTAATTCCGTAACACATTCTGAATTCCGAACTAAACATTCCGGAATGTTAACATAACACATTCTAAAATACAAACTGAACATTCCGGAATTGTAACATAACACATTCTAAAAACTGAACTTAACATTCTGGAATTTTTATTCCGTAACACATTCTGAATTCGAAACTAAACTGAACATTCCGGAATTGTAATTCCGTAACACATTCTAAATTCCGAACTTAACATTCCGGAATGTTAACATAACACATTCTAAAATCTGTACTTAACATTCCGGAATTGTAATTCCGTAACACATTCTGAATTCCGAACTAAACATTCCGGAATGTTAACATAACGCATTCTAAAATCCAAACTGAACATTCCGGAATTGTAACGCAACACATTCTAAAATCTGAACTGAACATTCCGGAATTGTAATTCCGTAACACATTCTGAATTCCGAACTAAACATTCCGGAATGTTAACATAACGCATTCTAAAATCCAAACTGAACATTCCGGAATTGTAATTCCTTAACACATTCTGAATTCCGAACTAAACATTCCGGACATGATAACATAACACATTCTAAAATCCAAATTGAACATTCCGGAATTGTAACGCAACACATTCTAAAATCTGAACTGAACATTCCGGAATTGTAATTCCGTAACACATTCTGAATTCCGAATTCAACATTCCGTAATGTTAACATAACGCATTCTAAAATCCAAACTGAACATTCCGGAATTGTAACATAACACATTCTGAATTCCGAACAAAACATTCCGGAATGTTAACATAACACATTCTAAAATACAAACTGAACATTCCGGAATTGTAACATAACACATTCTAAAATCTGAACTTAACAGTCCGGAATGTTAACAACACATTCTAAAATGAGAATTTAACATTCCGGAATGTTAACATAACACATTCTAAAATCCAAACTGAACATTCCGGAATTGTTATTCCGTAACACATTCTGAATTCGAAACTAAACATTCCGGAATGTTAACATAACACATTCTAAAATCCAAACTGAACATTCCGGAATTGTAATTCCGTAACACATTCTGAATTCCGAACTAAACATTCCGGAATGTTAACATAACGCATTCTAAAATCCACACTGAACATTCCGGAATTGTAACATAACACATTCTAAAATCCAAACTTAACATTCCGGAATGTTAACATAACACATTCTAAAATCCAAACTGAACATTCCGGAATTGTAACATAACACATTCTAAAATCTGAACTTAACAGTCCGGAATGTTAACAACACATTCTAAAATGAGAATTTAACATTCCGGAATGTTAACATAACACATTCTAAAATCCAAACTGAACATTCCGGAATTGTTATTCCGTAACACATTCTGAATTCGAAACTAAACATTCCGGAATGTTAACATAACACATTCTAAAATCCAAACTGAACATTCCGGAATTGTAACATAACACATTCTAAAAACTGAACTTAACATTCTGGAATTTTTATTCCGTAACACATTCTGAATTCGAAACTAAACATTCCGGAATGTTAACATAACACATTCTAAAATCCAAACTGAACATTCCGGAATTGTTATTCCGTAACACATTCTAAAATCCGAACTGAACATTCCGGAATTGTAATTCCGTAACACATTCTGAATTCCGAACTAAACATTCCGGAATGTTAACATAACGCATTCTAAAATCCAAACTGAACATTCCGGAATTGTAACATAACGCATTCTAAAATCTGAACTTAACATTCCGGAATGTTAACAACACATTCTAAAATCAGAATTTAACATTCCGGAATGTTAACATAACACATTCTAAAATCCAAACTGAACATTCCGGAATTGTAATTCCGTAACACATTCTGAATTCCGAACTAAACATTCCAGAATGTTAACATAAGACATTCTAAAATCCACACTGAACATTCCGGAATTGTAACATAACACATTCTAAAATGCAAACTTAACATTCCGGAATGTTAACATAACACATTCTAAAATCCAAACTGAACATTCCGGAATTGTAACATAACACATTCTAAAATCTGAACTTAACAGTCCGGAATGTTAACAACACATTCTAAAATGAGAATTTAACATTCCGGAATGTTAACATAACACATTCTAAAATCCAAACTGAACATTCCGGAATTGTTATTCCGTAACACATTCTGAATTCGAAACTAAACATTCCGGAATGTTAACATAACACATTCTAAAATCCAAACTGAACATTCCGGAATTGTAATTCCGTAACACATTCTGAATTCCGAACTAAACATTCCGGAATGTTAACATAACGCATTCTAAAATCCAAACTGAACATTCCGGAATTGTAACATAACACATTCTGAATTCCGAACAAAACATTCCGGAATGTTAACATAACACATTCTAAAATACAAACTGAACATTCCGGAATTGTAACATAACACATTCTAAAAACTGAACTTAACATTCTGGAATTGTAATTCCGTAACACATTCTGAATTCCGAACTAAACATTCCGGAATGTTAACATAACACATTCTAAAATCCAAACTGAACATTCCGGAATTGTAACATAACACATTCTAAAAACTGAACTTAACATTCTGGAATTTTTATTCCGTAACACATTCTGAATTCGAAACTAAACTGAACATTCCGGAATTGTAATTCCGTAACACATTCTAAATTCCGAACTTAACATTCCGGAATGTTAACATAACACATTCTAAAATCTGTACTTAACATTCCGGAATTGTAATTCCGTAACACATTCTGAATTCCGAACTAAACATTCCGGAATGTTAACATAACGCATTCTAAAATCCAAACTGAACATTCCGGAATTGTAATTCCGTAACACATTCTGAATTCCGAACTAAACATTCCGGACATGATAACATAACACATTCTAAAATCCGAACTGAACATTCCGGAATTGTAATTCCGTAACACATTCTGAATTCCGAACTAAACATTCCGGAATGTTAACATAACGCATTCTAAAATCCAAACTGAACATTCCGGAATTGTAACGCAACACATTCTAAAATCTGAACTGAACATTCCGGAATTGTAATTCCGTAACACATTCTGAATTCCGAACTAAACATTCCGGAATGTTAACATAACGCATTCTAAAATCCAAACTGAACATTCCGGAATTGTAATTCCTTAACACATTCTGAATTCCGAACTAAACATTCCGGACATGATAACATAACACATTCTAAAATCCAAATTGAACATTCCGGAATTGTAACGCAACACATTCTAAAATCTGAACTGAACATTCCGGAATTGTAATTCCGTAACACATTCTGAATTCCGAATTCAACATTCCGTAATGTTAACATAACGCATTCTAAAATCCAAACTGAACATTCCGGAATTGTAACATAACACATTCTGAATTCCGAACAAAACATTCCGGAATGTTAACATAACACATTCTAAAATACAAACTGAACATTCCGGAATTGTAACATAACACATTCTAAAATCTGAACTTAACAGTCCGGAATGTTAACAACACATTCTAAAATGAGAATTTAACATTCCGGAATGTTAACATAACACATTCTAAAATCCAAACTGAACATTCCGGAATTGTTATTCCGTAACACATTCTGAATTCGAAACTAAACATTCCGGAATGTTAACATAACACATTCTAAAATCCAAACTGAACATTCCGGAATTGTAATTCCGTAACACATTCTGAATTCCGAACTAAACATTCCGGAATGTTAACATAACGCATTCTAAAATCCACACTGAACATTCCGGAATTGTAACATAACACATTCTAAAATCCAAACTTAACATTCCGGAATGTTAACATAACACATTCTAAAATCCAAACTGAACATTCCGGAATTGTAACATAACACATTCTAAAATCTGAACTTAACAGTCCGGAATGTTAACAACACATTCTAAAATGAGAATTTAACATTCCGGAATGTTAACATAACACATTCTAAAATCCAAACTGAACATTCCGGAATTGTTATTCCGTAACACATTCTGAATTCGAAACTAAACATTCCGGAATGTTAACATAACACATTCTAAAATCCAAACTGAACATTCCGGAATTGTAACATAACACATTATAAAAACTGAACTTAACATTCTGGAATTTTTATTCCGTAACACATTCTGAATTCGAAACTAAACATTCCGGAATGTTAACATAACACATTCTAAAATCCAAACTGAACATTCCGGAATTGTTATTCCGTAACACATTCTAAAATCCGAACTGAACATTCCGGAATTGTAATTCCGTAACACATTCTGAATTCCGAACTAAACATTCCGGAATGTTAACATAACGCATTCTAAAATCCAAACTGAACATTCCGGAATTGTAACGCAACACATTCTAAAATCTGAAGTGAACATTCCGGAATTGTAATTCCGTAACATATTCTGAATTCCGAACTAAACATTCCGGAATGTTAACATAACGCATTCTAAAATCCAAACTGAACATTCCGGAATTGTAACATAACACATTCTAAAATCTGAACTTAACATTCCGGAATGTTAACAACACATTCTAAAATCAGAATTTAACATTCCGGAATGTTAACATAACACATTCTAAAATCCAAACTGAACATTCCGGAATTGTAATTCCGTAACACATTCTGAATTCCGAACTAAACATTCCAGAATGTTAACATAAGACATTCTAAAATCCACACTGAACATTCCGGAATTGTAACATAACACATTCTAAAATCTGAACTTAACAGTCCGGAATGTTAACAACACATTCTAAAATGAGAATTTAACATTCCGGAATGTTAACATAACACATTCTAAAATCCAAACTGAACATTCCGGAATTGTTATTCCGTAACACATTCTGAATTCGAAACTAAACATTCCGGAATGTTAACATAACACATTCTAAAATCCAAACTGAACATTCCGGAATTGTAACATAACACATTCTAAAAACTGAACTTAACATTCTGGAATTTTTATTCCGTAACACATTCTGAATTCGAAATTAAACATTCCGGAATGTTAACATAAGACATTCTAAAATCCAAACTGAACATTCCGGAATTGTAACATAACACATTCTAAAAAATGAACTTAACATTCTGGAATTGTAATTCCGTAACACATTCTGAATTCCGAACTAAACATTCCGGAATGTTAACAAAAGACATTCTAAAATCCAAACTGAACATTCCGGAATTGTTATTCCGTAACACATTCTAAAATCTGAACTTAACATTCTGGAATTGTAATTCCGTAACACATTCTGAATTCCGAACTAAACATTCCGGAATGTTAACATAACGCATTCTAAAATCCAAACTGAACATTCCGGAATTGTAACATAACACATTCTGAATTCCGAACAAAACATTCCGGAATGTTAACATAACACATTCTAAAATACAAACTGAACATTCCGGAATTGTAACATAACACATTCTAAAATCTGAACTTAACAGTCCGGAATGTTAACAACACATTCTAAAATGAGAATTTAACATTCCGGAATGTTAACATAACACATTCTAAAATCCAAACTGAACATTCCGGAATTGTTATTCCGTAACACATTCTGAATTCGAAACTAAACATTCCGGAATGTTAACATAACACATTCTAAAATCCAAACTGAACATTCCGGAATTGTAATTCCGTAACACATTCTGAATTCCGAACTAAACATTCCGGAATGTTAACATAACGCATTCTAAAATCCACACTGAACATTCCGGAATTGTAACATAACACATTCTAAAATCTGAACTTAACAGTCCGGAATGTTAACAACACATTCTAAAATGAGAATTTAACATTCCGGAATTGTAACATAACACATTCTAAAATCTGAACTTAACATTCCGGAATGTTAACAACACATTCTAAAATCAGAATTTAACATTCCGGAATGTTAACATAACACATTCTAAAATCCAAACTGAACATTCCGGAATTGTAACATAACACATTCTAAAAACTGAACTTAACATTCTGGAATTTTTATTCCGTAACACATTCTGAATTCGAAATTAAACATTCCGGAATGTTAACATAAGACATTCTAAAATCCAAACTGAACATTCCGGAATTGTAACATAACACATTCTAAAAAATGAACTTAACATTCTGGAATTGTAATTCCGTAACACATTCTGAATTCCGAACTAAACATTCCGGAATGTTAACAAAAGACATTCTAAAATCCAAACTGAACATTCCGGAATTGTTATTCCGTAACACATTCTAAAATCTGAACTTAACATTCTGGAATTGTAATTCCGTAACACATTCTGAATTCCGAACTAAACATTCCGGAATGTTAACATAACGCATTCTAAAATCCAAACTGAACATTCCGGAATTGTAACATAAAACATTGTAAAATCAGAACTTAACATTCCGGAATGTTACCATAACACATTCTAAAATCCAAACTGAACATTCCGGAATTGTAATTCCGTAACACATTCTAAATTCCGAACTTAACATTCCGGAATGTTAACATAACACATTCTAAAATCTGTACTTAACATTCCGGAATTGTAATTCCGTAACACATTCTGAATTCCGAACTAAACATTCCGGAATGTTAACATAACGCATTCTAAAATCCAAACTGAACATTCCGGAATTGTAATTCCGTAACACATTCTGAATTCCGAACTAAACATTCCGGACATGATAACATAACACATTCTAAAATCCAAACTGAACATTCCGGAATTGTAACGCAACACATTCTAAAATCTGAACTGAACATTCCGGAATTGTAATTCCGTAACACATTCTGAATTCCGAACTAAACATTCCGTAATGTTAACATAACGCATTCTAAAATCCAAACTGAACATTCCGGAATTGTAACATAACACATTCTGAATTCCGAACAAAACATTCCGGATTGTTAACATAACACATTCTAAAATACAAACTGAACATTCCGGAATTGTAACATAACACATTCTAAAATCTGAACTTAACAGTCCGGAATGTTAACAACACATTCTAAAATCAGAATTTAACATTCCGGAATGTTAACATAACACATTCTAAAATCCAAACTGAACATTCCGGAATTGTTATTCCGTAACACATTCTGAATTCGAAACTAAACATTCCGGAATGTTAACATAACACATTCTAAAATCCAAACTGAACATTCCGGAATTGTAACATAACACATTTTAAAAACTGAACTTAACATTCTGGAATTGTAATTCCGTAACACATTCTGAATTCCGAACTAAACATTCCGGAATGTTAACATAACAAATTCTAAAATCCAAACTGAACATTCCGGAATTGTTATTCCGTAACACATTCTGAATTCCGAACTAAACATTCCGGAATGTTAACATAAAACATTCTAAAATCCGAACTGAACATTCCGGAATTGTAATTCCGTAACACATTCTGAATTCCGAACTAAACATTCCGGAATGTTAACATAACGCATTCTAAAATCCAAACTGAACATTCCGGAATTGTAACATAACGCATTCTAAAATCTGAACTTAACATTCCGGAATGTTAACAACACATTCTAAAATCAGAATTTAACATTCCGGAATGTTAACATAACACATTCTAAAATCCAAACTGAACATTCCGGAATTGTAATTCCGTAACACATTCTGAATTCCGAACTAAACATTCCAGAATGTTAACATAAGACATTCTAAAATCCACACTGAACATTCCGGAATTGTAACATAACACATTCTAAAATGCAAACTTAACATTCCGGAATGTTAACATAACACATTCTAAAATCCAAACTGAACATTCCGGAATTGTAACATAACACATTCTAAAATCTGAACTTAACAGTCCGGAATGTTAACAACACATTCTAAAATGAGAATTTAACATTCCGGAATGTTAACATAACACATTCTAAAATCCAAACTGAACATTCCGGAATTGTTATTCCGTAACACATTCTGAATTCGAAACTAAACATTCCGGAATGTTAACATAACACATTCTAAAATCCAAACTGAACATTCCGGAATTGTAATTCCGTAACACATTCTGAATTCCGAACTAAACATTCCGGAATGTTAACATAACGCATTCTAAAATCCAAACTGAACATTCCGGAATTGTAACATAACACATTCTGAATTCCGAACAAAACATTCCGGAATGTTAACATAACACATTCTAAAATACAAACTGAACATTCCGGAATTGTAACATAACACATTCTAAAAACTGAACTTAACATTCTGGAATTGTAATTCCGTAACACATTCTGAATTCCGAACTAAACATTCCGGAATGTTAACATAACACATTCTAAAATCCAAACTGAACATTCCGGAATTGTAACATAACACATTCTAAAAACTGAACTTAACATTCTGGAATTTTTATTCCGTAACACATTCTGAATTCGAAACTAAACTGAACATTCCGGAATTGTAATTCCGTAACACATTCTAAATTCCGAACTTAACATTCCGGAATGTTAACATAACACATTCTAAAATCTGTACTTAACATTCCGGAATTGTAATTCCGTAACACATTCTGAATTCCGAACTAAACATTCCGGAATGTTAACATAACGCATTCTAAAATCCAAACTGAACATTCCGGAATTGTAATTCCGTAACACATTCTGAATTCCGAACTAAACATTCCGGACATGATAACATAACACATTCTAAAATCCGAACTGAACATTCCGGAATTGTAATTCCGTAACACATTCTGAATTCCGAACTAAACATTCCGGAATGTTAACATAACGCATTCTAAAATCCAAACTGAACATTCCGGAATTGTAACGCAACACATTCTAAAATCTGAACTGAACATTCCGGAATTGTAATTCCGTAACACATTCTGAATTCCGAACTAAACATTCCGGAATGTTAACATAACGCATTCTAAAATCCAAACTGAACATTCCGGAATTGTAACATAACACATTCTGAATTCCGAACAAAACATTCCGGAATGTTAACATAACACATTCTAAAATACAAACTGAACATTCCGGAATTGTAACATAACACATTCTAAAATCTGAACTTAACAGTCCGGAATGTTAACAACACATTCTAAAATCAGAATTTAACATTCCGGAATGTTAACATAACACATTCTAAAATCCAAACTGAACATTCCGGAATTGTTATTCCGTAACACATTCTGAATTCGAAACTAAACATTCCGGAATGTTAACATAACACATTCTAAAATCCAAACTGAACATTCCGGAATTGTAACATAACACATTCTAAAAACTGAACTTAACATTCTGGAATTGTAATTCCGTAACACATTCTGAATTCCGAACTAAACATTCCGGAATGTTAACATAACACATTCTAAAATCCAAACTGAACATTCCGGAATTGTTATTCCGTAACACATTCTGAATTCCGAACTAAACATTCCGGAATGTTAACATAAAACATTCTAAAATCCAAACTGAATATTCCGGAATTGTAATTCCGTAACACATTCTGAATTCAAAACTAAACATTCCGGAATGTTAACATAACACATTCTAAAATCCGAACTGAACATTCCGGAATTGTAATTCCGTAACACATTCTGAATTCCGAACTAAACATTCCGGAATGTTAACATAACGCATTCTAAAATCCAAACTGAACATTCCGGAATTGTAACGCAACACATTCTAAAATCTGAAGTGAACATTCCGGAATTGTAATTCCGTAACATATTCTGAATTCCGAACTAAACATTCCGGAATGTTAACATAAAGCATTCTAAAATCCAAACTGAACATTCCGGAATTGTAACATAACACATTCTAAAATCTGAACTTAACATTCCGGAATGTTAACAACACATTCTAAAATCAGAATTTAACATTCCGGAATGTTAACATAACACATTCTAAAATCCAAACTGAACATTCCGGAATTGTAATTCCGTAACACATTCTGAATTCCGAACTAAACATTCCAGAATGTTAACATAAGACATTCTAAAATCCACACTGAACATTCCGGAATTGTAACATAACACATTCTAAAATCTGAACTTAACAGTCCGGAATGTTAACAACACATTCTAAAATGAGAATTTAACATTCCGGAATGTTAACATAACACATTCTAAAATCCAAACTGAACATTCCGGAATTGTTATTCCGTAACACATTCTGAATTCGAAACTAAACATTCCGGAATGTTAACATAACACATTCTAAAATCCAAACTGAACATTCCGGAATTGTAACATAACACATTCTAAAAACTGAACTTAACATTCTGGAATTTTTATTCCGTAACACATTCTGAATTCGAAATTAAACATTCCGGAATGTTAACATAAGACATTCTAAAATCCAAACTGAACATTCCGGAATTGTAACATAACACATTCTAAAAAATGAACTTAACATTCTGGAATTGTAATTCCGTAACACATTCTGAATTCCGAACTAAACATTCCGGAATGTTAACAAAAGACATTCTAAAATCCAAACTGAACATTCCGGAATTGTTATTCCGTAACACATTCTAAAATCTGAACTTAACATTCTGGAATTGTAATTCCGTAACACATTCTGAATTCCGAACTAAACATTCCGGAATGTTAACATAACGCATTCTAAAATCCAAACTGAACATTCCGGAATTGTAACATAACACATTCTGAATTCCGAACAAAACATTCCGGAATGTTAACATAACACATTCTAAAATACAAACTGAACATTCCGGAATTGTAACATAACACATTCTAAAATCTGAACTTAACAGTCCGGAATGTTAACAACACATTCTAAAATGAGAATTTAACATTCCGGAATGTTAACATAACACATTCTAAAATCCAAACTGAACATTCCGGAATTGTTATTCCGTAACACATTCTGAATTCGAAACTAAACATTCCGGAATGTTAACATAACACATTCTAAAATCCAAACTGAACATTCCGGAATTGTAATTCCGTAACACATTCTGAATTCCGAACTAAACATTCCGGAATGTTAACATAACACATTCTAAAATCCAAACTGAACATTCCGGAATTGTTATTCCGTAACACATTCTGAATTCGAAACTAAACATTCCGGAATGTTAACATAACACATTCTAAAATCCAAACTGAACATTCCGGAATTGTTATTCCGTAACACATTCTGAATTCGAAACTAAACATTCCGGAATGTTAACATAACACATTCTGAAATCCAAACTGAACATTCCGGAATTGTAACATAACACATTCTAAAAAATGAACTTAACATTCTGGAATTGTAATTCCGTAACACATTCTGAATTCCGAACTAAACATTCCGGAATGTTAACAAAAGACATTCTAAAATCCAAACTGAACATTCCGGAATTGTTATTCCGTAACACATTCTAAAATCTGAACTTAACATTCTGGAATTGTAATTCCGTAACACATTCTGAATTCCGAACAAAACATTCCGGAATGTTAACATAACGCATTCTAAAATCCAAACTGAACATTCCGGAATTGTAACATAACACATTCTAATATCTGAACTTAACATTCCGGAATGTTAACAAAACATTGTAAAATCAGAACTTAACATTCCGGAATGTTACCATAACACATTCTAAAATCCAAACTGAACATTCCGGAATTGTAATTCCGTAACACATTCTAAATTCCGAACTTAACATTCCGGAATGTTAACATAACACATTCTAAAATCTGTACTTAACATTCCGGAATTGTAATTCCGTAACACATTCTGAATTCCGAACTAAACATTCCGGAATGTTAACATAACGCATTCTAAAATCCAAACTGAACATTCCGGAATTGTTATTCCGTAACACATTCTGAATTCCGAACTAAACATTCCGGAATGTTAACATAAAAGATTCTAAAATCCAAACTGAATATTCCGGAATTGTAATTCCGTAACACATTCTGAATTCAAAACTGAACATTCCGGAATGTTAACATAACACATTCTAAAATCCGAACTGAACATTCCGGAATTGTAATTCCGTAACACATTCTGAATTCCGAACTAAACATTCCGGAATGTTAACATAACGCATTCTAAAATCCAAACTGAACATTCCGGAATTGTAACGCAACACATTCTAAAATCTGAACTGAACATTCCGGAATTGTAATTCCGTAACACATTCTGAATTCCGAACTAAACATTCCGGAATGTTAACATAACGCATTCTAAAATCCAAACTGAACATTCCGGAATTGTAACATAACACATTCTAAAATCTGAACTTAACATTCCGGAATGTTAACAACACATTCTAAAATCAGAATTTAACATTCCGGAATGTTAACATAACACATTCTAAAATCCAAACTGAACATTCCGGAATTGTAATTCCGTAACACATTCTGAATTCCGAACTAAACATTCCAGAATGTTAACATAAGACATTCTAAAATCCACACTGAACATTCCGGAATTGTAACATAACACATTCTAAAATCCAAACTTAACATTCCGGAATGTTAACATAACACATTCTAAAATCCAAACTGAACATTCCGGAATTGTAACATAACACATTCTAAAATCTGAACTTAACAGTCCGGAATGTTAACAACACATTCTAAAATGAGAATTTAACATTCCGGAATGTTAACATAACACATTCTAAAATCCAAACTGAACATTCCGGAATTGTTATTCCGTAACACATTCTGAATTCGAAACTAAACATTCCGGAATGTTAACATAACACATTCTAAAATCCAAACTGAACATTCCGGAATTGTTATTCCGTAACACATTCTGAATTCGAAACTAAACATTCCGGAATGTTAACATAACACATTCTAAAATCCAAACTGAACATTCCGGAATTGTAACATAACACATTCTAAAAAATGAACTTAACATTCTGGAATTGTAATTCCGTAACACATTCTGAATTCCGAACTAAACATTCCGGAATGTTAACAAAAGACATTCTAAAATCCAAACTGAACATTCCGGAATTGTTATTCCGTAACACATTCTAAAATCTGAACTTAACATTCTGGAATTGTAATTCCGTAACACATTCTGAATTCCGAACAAAACATTCCGGAATGTTAACATAACGCATTCTAAAATCCAAACTGAACATTCCGGAATTGTAACATAACACATTCTAATATCTGAACTTAACATTCCGGAATGTTAACAAAACATTGTAAAATCAGAACTTAACATTCCGGAATGTTACCATAACACATTCTAAAATCCAAACTGAACATTCCGGAATTGTAATTCCGTAACACATTCTAAATTCTGAACTTAACATTCCGGAATGTTAACATAACACATTCTAAAATCTGTACTTAACATTCCGGAATTGTAATTCCGTAACACATTCTGAATTCCGAACTAAACATTCCGGAATGTTAA
Source organism: Sebastes fasciatus (assembly GCF_043250625.1). Taxonomy (NCBI): domain Eukaryota; kingdom Metazoa; phylum Chordata; class Actinopteri; order Perciformes; family Sebastidae; genus Sebastes; species Sebastes fasciatus. The sequence continues at coordinate 42,941,292 of NC_133795.1, read as the reverse complement.
CATAACGCATTCTAAAATCCAAACTGAACATTCCGGAATTGTAATTCCGTAACACATTCTGAATTCCGAACTAAACATTCCGGACATGATAACATAACACATTCTAAAATCCAAATTGAACATTCCGGAATTGTAACGCAACACATTCTAAAATCTGAACTGAACATTCCGGAATTGTAATTCCGTAACACATTCTGAATTCCGAACTAAACATTCCGTAATGTTAACATAACGCATTCTAAAATCCAAACTGAACATTCCGGAATTGTAACATAACACATTCTGAATTCCGAACAAAACATTCCGGAATGTTAACATAACACATTCTAAAATCCAAACTGAATATTCCGGAATTGTTATTCCGTAACACATTCTGAATTCGAAACTAAACATTCCGGAATGTTAACATAACACATTCTAAAATCCAAACTGAACATTCCGGAATTGTAACATAACACATTCTAAAAACTGAACTTAACATTCTGGAATTTTTATTCCGTAACACATTCTGAATTCGAAACTAAACATTCCGGAATGTTAACATAACACATTCTAAAATCCAAACTGAACATTCCGGAATTGTAACATAACACATTCTAAAAAATGAACTTAACATTCTGGAATTGTAATTCCGTAACACATTCTGAATTCCGAACTAAACATTCCGGAATGTTAACAAAAGACATTCTAAAATCCAAACTGAACATTCCGGAATTGTTATTCCGTAACACATTCTAAAATCTGAACTTAACATTCTGGAATTGTAATTCCGTAACACATTCTGAATTCCGAACTAAACATTCCGGAATGTTAACATAAGACATTCTAAAATCCAAACTGAACATTCCGGAATTGTAATTCCGTAACACATTCTGAATTCCGAACAAAACATTCCGGAATGTTAACATAACGCATACTAAAATCCAAACTGAACATTCCGGAATTGTAACATAACACATTCTAATATCTGAACTTAACATTCCGGAATGTTAACAAAACATTGTAAAATCAGAACTTAACATTCCGGAATGTTACCATAACACATTCTAAAATCCAAACTGAACATTCCGGAATTGTAATTCCGTAACACATTCTAAATTCCGAACTTAACATTCCGGAATGTTACCATAACACATTCTAAAATCCAAACTGAACATTCCGGAATTGTAATTCCGTAACACATTCTAAATTCCGAACTTAACATTCCGGAATGTTAACATAACACATTCTAAAATCTGTACTTAACATTCCGGAATTGTAATTCCGTAACACATTCTGAATTCCGAACTAAACATTCCGGAATGTTAACATAACGCATTCTAAAATCCAAACTGAACATTCCGGAATTGTTATTCCGTAACACATTCTGAATTCCGAACTAAACATTCCGGAATGTTAACATAAAACATTCTAAAATCCAAACTGAATATTCCGGAATTGTAATTCCGTAACACATTCTGAATTCAAAACTGAACATTCCGGAATGTTAACATAACACATTCTAAAATCCGAACTGAACATTCCGGAATTGTAATTCCGTAACACATTCTGAATTCCGAACTAAACATTCCGGAATGTTAACATAACGCATTCTAAAATCCAAACTGAACATTCCGGAATTGTAACGCAACACATTCTAAAATCTGAACTGAACATTCCGGAATTGTAATTCCGTAACACATTCTGAATTCCGAACTAAACATTCCGGAATGTTAACATAACGCATTCTAAAATCCAAACTGAACATTCCGGAATTGTAACATAACACATTCTAAAATCTGAACTTAACATTCCGGAATGTTAACAACACATTCTAAAATCAGAATTTAACATTCCGGAATGTTAACATAACACATTCTAAAATCCAAACTGAACATTCCGGAATTGTAATTCCGTAACACATTCTGAATTCCGAACTAAACATTCCAGAATGTTAACATAAGACATTCTAAAATCCACACTGAACATTCCGGAATTGTAACATAACACATTCTAAAATCCAAACTTAACATTCCGGAATGTTAACATAACACATTCTAAAATCCAAACTGAACATTCCGGAATTGTAACATAACACATTCTAAAATCTGAACTTAACAGTCCGGAATGTTAACAACACATTCTAAAATGAGAATTTAACATTCCGGAATGTTAACATAACACATTCTAAAATCCAAACTGAACATTCCGGAATTGTTATTCCGTAACACATTCTGAATTCGAAACTAAACATTCCGGAATGTTAACATAACACATTCTAAAATCCAAACTGAACATTCCGGAATTGTTATTCCGTAACACATTCTGAATTCGAAACTAAACATTCCGGAATGTTAACATAACACATTCTAAAATCCAAACTGAACATTCCGGAATTGTAACATAACACATTCTAAAAAATGAACTTAACATTCTGGAATTGTAATTCCGTAACACATTCTGAATTCCGAACTAAACATTCCGGAATGTTAACAAAAGACATTCTAAAATCCAAACTGAACATTCCGGAATTGTTATTCCGTAACACATTCTAAAATCTGAACTTAACATTCTGGAATTGTAATTCCGTAACACATTCTGAATTCCGAACAAAACATTCCGGAATGTTAACATAACGCATTCTAAAATCCAAACTGAACATTCCGGAATTGTAACATAACACATTCTAATATCTGAACTTAACATTCCGGAATGTTAACAAAACATTGTAAAATCAGAACTTAACATTCCGGAATGTTACCATAACACATTCTAAAATCCAAACTGAACATTCCGGAATTGTAATTCCGTAACACATTCTAAATTCTGAACTTAACATTCCGGAATGTTAACATAACACATTCTAAAATCTGTACTTAACATTCCGGAATTGTAATTCCGTAACACATTCTGAATTCCGAACTAAACATTCCGGAATGTTAACATAACGCATTCTAAAATCCAAACTGAACATTCCGGAATTGTAATTCCGTAACACATTCTGAATTCCGAACTAAACATTCCGGACATGATAACATAACACATTCTAAAATCCAAACTGAACATTCCGGAATTGTAACGCAACACATTCTAAAATCTGAACTGAACATTCCGGAATTGTAATTCCGTAACACATTCTGAATTCCGAACTAAACATTCCGTAATGTTAACATAACGCATTCTAAAATCCAAACTGAACATTCCGGAATTGTAACATAACACATTCTGAATTCCGAACAAAACATTCCGGAATGTTAACATAACACATTCTAAAATCCAAACTGAATATTCCGGAATTGTTATTCCGTAACACATTCTGAATTCGAAACTAAACATTCCGGAATGTTAACATAACACATTCTAAAATCCAAACTGAACATTCCGGAATTGTAACATAACACATTCTAAAAACTGAACTTAACATTCTGGAATTTTTATTCCGTAACACATTCTGAATTCGAAACTAAACATTCCGGAATGTTAACATAACACATTCTAAAATCCAAACTGAACATTCCGGAATTGTAACATAACACATTCTAAAAAATGAACTTAACATTCTGGAATTGTAATTCCGTAACACATTCTGAATTCCGAACTAAACATTCCGGAATGTTAACAAAAGACATTCTAAAATCCAAACTGAACATTCCGGAATTGTTATTCCGTAACACATTCTAAAATCTGAACTTAACATTCTGGAATTGTAATTCCGTAACACATTCTGAATTCCGAACTAAACATTCCGGAATGTTAACATAAGAAATTCTAAAATCCAAACTGAACATTCCGGAATTGTAATTCCGTAACACATTCTGAATTCCGAAAAAAACATTCCGGAATGTTAACATAAAGCATTCTAAAATCCAAACTGAACATTCCGGAATTGTAACATAACACATTCTAATATCTGAACTTAACATTCCGGAATGTTAACAAAACATTGTAAAATCAGAACTTAACATTCCGGAATGTTACCATAACACATTCTAAAATCCAAACTGAACATTCCGGAATTGTAATTCCGTAACACATTCTAAATTCCGAACTTAACATTCCGGAATGTTAACATAACACATTCTAAAATCTGTACTTAACATTCCGGAATTGTAATTCCGTAACACATTCTGAATTCCGAACTAAACATTCCGGAATGTTAACATAACGCATTCTAAAATCCAAACTGAACATTCCGGAATTGTAATTCCGTAACACATTCTGAATTCCGAACTAAACATTCCGGACATGATAACATAACACATTCTAAAATCCAAACTGAACATTCCGGAATTGTAACGCAACACATTCTAAAATCTGAACTGAACATTCCGGAATTGTAATTCCGTAACACATTCTGAATTCCGAACTAAACATTCCGTAATGTTAACATAACGCATTCTAAAATCCAAACTGAACATTCCGGAATGTTAACATAACACATTCTAAAATCCAAACTGAACATTCCGGAATTGTAACATAACACATTCTAAAATCTGAACTTAACAGTCCGGAATGTTAACAACACATTCTAAAATGAGAATTTAACATTCCGGAATGTTAACATAACACATTCTAAAATCCAAACTGAACATTCCGGAATTGTTATTCCGTAACACATTCTGAATTCGAAACTAAACATTCCGGAATGTTAACATAACACATTCTAAAATCCAAACTGAACATTCCGGAATTGTAACATAACACATTCTAAAAACTGAACTTAACATTCTGGAATTTTTATTCCGTAACACATTCTGAATTCGAAACTAAACATTCCGGAATGTTAACATAACACATTCTAAAATCCAAACTGAACATTCCGGAATTGTTATTCCGTAACACATTCTAAAATCTGAACTTAACATTCTGGAATTGTAATTCCGTAACACATTCTGAATTCCGAACAAAACATTCCGGAATGTTAACATAACACATTCTAAAATCTGTACTTAACATTCCGGAATTGTAATTCCGTAACACATTCTGAATTCCGAACTAAACATTCCGGAATGTTAACATAACGCATTCTAAAATCCAAACTGAATATTCCGGAATTGTAATTCCGTAATACATTCTAAATTCCGAACTTAACATTCCGGAATGTTAACATAACACATTCTAAAATCTGTACTTAACATTCCGGAATTGTAATTCCGTAACACATTCTGAATTCCGAACTAAACATTCCGGAATGTTAACATAACGCATTCTAAAATCCAAACTGAACATTCCGGAATTGTAATTCCGTAACACATTCTGAATTCCGAACTAAACATTCCGGACATGATAACATAACACATTCTAAAATCCAAACTGAACATTCCGGAATTGTAACGCAACACATTCTAAAATCTGAACTGAACATTCCGGAATTGTAATTCCGTAACACATTCTGAATTCCGAACTAAACATTCCGGAATGTTAACATAACGCATTCTAAAATCCAAACTGAACATTCCGGAATTGTAACATAACACATTCTGAATTCCGAACAAAACATTCCGGAATGTTAACATAACACATTCTAAAATACAAACTGAACATTCCGGAATTGTAACATAACACATTCTAAAATCTGAACTTAACAGTCCGGAATGTTAACAACACATTCTAAAATCAGAATTTAACATTCCGGAATGTTAACATAACACATTCTAAAATCCAAACTGAACATTCCGGAATTGTTATTCCGTAACACATTCTGAATTCGAAACTAAACATTCCGGAATGTTAACATAACACATTCTAAAATCCAAACTGAACATTCCGGAATTGTAACATAACACATTCTAAAAACTGAACTTAACATTCTGGAATTGTAATTCCGTAACACATTCTGAATTCCGAACTAAACATTCCGGAATGTTAACATAACACATTCTAAAATCCAAACTGAACATTCCGGAATTGTTATTCCGTAACACATTCTGAATTCCGAACTAAACATTCCGGAATGTTAACATAAAACATTCTAAAATGCAAACTGAATATTCCGGAATTGTAATTCCGTAACACATTCTGAATTCAAAACTGAACATTCCGGAATGTTAACATAACACATTCTAAAATCCGAACTGAACATTCCGGAATTGTAATTCCGTAACACATTCTGAATTCCGAACTAAACATTCCGGAATGTTAACATAACGCATTCTAAAATCCAAACTGAACATTCCGGAATTGTAACGCAACACATTCTAAAATCTGAACTGAACATTCCGGAATTGTAATTCCGTAACACATTCTGAATTCCGAACTAAACATTCCGGAATGTTAACATAACGCATTCTAAAATCCAAACTGAACATTCCGGAATTGTAACATAACACATTCTAAAATCTGAACTTAACATTCCGGAATGTTAACAACACATTCTAAAATCAGAATTTAACATTCCGGAATGTTAACATAACACATTCTAAAATCCAAACTGAACATTCCGGAATTGTAATTCCGTAACACATTCTGAATTCCGAACTAAACATTCCGGACATGATAACATAACACATTCTAAAATCCAAACTGAACATTCCGGAATTGTAACGCAACACATTCTAAAATCTGAACTGAACATTCCGGAATTGTAATTCCGTAACACATTCTGAATTCCGAACTAAACATTCCGGAATGTTAACATAACGCATTCTAAAATCCAAACTGAACATTCCGGAATTGTAACATAACACATTCTGAATTCCGAACAAAACATTCCGGAATGTTAACATAACACATTCTAAAATACAAACTGATCATTCCGGAATTGTAACATAACACATTCTAAAATCTGAACTTAACAGTCCGGAATGTTAACAACACATTCTAAAATCAGAATTTAACATTCCGGAATGTTAACATAACACATTCTAAAATCCAAACTGAACATTCCGGAATTGTTATTCCGTAACACATTCTGAATTCGAAACTAAACATTCCGGAATGTTAACATAACACATTCTAAAATCCAAACTGAACATTCCGGAATTGTAACATAACACATTCTAAAAACTGAACTTAACATTCTGGAATTGTAATTCCGTAACACATTCTGAATTCCGAACTAAACATTCCGGAATGTTAACATAACACATTCTAAAATCCAAACTGAACATTCCGGAATTGTTATTCCGTAACACATTCTGAATTCAAAACTGAACATTCCGGAATGTTAACATAACACATTCTAAAATCCGAACTGAACATTCCGGAATTGTAATTCCGTAACACATTCTGAATTCCGAACTAAACATTCCGGAATGTTAACATAACGCATTCTAAAATCCAAACTGAACATTCCGGAATTGTAACGCAACACATTCTAAAATCTGAACTGAACATTCCGGAATTGTAATTCCGTAACACATTCTGAATTCCGAACTAAACATTCCGGAATGTTAACATAACGCATTCTAAAATCCAAACTGAACATTCCGGAATTGTAACATAACACATTCTAAAATCTGAACTTAACATTCCGGAATGTTAACAACACATTCTAAAATCAGAATTTAACATTCCGGAATGTTAACATAACACATTCTAAAATCCAAACTGAACATTCCGGAATTGTAATTCCGTAACACATTCTGAATTCCGAACTAAACATTCCAGAATGTTAACATAAGACATTCTAAAATCCACACTGAACATTCCGGAATTGTAACATAACACATTCTAAAATCCAAACTTAACATTCCGGAATGTTAACATAACACATTCTAAAATCCAAACTGAACATTCCGGAATTGTTATTCCGTAACACATTCTGAATTCGAAACTAAACATTCCGGAATGTTAACATAACACATTCTAAAATCCAAACTGAACATTCCGGAATTGTTATTCCGTAACACATTCTGAATTCGAAACTAAACATTCCGGAATGTTAACATAACACATTCTAAAATCCAAACTGAACATTCCGGAATTGTAACATAACACATTCTAAAAAATGAACTTAACATTCTGGAATTGTAATTCCGTAACACATTCTGAATTCCGAACTAAACATTCCAGAATGTTAACATAAGACATTCTAAAATCCACACTGAACATTCCGGAATTGTAACATAACACATTCTAAAATCCAAACTTAACATTCCGGAATGTTAACATAACACATTCTAAAATCCAAACTGAACATTCCGGAATTGTTATTCCGTAACACATTCTGAATTCGAAACTAAACATTCCGGAATGTTAACATAACACATTCTAAAATCCAAACTGAACATTCCGGAATTGTTATTCCGTAACACATTCTGAATTCGAAACTAAACATTCCGGAATGTTAACATAACACATTCTAAAATCCAAACTGAACATTCCGGAATTGTAACATAACACATTCTAAAAAATGAACTTAACATTCTGGAATTGTAATTCCGTAACACATTCTGAATTCCGAACTAAACATTCCGGAATGTTAACAAAAGACATTCTAAAATCCAAACTGAACATTCCGGAATTGTTATTCCGTAACACATTCTAAAATCTGAACTTAACATTCTGGAATTGTAATTCCGTAACACATTCTGAATTCCGAACAAAACATTCCGGAATGTTAACATAACGCATTCTAAAATCCAAACTGAACATTCCGGAATTGTAACATAACACATTCTAATATCTGAACTTAACATTCCGGAATGTTAACAAAACATTGTAAAATCAGAACTTAACATTCCGGAATGTTACCATAACACATTCTAAAATCCAAACTGAACATTCCGGAATTGTAATTCCGTAACACATTCTAAATTCCGAACTTAACATTCCGGAATGTTAACATAACACATTCTAAAATCTGTACTTAACATTCCGGAATTGTAATTCCGTAACACATTCTGAATTCCGAACTAAACATTCCGGAATGTTAACATAACGCATTCTAAAATCCAAACTGAACATTCCGGAATTGTAATTCCGTAACACATTCTGAATTCCGAACTAAACATTCCGGACATGATAACATAACACATTCTAAAATCCAAACTGAACATTCCGGAATTGTAACGCAACACATTCTAAAATCTGAACTGAACATTCCGGAATTGTAATTCCGTAACACATTCTGAATTCCGAACTAAACATTCCGGACATGATAACATAACACATTCTAAAATCCAAACTGAACATTCCGGAATTGTAACGCAACACATTCTAAAATCTGAACTGAACATTCCGGAATTGTAATTCCGTAACACATTCTGAATTCCGAACTAAACATTCCGTAATGTTAACATAACGCATTCTAAAATCCAAACTGAACATTCCGGAATGTTAACATAACACATTCTAAAATCCAAACTGAACATTCCGGAATTGTAACATAACACATTCTAAAATCTGAACTTAACAGTCCGGAATGTTAACAACACATTCTAAAATGAGAATTTAACATTCCGGAATGTTAACATAACACATTCTAAAATCCAAACTGAACATTCCGGAATTGTTATTCCGTAACACATTCTGAATTCGAAACTAAACATTCCGGAATGTTAACATAACACATTCTAAAATCAAAACTGAACATTCCGGAATTGTAACATAACACATTCTAAAAACTGAACTTAACATTCTGGAATTTTTATTCCGTAACACATTCTGAATTCGAAACTAAACATTCCGGAATGTTAACATAACACATTCTAAAATCCAAACTGAACATTCCGGAATTGTTATTCCGTAACACATTCTAAAATCTGAACTTAACATTCTGGAATTGTAATTCCGTAACACATTCTGAATTCCGAACTAAACATTCCGGAATGTTAACATAAGACATTCTAAAATCCAAACTGAACATTCCGGAATTGTAATTCCGTAACACATTCTGAATTCCGAACAAAACATTCCGGAATGTTAACATAACACATTCTAAAATCTGTACTTAACATTCCGGAATTGTAATTCCGTAACACATTCTGAATTCCGAACTAAACATTCCGGAATGTTAACATAACGCATTCTAAAATCCAAACTGAACATTCCGGAATTGTAATTCCGTAACACATTCTAAATTCCGAACTTAACATTCCGGAATGTTAACATAACACATTCTAAAATCTGTACTTAACATTCCGGAATTGTAATTCCGTAACACATTCTGAATTCCGAACTAAACATTCCGGAATGTTAACATAACGCATTCTAAAATCCAAACTGAACATTCCGGAATTGTAATTCCGTAACACATTCTGAATTCCGAACTAAACATTCCGGAATGTTAACATAACGCATTCTAAAATCCAAACTGAACATTCCGGAATTGTAACATAACACATTCTAAAATCTGAACTTAACATTCCGGAATGTTAACAACACATTCTAAAATCAGAATTTAACATTCCGGAATGTTAACATAACACATTCTAAAATCCAAACTGAACATTCCGGAATTGTTATTCCGTAACACATTCTGAATTCGAAACTAAACATTCCGGAATGTTAACATAACACATTCTAAAATCCAAACTGAACATTCCGGAATTGTAACATAACACATTCTAAAAACTGAACTTAACATTCTGGAATTGTAATTCCGTAACACATTCTGAATTCCGAACTAAACATTCCGGAATGTTAACATAACACATTCTAAAATCCAAACTGAACATTCCGGAATTGTTATTCCGTAACACATTCTGAATTCCGAACTAAACATTCCGGAATGTTAACATAAAACATTCTAAAATCCAAACTGAATATTCCGGAATTGTAATTCCGTAACACATTCTGAATTCAAAACTGAACATTCCGGAATGTTAACATAACACATTCTAAAATCCGAACTGAACATTCCGGAATTGTAATTCCGTAACACATTCTGAATTCCGAACTAAACATTCCGGAATGTTAACATAACGCATTCTAAAATCCAAACTGAACATTCCGGAATTGTAACGCAACACATTCTAAAATCTGAACTGAACATTCCGGAATTGTAATTCCGTAACACATTCTGAATTCCGAACTAAACATTCCAGAATGTTAACATAAGACATTCTAAAATCCACACTGAACATTCCGGAATTGTAACATAACACATTCTAAAATCCAAACTTAACATTCCGGAATGTTAACATAACACATTCTAAAATCCAAACTGAACATTCCGGAATTGTAACATAACACATACTAAAATCTGAACTTAACAGTCCGGAATGTTAACAACACATTATAAAATGAGAATTTAACATTCCGGAATGTTAACATAACACATTCTAAAATCCAAACTGAACATTCCGGAATTGTTATTCCGTAACACATTCTGAATTCGAAACTAAACATTCCGGAATGTTAACATAACACATTCTAAAATCCAAACTGAACATTCCGGAATTGTAACATAACACATTCTAAAAAATGAACTTAACATTCTGGAATTGTAATTCCGTAACACATTCTGAATTCCGAACTAAACATTCCGGAATGTTAACAAAAGACATTCTAAAATCCAAACTGAACATTCCGGAATTGTTATTCCGTAACACATTCTAAAATCTGAACTTAACATTCTGGAATTGTAATTCCGTAACACATTCTGAATTCCGAACAAAACATTCCGGAATGTTAACATAACGCATTCTAAAATCCAAACTGAACATTCCGGAATTGTAACATAACACATTCTAATATCTGAACTTAACATTCCGGAATGTTAACAAAACATTGTAAAATCAGAACTTAACATTCCGGAATGTTACCATAACACATTCTAAAATCCAAACTGAACATTCCGGAATTGTAATTCCGTAACACATTCTAAATTCCGAACTTAACATTCCGGAATGTTAACATAACACATTCTAAAATCTGTACTTAACATTCCGGAATTGTAATTCCGTAACACATTCTGAATTCCGAACTAAACATTCCGGAATGTTAACATAACGCATTCTAAAATCCAAACTGAACATTCCGGAATTGTAATTCCGTAACACATTCTGAATTCCGAACTAAACATTCCGGACATGATAACATAACACATTCTAAAATCCAAACTGAACATTCCGGAATTGTAACGCAACACATTCTAAAATCTGAACTGAACATTCCGGAATTGTAATTCCGTAACACATTCTGAATTCCGAACTAAACATTCCGTAATGTTAACATAACGCATTCTAAAATCCAAACTGAACATTCCGGAATTGTAACATAACACATTCTGAATTCCGAACAAAACATTCCGGAATGTTAACATAACACATTCTAAAATCCAAACTGAATATTCCGGAATTGTTATTCCGTAACACATTCTGAATTCGAAACTAAACATTCCGGAATGTTAACATAACACATTCTAAAATCCAAACTGAACATTCCGGAATTGTAACATAACACATTCTAAAAACTGAACTTAACATTCTGGAATTTTTATTCCGTAACACATTCTGAATTCGAAACTAAACATTCCGGAATGTTAACATAACACATTCTAAAATCCAAACTGAACATTCCGGAATTGTAACATAACACATTCTAAAAAATTAACTTAACATTCTGGAATTGTAATTCCGTAACACATTCTGAATTCCGAACTAAACATTCCGGAATGTTAACAAAAGACATTCTAAAATCCAAACTGAACATTCCGGAATTGTTATTCCGTAACACATTCTAAAATCTGAACTTAACATTCTGGAATTGTAATTCCGTAACACATTCTGAATTCCGAACTAAACATTCCGGAATGTTAACATAAGACATTCTAAAATCCAAACTGAACATTCCGGAATTGTAATTCCGTAACACATTCTGAATTCCGAACAAAACATTCCGGAATGTTAACATAACGCATTCTAAAATCCAAACTGAACATTCCGGAATTGTAACATAACACATTCTAATATCTGAACTTAACATTCCGGAATGTTAACAAAACATTGTAAAATCAGAACTTAACATTCCGGAATGTTACCATAACACATTCTAAAATCCAAACTGAACATTCCGGAATTGTAATTCCGTAACACAATCTAAATTCCGAACTTAACATTCCGGAATGTTAACATAACACATTCTAAAATCTGTACTTAACATTCCGGAATTGTAATTCCGTAACACATTCTGAATTCCGAACTAAACATTCCGGAATGTTAACATAACGCATTCTAAAATCCAAACTGAACATTCCGGAATTGTAATTCCGTAACACATTCTGAATTCCGAACTAAACATTCCGGACATGATAACATAACACATTCTAAAATCCAAACTGAACATTCCGGAATTGTAACGCAACACATTCTAAAATCTGAACTGAACATTCCGGAATTGTAATTCCGTAACACATTCTGAATTCCGAACTAAACATTCCGTAATGTTAACATAACGCATTCTAAAATCCAAACTGAACATTCCGGAATGTTAACATAACACATTCTAAAATCCAAACTGAACATTCCGGAATTGTAACATAACACATTCTAAAATCTGAACTTAACAGTCCGGAATGTTAACAACACATTCTAAAATGAGAATTTAACATTCCGGAATGTTAACATAACACATTCTAAAATCCAAACTGAACATTCCGGAATTGTTATTCCGTAACACATTCTGAATTCGAAACTAAACATTCCGGAATGTTAACATAACACATTCTAAAATCCAAACTGAACATTCCGGAATTGTAACATAACACATTCTAAAAACTGAACTTAACATTCTGGAATTTTTATTCCGTAACACATTCTGAATTCGAAACTAAACATTCCGGAATGTTAACATAACACATTCTAAAATCCAAACTGAACATTCCGGAATTGTTATTCCGTAACACATTCTAAAATCTGAACTTAACATTCTGGAATTGTAATTCCGTAACACATTCTGAATTCCGAACTAAACATTCCGGAATGTTAACATAAGACATTCTAAAATCCAAACTGAACATTCCGGAATTGTAATTCCGTAACACATTCTGAATTCCGAACAAAACATTCCGGAATGTTAACATAACGCATTCTAAAATCCAAACTGAACATTCCGGAATTGTAACATAACACATTCTAAAATCCAAACTGAACATTCCGGAATTGTAATTCCGTAACACATTCTGAATTCCGAACTAAACATTCCGGACATGATAACATAACACATTCTAAAATCCAAACTGAACATTCCGGAATTGTAACGCAACACATTCTAAAATCTGAACTGAATATTCCGGAATTGTAATTCCGTAACACATTCTGAATTCCGAACTAAACATTCCGTAATGTTAACATAACGCATTCTAAAATCCAAACTGAACATTCCGGAATTGTAACATAACACATTCTGAATTCCGAACAAAACATTCCGGAATGTTAACATAACACATTCTAAAATCCAAACTGAATATTCCGGAATTGTTATTCCGTAACACATTCTGAATTCGAAACTAAACATTCCGGAATGTTAACATAACACATTCTAAAATCCAAACTGAACATTCCGGAATTGTAACATAACACATTCTAAAAACTGAACTTAACATTCTGGAATTTTTATTCCGTAACACATTCTGAATTCGAAACTAAACATTCCGGAATGTTAACATAACACATTCTAAAATCCAAACTGAACATTCCGGAATTGTAACATAACACATTCTAAAAAATGAACTTAACATTCTGGAATTGTAATTCCGTAACACATTCTGAATTCCGAACTAAACATTCCGGAATGTTAACAAAAGACATTCTAAAATCCAAACTGAACATTCCGGAATTGTTATTCCGTAACACATTCTAAAATCTGAACTTAACATTCTGGAATTGTAATTCCGTAACACATTCTGAATTCCGAACTAAACATTCCGGAATGTTAACATAAGACATTCTAAAATCCAAACTGAACATTCCGGAATTGTAATTCCGTAACACATTCTGAATTCCGAACAAAACATTCCGGAATGTTAACATAACGCATTCTAAAATCCAAACTGAACATTCCGGAATTGTAACATAACACATTCTAATATCTGAACTTAACATTCCGGAATGTTAACAAAACATTGTAAAATCAGAACTTAACATTCCGGAATGTTACCATAACACATTCTAAAATCCAAACTGAACATTCCGGAATTGTAATTCCGTAACACAATCTAAATTCCGAACTTAACATTCCGGAATGTTAACATAACACATTCTAAAATCTGTACTTAACATTCCGGAATTGTAATTCCGTAACACATTCTGAATTCCGAACTAAACATTCCGGAATGTTAACATAACGCATTCTAAAATCCAAACTGAACATTCCGGAATTGTAATTCCGTAACACATTCTGAATTCCGAACTAAACATTCCGGACATGATAACATAACACATTCTAAAATCCAAACTGAACATTCCGGAATTGTAACGCAACACATTCTAAAATCTGAACTGAACATTCCGGAATTGTAATTCCGTAACACATTCTGAATTCCGAACTAAACATTCCGTAATGTTAACATAACGCATTCTAAAATCCAAACTGAACATTCCGGAATGTTAACATAACACATTCTAAAATCCAAACTGAACATTCCGGAATTGTAACATAACACATTCTAAAATCTGAACTTAACAGTCCGGAATGTTAACAACACATTCTAAAATGAGAATTTAACATTCCGGAATGTTAACATAACACATTCTAAAATCCAAACTGAACATTCCGGAATTGTTATTCCGTAACACATTCTGAATTCGAAACTAAACATTCCGGAATGTTAACATAACACATTCTAAAATCCAAACTGAACATTCCGGAATTGTAACATAACACATTCTAAAAACTGAACTTAACATTCTGGAATTTTTATTCCGTAACACATTCTGAATTCGAAACTAAACATTCCGGAATGTTAACATAACACATTCTAAAATCCAAACTGAACATTCCGGAATTGTTATTCCGTAACACATTCTAAAATCTGAACTTAACATTCTGGAATTGTAATTCCGTAACACATTCTGAATTCCGAACTAAACATTCCGGAATGTTAACATAAGACATTCTAAAATCCAAACTGAACATTCCGGAATTGTAATTCCGTAACACATTCTGAATTCCGAACAAAACATTCCGGAATGTTAACATAACGCATTCTAAAATCCAAACTGAACATTCCGGAATTGTAACATAACACATTCTGAATTCCGAACAAAACATTCCGGAATGTTAACATAACACATTCTAAAATACAAACTGAACATTCCGGAATTGTAACATAACACATTCTAAAATCTGAACTTAACAGTCCGGAATGTTAACAACACATTCTAAAATCAGAATTTAACATTCCGGAATGTTAACATAACACATTCTAAAATCCAAACTGAACATTCCGGAATTGTTATTCCGTAACACATTCTGAATTCGAAACTAAACATTCTGGAATGTTAACATAACACATTCTAAAATCCAAACTGAACATTCCGGAATTGTAACATAACACATTCTAAAAACTGAACTTAACATTCTGGAATTGTAATTCCGTAACACATTCTGAATTCCGAACTAAACATTCCGGAATGTTAACATAACACATTCTAAAATCTGTACTTAACATTCCGGAATTGTAATTCCGTAACACATTCTGAATTCCGAACTAAACATTCCGGAATGTTAACATAACGCATTCTAAAATCCAAACTGAACATTCCGGAATTGTAATTCCGTAACACATTCTGAATTCCGAACTAAACATTCCGGACATGATAACATAACACATTCTAAAATCCAAACTGAACATTCCGGAATTGTAACGCAACACATTCTAAAATCTGAACTGAACATTCCGGAATTGTAATTCCGTAACACATTCTGAATTCCGAACTAAACATTCCGTAATGTTAACATAACGCATTCTAAAATCCAAACTGAACATTCCGGAATTGTAACATAACACATTCTGAATTCCGAACAAAACATTCCGGAATGTTAACATAACACATTCTAAAATCCAAACTGAATATTCCGGAATTGTTATTCCGTAACACATTCTGAATTCGAAACTAAACATTCCGGAATGTTAACATAACACATTCTAAAATCCAAACTGAACATTCCGGAATTGTAACATAACACATTCTAAAAACTGAACTTAACATTCTGGAATTTTTATTCCGTAACACATTCTGAATTCGAAACTAAACATTCCGGAATGTTAACATAACACATTCTAAAATCCAAACTGAACATTCCGGAATTGTAACATAACACATTCTAAAAAATGAACTTAACATTCTGGAATTGTAATTCCGTAACACATTCTGAATTCCGAACTAAACATTCCGGAATGTTAACAAAAGACATTCTAAAATCCAAACTGAACATTCCGGAATTGTTATTCCGTAACACATTCTAAAATCTGAACTTAACATTCTGGAATTGTAATTCCGTAACACATTCTGAATTCCGAACTAAACATTCCGGAATGTTAACATAAGACATTCTAAAATCCAAACTGAACATTCCGGAATTGTAATTCCGTAACACATTCTGAATTCCGAACAAAACATTCCGGAATGTTAACATAACGCATTCTAAAATCCAAACTGAACATTCCGGAATTGTAACATAACACATTCTAATATCTGAACTTAACATTCCGGAATGTTAACAAAACATTGTAAAATCAGAACTTAACATTCCGGAATGTTACCATAACACATTCTAAAATCCAAACTGAACATTCCGGAATTGTAATTCCGTAACACAATCTAAATTCCGAACTTAACATTCCGGAATGTTAACATAACACATTCTAAAATCTGTACTTAACATTCCGGAATTGTAATTCCGTAACACATTCTGAATTCCGAACTAAACATTCCGGAATGTTAACATAACGCATTCTAAAATCCAAACTGAACATTCCGGAATTGTAATTCCGTAACACATTCTGAATTCCGAACTAAACATTCCGGACATGATAACATAACACATTCTAAAATCCAAACTGAACATTCCGGAATTGTAACGCAACACATTCTAAAATCTGAACTGAACATTCCGGAATTGTAATTCCGTAACACATTCTGAATTCCGAACTAAACATTCCGTAATGTTAACATAACGCATTCTAAAATCCAAACTGAACATTCCGGAATGTTAACATAACACATTCTAAAATCCAAACTGAACATTCCGGAATTGTAACATAACACATTCTAAAATCTGAACTTAACAGTCCGGAATGTTAACAACACATTCTAAAATGAGAATTTAACATTCCGGAATGTTAACATAACACATTCTAAAATCCAAACTGAACATTCCGGAATTGTTATTCCGTAACACATTCTGAATTCGAAACTAAACATTCCGGAATGTTAACATAACACATTCTAAAATCCAAACTGAACATTCCGGAATTGTAACATAACACATTCTAAAAACTGAACTTAACATTCTGGAATTTTTATTCCGTAACACATTCTGAATTCGAAACTAAACATTCCGGAATGTTAACATAACACATTCTAAAATCCAAACTGAACATTCCGGAATTGTTATTCCGTAACACATTCTAAAATCTGAACTTAACATTCTGGAATTGTAATTCCGTAACACATTCTGAATTCCGAACTAAACATTCCGGAATGTTAACATAAGACATTCTAAAATCCAAACTGAACATTCCGGAATTGTAATTCCGTAACACATTCTGAATTCCGAACAAAACATTCCGGAATGTTAACATAACGCATTCTAAAATCCAAACTGAACATTCCGGAATTGTAACATAACACATTCTAAAATCCAAACTGAACATTCCGGAATTGTAATTCCGTAACACATTCTGAATTCCGAACTAAACATTCCGGACATGATAACATAACACATTCTAAAATCCAAACTGAACATTCCGGAATTGTAACGCAACACATTCTAAAATCTGAACTGAACATTCCGGAATTGTAATTCCGTAACACATTCTGAATTCCGAACTAAACATTCCGTAATGTTAACATAACGCATTCTAAAATCCAAACTGAACATTCCGGAATTGTAACATAACACATTCTGAATTCCGAACAAAACATTCCGGAATGTTAACATAACACATTCTAAAATCCAAACTGAATATTCCGGAATTGTTATTCCGTAACACATTCTGAATTCGAAACTAAACATTCCGGAATGTTAACATAACACATTCTAAAATCCAAACTGAACATTCCGGAATTGTAACATAACACATTCTAAAAACTGAACTTAACATTCTGGAATTTTTATTCCGTAACACATTCTGAATTCGAAACTAAACATTCCGGAATGTTAACATAACACATTCTAAAATCCAAACTGAACATTCCGGAATTGTAACATAACACATTCTAAAAAATGAACTTAACATTCTGGAATTGTAATTCCGTAACACATTCTGAATTCCGAACTAAACATTCCGGAATGTTAACAAAAGACATTCTAAAATCCAAACTGAACATTCCGGAATTGTTATTCCGTAACACATTCTAAAATCTGAACTTAACATTCTGGAATTGTAATTCCGTAACACATTCTGAATTCCGAACTAAACATTCCGGAATGTTAACATAAGACATTCTAAAATCCAAACTGAACATTCCGGAATTGTAATTCCGTAACACATTCTGAATTC
Organism: Sebastes fasciatus; assembly: GCF_043250625.1. Classification (NCBI taxonomy): domain Eukaryota; kingdom Metazoa; phylum Chordata; class Actinopteri; order Perciformes; family Sebastidae; genus Sebastes; species Sebastes fasciatus. The sequence continues at coordinate 42,921,701 of NC_133795.1, read as the reverse complement.
CGAACAAAACATTCCGGAATGTTAACATAACGCATTCTAAAATCCAAACTGAACATTCCGGAATTGTAACATAACACATTCTAATATCTGAACTTAACATTCCGGAATGTTAACAAAACATTGTAAAATCAGAACTTAACATTCCGGAATGTTACCATAACACATTCTAAAATCCAAACTGAACATTCCGGAATTGTAATTCCGTAACACAATCTAAATTCCGAACTTAACATTCCGGAATGTTAACATAACACATTCTAAAATCTGTACTTAACATTCCGGAATTGTAATTCCGTAACACATTCTGAATTCCGAACTAAACATTCCGGAATGTTAACATAACGCATTCTAAAATCCAAACTGAACATTCCGGAATTGTAATTCCGTAACACATTCTGAATTCCGAACTAAACATTCCGGACATGATAACATAACACATTCTAAAATCCAAACTGAACATTCCGGAATTGTAACGCAACACATTCTAAAATCTGAACTGAACATTCCGGAATTGTAATTCCGTAACACATTCTGAATTCCGAACTAAACATTCCGTAATGTTAACATAACGCATTCTAAAATCCAAACTGAACATTCCGGAATGTTAACATAACACATTCTAAAATCCAAACTGAACATTCCGGAATTGTAACATAACACATTCTAAAATCTGAACTTAACAGTCCGGAATGTTAACAACACATTCTAAAATGAGAATTTAACATTCCGGAATGTTAACATAACACATTCTAAAATCCAAACTGAACATTCCGGAATTGTTATTCCGTAACACATTCTGAATTCGAAACTAAACATTCCGGAATGTTAACATAACACATTCTAAAATCCAAACTGAACATTCCGGAATTGTAACATAACACATTCTAAAAACTGAACTTAACATTCTGGAATTTTTATTCCGTAACACATTCTGAATTCGAAACTAAACATTCCGGAATGTTAACATAACACATTCTAAAATCCAAACTGAACATTCCGGAATTGTTATTCCGTAACACATTCTAAAATCTGAACTTAACATTCTGGAATTGTAATTCCGTAACACATTCTGAATTCCGAACTAAACATTCCGGAATGTTAACATAACACATTCTAAAATCCAAACTGAACATTCCGGAATTGTAATTCCGTAACACATTCTGAATTCCGAACTAAACATTCCGGAATGTTAACATAACGCATTCTAAAATCCAAACTGAACATTCCGGAATTGTAATTCCGTAACACATTCTAAATTCCGAACTTAACATTCCGGAATGTTAACATAACACATTCTAAAATCTGTACTTAACATTCCGGAATTGTAATTCCGTAACACATTCTGAATTCCGAACTAAACATTCCGGAATGTTAACATAACGCATTCTAAAATCCAAACTGAACATTCCGGAATTGTAATTCCGTAACACATTCTGAATTCCGAACTAAACATTCCGGAATGTTAACATAACGCATTCTAAAATCCAAACTGAACATTCCGGAATTGTAACATAACACATTCTAAAATCTGAACTTAACATTCCGGAATGTTAACAACACATTCTAAAATCAGAATTTAACATTCCGGAATGTTAACATAACACATTCTAAAATCCAAACTGAACATTCCGGAATTGTTATTCCGTAACACATTCTGAATTCGAAACTAAACATTCCGGAATGTTAACATAACACATTCTAAAATCCAAACTGAACATTCCGGAATTGTAACATAACACATTCTAAAAACTGAACTTAACATTCTGGAATTGTAATTCCGTAACACATTCTGAATTCCGAACTAAACATTCCGGAATGTTAACATAAAACATTCTAAAATCCAAACTGAATATTCCGGAATTGTAATTCCGTAACACATTCTGAATTCAAAACTGAACATTCCGGAATGTTAACATAACACATTCTAAAATCCGAACTGAACATTCCGGAATTGTAATTCCGTAACACATTCTGAATTCCGAACTAAACATTCCGGAATGTTAACATAACGCATTCTAAAATCCAAACTGAACATTCCGGAATTGTAACATAACACATTCTAAAATCTGAACTTAACATTCCGGAATGTTAACAACACATTCTAAAATCAGAATTTAACATTCCGGAATGTTAACATAACACATTCTAAAATCCAAACTGAACATTCCGGAATTGTAATTCCGTAACACATTCTGAATTCCGAACTAAACATTCCAGAATGTTAACATAAGACATTCTAAAATCCACACTGAACATTCCGGAATTGTAACATAACACATTCTAAAATCCAAACTTAACATTCCGGAATGTTAACATAACACATTCTAAAATCCAAACTGAACATTCCGGAATTGTAACATAACACATACTAAAATCTGAACTTAACAGTCCGGAATGTTAACAACACATTCTAAAATGAGAATTTAACATTCCGGAATGTTAACATAACACATTCTAAAATCCAAACTGAACATTCCGGAATTGTTATTCCGTAACACATTCTGAATTCGAAACTAAACATTCCGGAATGTTAACATAACACATTCTAAAATCCGAACTTAACATTCTGGAATTGTAATTCCGTAACACATTCTGAATTCCGAACTAAACATTCCGGAATGTTAACATAAAACATTCTAAAATCCAAACTGAATATTCCGGAATTGTAATTCCGTAACACATTCTGAATTCAAAACTGAACATTCCGGAATGTTAACATAACACATTCTAAAATCCGAACTGAACATTCCGGAATTGTAATTCCGTAACACATTCTGAATTCCGAACTAAACATTCCGGAATGTTAACATAACGCATTCTAAAATCCAAACTGAACATTCCGGAATTGTAACATAACACATTCTAAAATCTGAACTTAACATTCCGGAATGTTAACAACACATTCTAAAATCAGAATTTAACATTCCGGAATGTTAACATAACACATTCTAAAATCCAAACTGAACATTCCGGAATTGTAATTCCGTAACACATTCTGAATTCCGAACTAAACATTCCAGAATGTTAACATAAGACATTCTAAAATCCACACTGAACATTCCGGAATTGTAACATAACACATTCTAAAATCCAAACTTAACATTCCGGAATGTTAACATAACACATTCTAAAATCCAAACTGAACATTCCGGAATTGTAACATAACACATACTAAAATCTGAACTTAACAGTCCGGAATGTTAACAACACATTCTAAAATGAGAATTTAACATTCCGGAATGTTAACATAACACATTCTAAAATCCAAACTGAACATTCCGGAATTGTTATTCCGTAACACATTCTGAATTCGAAACTAAACATTCCGGAATGTTAACATAACACATTCTAAAATCCAAACTGAACATTCCGGAATTGTAACATAACACATTCTAAAAAATGAACTTAACATTCTGGAATTGTAATTCCGTAACACATTCTGAATTCCGAACTAAACATTCCGGAATGTTAACAAAAGACATTCTAAAATCCAAACTGAACATTCCGGAATTGTTATTCCGTAACACATTCTAAAATCTGAACTTAACATTCTGGAATTGTAATTCCGTAACACATTCTGAATTCCGAACAAAACATTCCGGAATGTTAACATAACGCATTCTAAAATCCAAACTGAACATTCCGGAATTGTAACATAACACATTCTAATATCTGAACTTAACATTCCGGAATGTTAACAAAACATTGTAAAATCAGAACTTAACATTCCGGAATGTTACCATAACACATTCTAAAATCCAAACTGAACATTCCGGAATTGTAATTCCGTAACACATTCTAAATTCCGAACTTAACATTCCGGAATGTTAACATAACACATTCTAAAATCTGTACTTAACATTCCAGAATTGTAATTCCGTAACACATTCTGAATTCCGAACTAAACATTCCGGAATGTTAACATAACGCATTCTAAAATCCAAACTGAACATTCCGGAATTGTAATTCCGTAACACATTCTGAATTCCGAACTAAACATTCCGGACATGATAACATAACACATTCTAAAATCCAAACTGAACATTCCGGAATTGTAACGCAACACATTCTAAAATCTGAACTGAACATTCCGGAATTGTAATTCCGTAACACATTCTGAATTCCGAACTAAACATTCCGTAATGTTAACATAACGCATTCTAAAATCCAAACTGAACATTCCGGAATTGTAACATAACACATTCTGAATTCCGAACAAAACATTCCGGAATGTTAACATAACACATTCTAAAATCCAAACTGAATATTCCGGAATTGTTATTCCGTAACACATTCTGAATTCGAAACTAAACATTCCGGAATGTTAACATAACACATTCTAAAATCCAAACTGAACATTCCGGAATTGTAACATAACACATTCTAAAAACTGAACTTAACATTCTGGAATTGTAATTCCGTAACACATTCTGAATTCCGAACTAAACATTCCGGAATGTTAACATAAAACATTCTAAAGTCCAAACTGAATATTCCGGAATTGTAATTCCGTAACACATTCTGAATTCAAAACTGAACATTCCGGAATGTTAACATAACACATTCTAAAATCCAAACTGAACATTCCGGAATTGTAATTCCGTAACACATTCTGAATTCCGAACAAAACATTCCGGAATGTTAACATAACGCATTCTAAAATCCAAACTGAACATTCCGGAATTGTAACATAACACATTCTGAATTCCGAACAAAACATTCCGGAATGTTAACATAACACATTCTAAAATACAAACTGAACATTCCGGAATTGTAACATAACACATTCTAAAATCTGAACTTAACAGTCCGGAATGTTAACAACACATTCTAAAATCAGAATTTAACATTCCGGAATGTTAACATAACACATTCTAAAATCCAAACTGAACATTCCGGAATTGTTATTCCGTAACACATTCTGAATTCGAAACTAAACATTCCGGAATGTTAACATAACACATTCTAAAATCCAAACTGAACATTCCGGAATTGTAACATAACACATTCTAAAAACTGAACTTAACATTCTGGAATTGTAATTCCGTAACACATTCTGAATTCCGAACTAAACATTCCGGAATGTTAACATAACACATTCTAAAATCCAAACTGAACATTCCGGAATTGTTATTCCGTAACACATTCTGAATTCCGAACTAAACATTCCGGAATGTTAACATAAAACATTCTAAAATCCAAACTGAATATTCCGGAATTGTAATTCCGTAACACATTCTGAATTCAAAACTGAACATTCCGGAATGTTAACATAACACATTCTAAAATCCGAACTGAACATTCCGGAATTGTAATTCCGTAACACATTCTGAATTCCGAACTAAACATTCCGGAATGTTAACATAACGCATTCTAAAATCCAAACTGAACATTCCGGAATTGTAACGCAACACATTCTAAAATCTGAACTGAACATTCCGGAATTGTAATTCCGTAACACATTCTGAATTCCGAACTAAACATTCCGGAATGTTAACATAACGCATTCTAAAATCCAAACTGAACATTCCGGAATTGTAACATAACACATTCTAAAATCTGAACTTAACATTCCGGAATGTTAACAACACATTCTAAAATCAGAATTTAACATTCCGGAATGTTAACATAACACATTCTAAAATCCAAACTGAACATTCCGGAATTGTAATTCCGTAACACATTCTGAATTCCGAACTAAACATTCCAGAATGTTAACATAAGACATTCTAAAATCCACACTGAACATTCCGGAATTGTAACATAACACATTCTAAAATCCAAACTTAACATTCCGGAATGTTAACATAACACATTCTAAAATCCAAACTGAACATTCCGGAATTGTAACATAACACATTCTAAAAAATGAACTTAACATTCTGGAATTGTAATTCCGTAACACATTCTGAATTCCGAACTAAACATTCCGGAATGTTAACAAAAGACATTCTAAAATCCAAACTGAACATTCCGGAATTGTTATTCCGTAACACATTCTAAAATCTGAACTTAACATTCTGGAATTGTAATTCCGTAACACATTCTGAATTCCGAACTAAACATTCCGGAATGTTAACATAAGACATTCTAAAATCCAAACTGAACATTCCGGAATTGTAATTCCGTAACACATTCTGAATTCCGAACAAAACATTCCGGAATGTTAACATAACGCATTCTAAAATCCAAACTGAACATTCCGGAATTGTAACATAACACATTCTAATATCTGAACTTAACATTCCGGAATGTTAACAAAACATTGTAAAATCAGAACTTAACATTCCGGAATGTTACCATAACACATTCTAAAATCCAAACTGAACATTCCGGAATTGTAATTCCGTAACACATTCTAAATTCCGAACTTAACATTCCGGAATGTTAACATAACACATTCTAAAATCTGTACTTAACATTCCGGAATTGTAATTCCGTAACACATTCTGAATTCCGAACTAAACATTCCGGAATGTTAACATAACGCATTCTAAAATCCAAACTGAACATTCCGGAATTGTAATTCCGTAACACATTCTGAATTCCGAACTAAACATTCCGGACATGATAACATAACACATTCTAAAATCCAAACTGAACATTCCGGAATTGTAACGCAACACATTCTAAAATCTGAACTGAACATTCCGGAATTGTAATTCCGTAACACATTCTGAATTCCGAACTAAACATTCCGTAATGTTAACATAACGCATTCTAAAATCCAAACTGAACATTCCGGAATGTTAACATAACACATTCTAAAATCCAAACTGAACATTCCGGAATTGTAACATAACACATTCTAAAATCTGAACTTAACAGTCCGGAATGTTAACAACACATTCTAAAATGAGAATTTAACATTCCGGAATGTTAACATAACACATTCTAAAATCCAAACTGAACATTCCGGAATTGTTATTCCGTAACACATTCTGAATTCGAAACTAAACATTCCGGAATGTTAACATAACACATTCTAAAATCCAAACTGAACATTCCGGAATTGTAACATAACACATTCTAAAAACTGAACTTAACATTCTGGAATTTTTATTCCGTAACACATTCTGAATTCGAAACTAAACATTCCGGAATGTTAACATAACACATTCTAAAATCCAAACTGAACATTCCGGAATTGTTATTCCGTAACACATTCTAAAATCTGAACTTAACATTCTGGAATTGTAATTCCGTAACACATTCTGAATTCCGAACTAAACATTCCGGAATGTTAACATAAAACATTCTAAAATCCAAACTGAACATTCCGGAATTGTAATTCCGTAACACATTCTGAATTCCGAACAAAACATTCCGGAATGTTAACATAACGCATTCTAAAATCCAAACTGAACATTCCGGAATTGTAACATAACACATTCTAATATCTGAACTTAACATTCCGGAATGTTAACAAAACATTGTAAAATCAGAACTTAACATTCCGGAATGTTACCATAACACATTCTAAAATCCAAACTGAACATTCCGGAATTGTAATTCCGTAACACATTCTAAATTCCGAACTTAACATTCCGGAATGTTAACATAACACATTCTAAAATCTGTACTTAACATTCCGGAATTGTAATTCCGTAACACATTCTGAATTCCGAACTAAACATTCCGGAATGTTAACATAACGCATTCTAAAATCCAAACTGATCATTCCGGAATTGTAATTCCGTAACACATTCTGAATTCCGAACTAAACATTCCGGACATGATAACATAACACATTCTAAAATCCAAACTGAACATTCCGGAATTGTAACGCAACACATTCTAAAATCTGAACTGAACATTCCGGAATTGTAATTCCGTAACACATTCTGAATTCCGAACTAAACATTCCGGAATGTTAACATAACGCATTCTAAAATCCAAACTGAACATTCCGGAATTGTAACATAACACATTCTGAATTCCGAACAAAACATTCCGGAATGTTAACATAACACATTCTAAAATACAAACTGAACATTCCGGAATTGTAACATAACACATTCTAAAATCCAAACTGAACATTCCGGAATTGTAACATAACACATTCTAAAAACTGAACTTAACATTCTGGAATTGTAATTCCGTAACACATTCTGAATTCCGAACTAAACATTCCGGAATGTTAACATAACACATTCTAAAATCCAAACTGAACATTCCGGAATTGTTATTCCGTAACACATTCTGAATTCCGAACTAAACATTCCGGAATGTTAACATAAAACATTCTAAAATCCAAACTGAATATTCCGGAATTGTAATTCCGTAACACATTCTGAATTCAAAACTGAACATTCCGGAATGTTAACATAACACATTCTAAAATCCAAACTGAACATTCCGGAATTGTAATTCCGTAACACATTCTGAATTCCGAACTAAACATTCCAGAATGTTAACATAAGACATTCTAAAATCCACACTGAACATTCCGGAATTGTAACATAACACATTCTAAAATCTGAACTTAACAGTCCGGAATGTTAACAACACATTCTAAAATGAGAATTTAACATTCCGGAATGTTAACATAACACATTCTAAAATCCAAACTGAACATTCCGGAATTGTTATTCCGTAACACATTCTGAATTCGAAACTAAACATTCCGGAATGTTAACATAACACATTCTAAAATCCAAACTGAACATTCCGGAATTGTAACATAACACATTCTAAAAAATGAACTTAACATTCTGGAATTGTAATTCCGTAACACATTCTGAATTCCGAACTAAACATTCCGGAATGTTAACAAAAGACATTCTAAAATCCAAACTGAACATTCCGGAATTGTTATTCCGTAACACATTCTAAAATCTGAACTTAACATTCTGGAATTGTAATTCCGTAACACATTCTGAATTCCGAACAAAACATTCCGGAATGTTAACATAACGCATTCTAAAATCCAAACTGAACATTCCGGAATTGTAACATAACACATTCTAATATCTGAACTTAACATTCCGGAATGTTAACAAAACATTGTAAAATCAGAACTTAACATTCCGGAATGTTACCATAACACATTCTAAAATCCAAACTGAACATTCCGGAATTGTAATTCCGTAACACATTCTAAATTCCGAACTTAACATTCCGGAATGTTAACATAACACATTCTAAAATCTGTACTTAACATTCCGGAATTGTAATTCCGTAACACATTCTGAATTCCGAACTAAACATTCCGGAATGTTAACATAACGCATTCTAAAATCCAAACTGAACATTCCGGAATTGTAATTCCGTAACACATTCTGAATTCCGAACTAAACATTCCGGACATGATAACATAACACATTCTAAAATCCAAACTGAACATTCCGGAATTGTAACGCAACACATTCTAAAATCTGAACTGAACATTCCGGAATTGTAATTCCGTAACACATTCTGAATTCCGAACTAAACATTCCGTAATGTTAACATAACGCATTCTAAAATCCAAACTGAACATTCCGGAATTGTAACATAACACATTCTGAATTCCGAACAAAACATTCCGGAATGTTAACATAACACATTCTAAAATCCAAACTGAATATTCCGGAATTGTTATTCCGTAACACATTCTGAATTCGAAACTAAACATTCCGGAATGTTAACATAACACATTCTAAAATCCAAACTGAACATTCCGGAATTGTAACATAACACATTCTAAAAACTGAACTTAACATTCTGGAATTTTTATTCCGTAACACATTCTGAATTCGAAACTAAACATTCCGGAATGTTAACATAACACATTCTAAAATCCAAACTGAACATTCCGGAATTGTAACATAACACATTATAAAAAATGAACTTAACATTCTGGAATTGTAATTCCGTAACACATTCTGAATTCCGAACTAAACATTCCGGAATGTTAACAAAAGACATTCTAAAATCCAAACTGAACATTCCGGAATTGTTATTCCGTAACACATCCTAAAATCTGAACTTAACATTCTGGAATTGTAATTCCGTAACACATTCTGAATTCCGAACTAAACATTCCGGAATGTTAACATAAGACATTCTAAAATCCAAACTGAACATTCCGGAATTGTAATTCCGTAACACATTCTGAATTCCGAACAAAACATTCCGGAATGTTAACATAACGCATTCTAAAATCCAAACTGAACATTCCGGAATTGTAACATAACACATTCTAATATCTGAACTTAACATTCCGGAATGTTAACAAAACATTGTAAAATCAGAACTTAACATTCCGGAATGTTACCATAACACATTCTAAAATCCAAACTGAACATTCCGGAATTGTAATTCCGTAACACATTCTAAATTCCGAACTTAACATTCCGGAATGTTAACATAACACATTCTAAAATCTGTACTTAACATTCCGGAATTGTAATTCCGTAACACATTCTGAATTCCGAACTAAACATTCCGGAATGTTAACATAACGCATTCTAAAATCCAAACTGAACATTCCGGAATTGTAATTCCGTAACACATTCTGAATTCCGAACTAAACATTCCGGACATGATAACATAACACATTCTAAAATCCAAACTGAACATTCCGGAATTGTAACGCAACACATTCTAAAATCTGAACTGAACATTCCGGAATTGTAATTCCGTAACACATTCTGAATTCCGAACTAAACATTCCGTAATGTTAACATAACGCATTCTAAAATCCAAACTGAACATTCCGGAATTGTAACATAACACATTCTGAATTCCGAACAAAACATTCCGGAATGTTAACATAACACATTCTAAAATACAAACTGAACATTCCGGAATTGTAACATAACACATTCTAAAATCTGAACTTAACAGTCCGGAATGTTAACAACACATTCTAAAATCAGAATTTAACATTCCGGAATGTTAACATAACACATTCTAAAATCCAAACTGAACATTCCGGAATTGTTATTCCGTAACACATTCTGAATTCGAAACTAAACATTCCGGAATGTTAACATAACACATTCTAAAATCCAAACTGAACATTCCGGAATTGTAACATAACACATTCTAAAAACTGAACTTAACATTCTGGAATTGTAATTCCGTAACACATTCTGAATTCCGAACTAAACATTCCGGAATGTTAACATAACACATTCTAAAATCCAAACTGAACATTCCGGAATTGTTATTCCGTAACACATTCTGAATTCCGAACTAAACATTCCGGAATGTTAACATAAAACATTCTAAAATCCAAACTGAATATTCCGGAATTGTAATTCCGTAACACATTCTGAATTCAAAACTGAACATTCCGGAATGTTAACATAACACATTCTAAAATCCGAACTGAACATTCCGGAATTGTAATTCCGTAACACATTCTGAATTCCGAACTAAACATTCCGGAATGTTAACATAACGCATTCTAAAATCCAAACTGAACATTCCGGAATTGTAATTCCGTAACACATTCTGAATTCCGAACTAAACATTCCGGAATGTTAACATAACGCATTCTAAAATCCAAACTGAACATTCCGGAATTGTAACATAACACATTCTAAAATCTGAACTTAACATTCCGGAATGTTAACAACACATTCTAAAATCAGAATTTAACATTCCGGAATGTTAACATAACACATTCTAAAATCCAAACTGAACATTCCGGAATTGTAATTCCGTAACACATTCTGAATTCCGAACTAAACATTCCAGAATGTTAACAAGACATTCTAAAATCCACACTGAACATTCCGGAATTGTAACATAACACATTCTAAAATCCAAACTTAACATTCCGGAATGTTAACATAACACATTCTAAAATCCAAACTGAACATTCCGGAATTGTAACATAACACATTCTAAAATCTGAACTTAACAGTCCGGAATGTTAACAACACATTCTAAAATGAGAATTTAACATTCCGGAATGTTAACATAACACATTCTAAAATCCAAACTGAACATTCCGGAATTGTTATTCCGTAACACATTCTGAATTCGAAACTAAACATTCCGGAATGTTAACATAACACATTCTAAAATCCAAACTGAACATTCCGGAATTGTAACATAACACATTCTAAAAAATGAACTTAACATTCTGGAATTGTAATTCCGTAACACATTCTGAATTCCGAACTAAAAATTCCGGAATGTTAACAAAAGACATTCTAAAATCCAAACTGAACATTCCGGAATTGTTATTCCGTAACACATCCTAAAATCTGAACTTAACATTCTGGAATTGTAATTCCGTAACACATTCTGAATTCCGAACTAAACATTCCGGAATGTTAACATAAGACATTCTAAAATCCAAACTGAACATTCCGGAATTGTAATTCCGTAACACATTCTGAATTCCGAACAAAACATTCCGGAATGTTAACATAACGCATTCTAAAATCCAAACTGAACATTCCGGAATTGTAACATAACACATTCTAATATCTGAACTTAACATTCCGGAATGTTAACAAAACATTGTAAAATCAGAACTTAACATTCCGGAATGTTACCATAACACATTCTAAAATCCAAACTGAACATTCCGGATTTGTAATTCCGTAACACATTCTAAATTCCGAACTTAACATTCCGGAATGTTAACATAACACATTCTAAAATCTGTACTTAACATTCCGGAATTGTAATTCCGTAACACATTCTGAATTCCGAACTGAACATTCCGGAATTGTAATTCCGTAACACATTCTGAATTCCGAACTAAACATTCCGTAATGTTAACATAACGCATTCTAAAATCCAAACTGAACATTCCGGAATTGTAACATAACACATTCTGAATTCCGAACAAAACATTCCGGAATGTTAACATAACACATTCTAAAATACAAACTGAACATTCCGGAATTGTAACATAACACATTCTAAAATCTGAACTTAACAGTCCGGAATGTTAACAACACATTCTAAAATCAGAATTTAACATTCCGGAATGTTAACATAACACATTCTAAAATCCAAACTGAACATTCCGGAATTGTTATTCCGTAACACATTCTGAATTCGAAACTAATCATTCCAGAATGTTAACATAACACATTCTAAAATCCAAACTGAACATTCCGGAATTGTAACGCAACACATTCTAAAATCTGAACTGAACATTCCGGAATTGTAATTCCGTAACACATTCTGAATTCCGAACTAAACATTCCGGAATGTTAACATAACGCATTCTAAAATCCAAACTGAACATTCCGGAATTGTAACATAACACATTCTAAAATCTGAACTTAACATTCCGGAATGTTAACAACACATTCTAAAATCAGAATTTAACATTCCGGAATGTTAACATAACACATTCTAAAATCCAAACTGAACATTCCGGAATTGTAATTCCGTAACACATTCTGAATTCAAAACTAAACATTCCGGAATGTTAACATAACACATTCTAAAATCCGAACTGAACATTCCGGAATTGTAATTCCGTAACACATTCTGAATTCCGAACTAAACATTCCGGAATGTTAACATAACACATTCTAAAATCCGAACTGAACATTCCGGAATTGTAATTCCGTAACACATTCTGAATTCCGAACTAAACATTCCGGAATGTTAACATAACGCATTCTAAAATCCAAACTGAACATTCCGGAATTGTAACGCAACACATTCTAAAATCTGAACTGAACATTCCGGAATTGTAATTCCGTAACACATTCTGAATTCCGAACTAAACATTCCGGAATGTTAACATAACGCATTCTAAAATCCAAACTGAACATTCCGGAATTTTAACATAACACATTCTAAAATCTGAACTTAACATTCCGGAATGTTAACAACACATTCTAAAATAAGAATTTAACATTCCGGAATGTTAACATAACACATTCTAAAATCCAAACTGAACATTCCGGAATTGTTATTCCGTAACACATTCTGAATTCGAAACTAAACATTCCGGAATGTTAACATAACACATTCTAAAATCCGAACTGAACATTCCGGAATTGTAATTCCGTAACACATTCTGAATTCCGAACTAAACATTCCGGAATGTTAACATAACGCATTCTAAAATCCAAACTGAACATTCCGGAATTGTAACGCAACACATTCTAAAATCTGAACTGAACATTCCGGAATTGTTATTCCGTAACACATTCTGAATTCGAAACTAAACATTCCGGAATGTTAACATAACACATTCTAAAATCCAAACTGAACATTCCGGAATTGTAACATAACACATTCTAAAAACTGAACTTAACATTCTGGAATTGTAATTCCGTAACACATTCTGAATTCCGAACTAAACATTCCGGAATGTTAACATAACACATTCTAAAATCCAAACTGAACATTCCGGAATTGTTATTCCGTAACACATTCTGAATTCCGAACTAAACATTCCGGAATGTTAACATAAAACATTCTAAAATCCAAACTGAATATTCCGGAATTGTAATTCCGTAACACATTCTGAATTCAAAACTGAACATTCCGGAATGTTAACAAAACACATTCTAAAATCCGAACTGAACATTCCGGAATTGTAATTCCGTAACACATTCTGAATTCCGAACTAAACATTCCGGAATGTTAACATAACGCATTCTAAAATCCAAACTGAACATTCCGGATTTGTAATTCCGTAACACATTCTAAATTCCGAACTTAACATTCCGGAATGTTAACATAACACATTCTAAAATCTGTACTTAACATTCCGGAATTGTAATTCCGTAACACATTCTGAATTCCGAACTGAACATTCCGGAATTGTAATTCCGTAACACATTCTGAATTCCGAACTAAACATTCCGTAATGTTAACATAACGCATTCTAAAATCCAAACTGAACATTCCGGAATTGTAACATAACACATTCTGAATTCCGAACAAAACATTCCGGAATGTTAACATAACACATTCTAAAATACAAACTGAACATTCCGGAATTGTAACATAACACATTCTAAAATCTGAACTTAACAGTCCGGAATGTTAACAACACATTCTAAAATCAGAATTTAACATTCCGGAATGTTAACATAACACATTCTAAAATCCAAACTGAACATTCCGGAATTGTTATTCCGTAACACATTCTGAATTCGAAACTAATCATTCCGGAATGTTAACATAACACATTCTAAAATCCAAACTGAACATTCCGGAATTGTAACGCAACACATTCTAAAATCTGAACTGAACATTCCGGAATTGTAATTCCGTAACACATTCTGAATTCCGAACTAAACATTCCGGAATGTTAACATAACGCATTCTAAAATCCAAACTGAACATTCCGGAATTGTAACATAACACATTCTAAAATCTGAACTTAACATTCCGGAATGTTAACAACACATTCTAAAATCAGAATTTAACATTCCGGAATGTTAACATAACACATTCTAAAATCCAAACTGAACATTCCGGAATTGTAATTCCGTAACACATTCTGAATTCAAAACTAAACATTCCGGAATGTTAACATAACACATTCTAAAATCCGAACTGAACATTCCGGAATTGTAATTCCGTAACACATTCTGAATTCCGAACTAAACATTCCGGAATGTTAACATAACGCATTCTAAAATCCAAACTGAACATTCCGGAATTGTAACGCAACACATTCTAAAATCTGAACTGAACATTCCGGAATTGTAATTCCGTAACACATTCTGAATTCCGAACTAAACATTCCGGAATGTTAACATAACACATTCTAAAATCCGAACTGAACATTCCGGAATTGTAATTCCGTAACACATTCTGAATTCCGAACTAAACATTCCGGAATGTTAACATAACGCATTCTAAAATCCAAACTGAACATTCCGGAATTGTAACGCAACACATTCTAAAATCTGAACTGAACATTCCGGAATTGTAATTCCGTAACACATTCTGAATTCCGAACTAAACATTCCGGAATGTTAACATAACGCATTCTAAAATCCAAACTGAACATTCCGGAATTTTAACATAACACATTCTAAAATCTGAACTTAACATTCCGGAATGTTAACAACACATTCTAAAATAAGAATTTAACATTCCGGAATGT
The DNA here is from genome assembly GCF_043250625.1 of Sebastes fasciatus. Classification (NCBI taxonomy): domain Eukaryota; kingdom Metazoa; phylum Chordata; class Actinopteri; order Perciformes; family Sebastidae; genus Sebastes; species Sebastes fasciatus. The sequence continues at coordinate 42,905,665 of NC_133795.1, read as the reverse complement.
TAACATAACACATTCTAAAATCCAAACTGAACATTCCGGAATTGTTATTCCGTAACACATTCTGAATTCGAAACTAAACATTCCGGAATGTTAACATAACACATTCTAAAATCCGAACTGAACATTCCGGAATTGTAATTCCGTAACACATTCTGAATTCCGAACTAAACATTCCGGAATGTTAACATAACGCATTCTAAAATCCAAACTGAACATTCCGGAATTGTAACGCAACACATTCTAAAATCTGAACTGAACATTCCGGAATTGTTATTCCGTAACACATTCTGAATTCGAAACTAAACATTCCGTAATGTTAACATAACGCATTCTAAAATCCAAACTGAACATTCCGGAATTGTAACATAACACATTCTGAATTCCGAACAAAACATTCCGGTATGTTAACATAACACATTCTAAAATACAAACTGAACATTCCGGAATTGTAACATAACACATTCTAAAATCTGAACATAACAGTCCGGAATGTTAACAACACATTCTAAAATCAGAATTTAACATTCCGGAATGTTAACATAACACATTCTAAAATCCAAACTGAACATTCCGGAATTGTTATTCCGTAACACATTCTGAATTCGAAACTAAACATTCCGGAATGTTAACATAACACATTCTAAAATCCAAACTGAACATTCCGGAATTGTAACATAACACATTCTAAAAACTGAACTTAACATTCTGGAATTGTAATTCCGTAACACATTCTGAATTCCGAACTAAACATTCCGGAATGTTAACATAACACATTCTAAAATCCAAACTGAACATTCCGGAATTGTTATTCCGTAACACATTCTGAATTCCGAACTAAACATTCCGGACATGATAACATAACACATTCTAAAATCCAAACTGAACATTCCGGAATTGTAACGCAACACATTCTAAAATCTGAACTGAACATTCCGGAATTGTAATTCCGTAACACATTCTGAATTCCGAACTAAACATTCCGTAATGTTAACATAACGCATTCTAAAATCCAAACTGAACATTCCGGAATTGTAACATAACACATTCTGAATTCCGAACAAAACATTCCGGAATGTTAACATAACACATTCTAAAATACAAACTGAACATTCCGGAATTGTAACATAACACATTCTAAAATCTGAACTTAACAGTCCGGAATGTTAACAACACATTCTAAAATCAGAATTTAACATTCCGGAATGTTAACATAACACATTCTAAAATCCAAACTGAACATTCCGGAATTGTTATTCCGTAACACATTCTGAATTCGAAACTAAACATTCCGGAATGTTAACATAACACATTCTAAAATCCAAACTGAACATTCCGGAATTGTAACATAACACATTCTAAAAACTGAACTTAACATTCTGGAATTGTAATTCCGTAACACATTCTGAATTCCGAACTAAACATTCCGGAATGTTAACATAACACATTCTAAAATCCAAACTGAACATTCCGGAATTGTTATTCCGTAACACATTCTGAATTCCGAACTAAACATTCCGGAATGTTAACATAAAACATTCTAAAATCCAAACTGAATATTCCGGAATTGTAATTCCGTAACACATTCTGAATTCAAAACTGAACATTCCGGAATGTTAACATAACACATTCTAAAATCCGAACTGAACATTCCGGAATTGTAATTCCGTAACACATTCTGAATTCCGAACTAAACATTCCGGAATGTTAACATAACGCATTCTAAAATCCAAACTGAACATTCCGGAATTGTAATTCCGTAACACATTCTGAATTCCGAACTAAACATTCCGGAATGTTAACATAACGCATTCTAAAATCCAAACTGAACATTCCGGAATTGTAATTCCGTAACACATTCTGAATTCCGAACTAAACATTCCAGAATGTTAACAAGACATTCTAAAATCCACACTGAACATTCCGGAATTGTAACATAACACATTCTAAAATCCAAACTTAACATTCCGGAATGTTAACATAACACATTCTAAAATCCAAACTGAACATTCCGGAATTGTAACATAACACATTCTAAAATCTGAACTTAACAGTCCGGAATGTTAACAACACATTCTAAAATGAGAATTTAACATTCCGGAATGTTAACATAACACATTCTAAAATCCAAACTGAACATTCCGGAATTGTTATTCCGTAACACATTCTGAATTCGAAACTAAACATTCCGGAATGTTAACATAACACATTCTAAAATCCAAACTGAACATTCCGGAATTGTAACATAACACATTCTAAAAAATGAACTTAACATTCTGGAATTGTAATTCCGTAACACATTCTGAATTCCGAACTAAAAATTCCGGAATGTTAACAAAAGACATTCTAAAATCCAAACTGAACATTCCGGAATTGTTATTCCGTAACACATCCTAAAATCTGAACTTAACATTCTGGAATTGTAATTCCGTAACACATTCTGAATTCCGAACTAAACATTCCGGAATGTTAACATAAGACATTCTAAAATCCAAACTGAACATTCCGGAATTGTAATTCCGTAACACATTCTGAATTCCGAACTAAACATTCCGGAATGTTAACATAAAACATTCTAAAATCCAAACTGAATATTCCGGAATTGTAATTCCGTAACACATTCTGAATTCAAAACTGAACATTCCGGAATGTTAACATAACACATTCTAAAATCCGAACTGAACATTCCGGAATTGTAATTCCGTAACACATTCTGAATTCCGAACTAAACATTCCGGAATGTTAACATAACGCATTCTAAAATCCAAACTGAACATTCCGGAATTGTAACATAACACATTCTAAAATCTGAACTTAACATTCCGGAATGTTAACAACACATTCTAAAATCAGAATTTAACATTCCGGAATGTTAACATAACACATTCTAAAATCCAAACTGAACATTCCGGAATTGTAATTCCGTAACACATTCTGAATTCCAAACTAAACATTCCAGAATGTTAACAAGACATTCTAAAATCCACACTGAACATTCCGGAATTGTAACATAACACATTCTAAAATCCAAACTTAACATTCCGGAATGTTAACATAACACATTCTAAAATCCAAACTGAACATTCCGGAATTGTAACATAACACATTCTAAAATCTGAACTTAACAGCCCGGAATGTTAACAACACATTCTAAAATGAGAATTTAACATTCCGGAATGTTAACATAACACATTCTAAAATCCAAACTGAACATTCCGGAATTGTTATTCCGTAACACATTCTGAATTCGAAACTAAACATTCCGGAATGTTAACATAACACATTCTAAAATCCAAACTGAACATTCCGGAATTGTAACATAACACATTCTAAAAAATGAACTTAACATTCTGGAATTGTAATTCCGTAACACATTCTGAATTCCGAACTAAAAATTCCGGAATGTTAACAAAAGACATTCTAAAATCCAAACTGAACATTCCGGAATTGTTATTCCGTAACACATCCTAAAATCTGAACTTAACATTCTGGAATTGTAATTCCGTAACACATTCTGAATTCCGAACTAAACATTCCGGAATGTTAACATAAGACATTCTAAAATCCAAACTGAACATTCCGGAATTGTAATTCCGTAACACATTCTGAATTCCGAACAAAACATTCCGGAATGTTAACATAACGCATTCTAAAATCCAAACTGAACATTCCGGAATTGTAACATAACACATTCTAATATCTGAACTTAACATTCCGGAATGTTAACAAAACATTGTAAAATCAGAACTTAACATTCCGGAATGTTACCATAACACATTCTAAAATCCAAACTGAACATTCCGGATTTGTAATTCCGTAACACATTCTAAATTCCGAACTTAACATTCCGGAATGTTAACATAACACATTCTAAAATCTGTACTTAACATTCCGGAATTGTAATTCCGTAACACATTCTGAATTCCGAACTGAACATTCCGGAATTGTAATTCCGTAACACATTCTGAATTCCGAACTAAACATTCCGTAATGTTAACATAACGCATTCTAAAATCCAAACTGAACATTCCGGAATTGTAACATAACACATTCTGAATTCCGAACAAAACATTCCGGAATGTTAACATAACACATTCTAAAATACAAACTGAACATTCCGGAATTGTAACATAACACATTCTAAAATCTGAACTTAACAGTCCGGAATGTTAACAACACATTCTAAAATCAGAATTTAACATTCCGGAATGTTAACATAACACATTCTAAAATCCAAACTGAACATTCCGGAATTGTTATTCCGTAACACATTCTGAATTCGAAACTAATCATTCCGGAATGTTAACATAACACATTCTAAAATCCAAACTGAACATTCCGGAATTGTAACGCAACACATTCTAAAATCTGAACTGAACATTCCGGAATTGTAATTCCGTAACACATTCTGAATTCCGAACTAAACATTCCGGAATGTTAACATAACGCATTCTAAAATCCAAACTGAACATTCCGGAATGTTAACATAACGCATTCTAAAATCCAAACTGAACATTCCGGAATTGTAACGCAACACATTCTAAAATCTGAACTGAACATTCCGGAATTGTAATTCCGTAACACATTCTGAATTCCGAACTAAACATTCCGGAATGTTAACATAACACATTCTAAAATCCGAACTGAACATTCCGGAATTGTAATTCCGTAACACATTCTGAATTCCGAACTAAACATTCCGGAATGTTAACATAACGCATTCTAAAATCCAAACTGAACATTCCGGAATTGTAACGCAACACATTCTAAAATCTGAACTGAACATTCCGGAATTGTAATTCCGTAACACATTCTGAATTCCGAACTAAACATTCCGGAATGTTAACATAACGCATTCTAAAATCCAAACTGAACATTCCGGAATTTTAACATAACACATTCTAAAATCTGAACTTAACATTCCGGAATGTTAACAACACATTCTAAAATAAGAATTTAACATTCCGGAATGTTAACATAACACATTCTAAAATCCAAACTGAACATTCCGGAATTGTTATTCCGTAACACATTCTGAATTCGAAACTAAACATTCCGGAATGTTAACATAACACATTCTAAAATCCGAACTGAACATTCCGGAATTGTAATTCCGTAACACATTCTGAATTCCGAACTAAACATTCCGGAATGTTAACATAACGCATTCTAAAATCCAAACTGAACATTCCGGAATTGTAACGCAACACATTCTAAAATCTGAACTGAACATTCCGGAATTGTTATTCCGTAACACATTCTGAATTCGAAACTAAACATTCCGTAATGTTAACATAACGCATTCTAAAATCCAAACTGAACATTCCGGAATTGTAACATAACACATTCTGAATTCCGAACAAAACATTCCGGTATGTTAACATAACACATTCTAAAATACAAACTGAACATTCCGGAATTGTAACATAACACATTCTAAAATCTGAACATAACAGTCCGGAATGTTAACAACACATTCTAAAATCAGAATTTAACATTCCGGAATGTTAACATAACACATTCTAAAATCCAAACTGAACATTCCGGAATTGTTATTCCGTAACACATTCTGAATTCGAAACTAAACATTCCGGAATGTTAACATAACACATTCTAAAATCCAAACTGAACATTCCGGAATTGTAACATAACACATTCTAAAAACTGAACTTAACATTCTGGAATTGTAATTCCGTAACACATTCTGAATTCCGAACTAAACATTCCGGAATGTTAACATAACACATTCTAAAATCCAAACTGAACATTCCGGAATTGTTATTCCGTAACACATTCTGAATTCCGAACTAAACATTCCGGAATGTTAACATAAAACATTCTAAAATCCAAACTGAATATTCCGGAATTGTAATTCCGTAACACATTCTGAATTCAAAACTGAACATTCCGGAATGTTAACAAAACACATTCTAAAATCCGAACTGAACATTCCGGAGTTGTAATTCCGTAACACATTCTGAATTCCGAACTAAACATTCCGGAATGTTAACATAACGCATTCTAAAATCCAAACTGAACATTCCGGAATTGTAACGCAACACATTCTAAAATCTGAACTGAACATTCCGGAATTGTAATTCCGTAACACATTCTGAATTCCGAACTAAACATTCCGGAATGTTAACATAACGCATTCTAAAATCCAAACTGAACATTCCGGAATTGTAACATAACACATTCTAAAATCTGAACTTAACATTCCGGAATGTTAACAACACATTCTAAAATCAGAATTTAACATTCCGGAATGTTAACATAACACATTCTAAAATCCAAACTGAACATTCCGGAATTGTAATTCCGTAACACATTCTGAATTCCGAACTAAACATTCCAGAATGTTAACATAAGACATTCTAAAATCCACACTGAACATTCCGGAATTGTAACATAACACATTCTAAAATCCAAACTTAACATTCCGGAATGTTAACATAACACATTCTAAAATCCAAACTGAACATTCCGGAATTGTAACATAACACATTCTAAAATCTGAACATAACAGTCCGGAATGTTAACAACACATTCTAAAATGAGAATTTAACATTCCGGAATGTTAACATAACACATTCTAAAATCCAAACTGAACATTCCGGAATTGTTATTCCGTAACACATTCTGAATTCGAAACTAAACATTCCGGAATGTTAACATAACACATTCTAAAATCCAAACTTAACATTCCGGAATGTTACCATAACACATTCTAAAATCCAAACTGAACATTCCAGATTTGTAATTCCGTAACACATTCTAAATTCCGAACTTAACATTCCGGAATGTTAACATAACACATTCTAAAATCTGTACTTAACATTCCGGAATTGTAATTCCGTAACACATTCTGAATTCCGAACTGAACATTCCGGAATTGTAATTCCGTAACACATTCTGAATTCCGAACTAAACATTCCGTAATGTTAACATAACGCATTCTAAAATCCAAACTGAACATTCCGGAATTGTAACATAACACATTCTGAATTCCGAACAAAACATTCCGGAATGTTAACATAACACATTCTAAAATACAAACTGAACATTCCGGAATTGTAACATAACACATTCTAAAATCTGAACTTAACAGTCCGGAATGTTAACAACACATTCTAAAATCAGAATTTAACATTCCGGAATGTTAACATAACACATTCTAAAATCCAAACTGAACATTCCGGAATTGTTATTCCGTAACACATTCTGAATTCGAAACTAAACATTCCGGAATGTTAACATAACACATTCTAAAATCCGAACTGAACATTCCGGAATTGTAATTCCGTAACACATTCTGAATTCCGAACTAAACATTCCGGAATGTTAACATAACGCATTCTAAAATCCAAACTGAACATTCCGGAATTGTAACGCAACACATTCTAAAATCTGAACTGAACATTCCGGAATTGTAATTCCGTAACACATTCTGAATTCCGAACTAAACATTCCGGAATGTTAACATAACGCATTCTAAAATCCAAACTGAACATTCCGGAATTGTAACATAACACATTCTAAAATCTGAACTTAACATTCCGGAATGTTAACAACACATTCTAAAATCAGAATTTAACATTCCGGAATGTTAACATAACACATTCTAAAATTCGAACTGAACATTCCGGAATTGTAATTCCGTAACACATTCTGAATTCCGAACTAAACATTCCGGAATGTTAACATAACGCATTCTAAAATCCAAACTGAACATTCCGGAATTGTAATTCCGTAACACATTCTGAATTCCGAACTAAACATTCCGGAATGTTAACATAACACATTCTAAAATCCAAACTGAACATTCCGGAATTGTAATTCCGTAACACATTCTGAATTAAAAACTAAACATTCCGGAATGTTAACATAACACATTCTAAAATCCGAACTGAACATTCCGGAATTGTAATTCCGTAACACATTCTGAATTCCGAACTAAACATTCCGGAATGTTAACATAACGCATTCTAAAATCCAAACTGAACATTCCGGAATTGTAACGCAACACATTCTAAAATCTGAACTGAACATTCCGGAATTGTAATTCCGTAACACATTCTGAATTCCGAACTAAACATTCCGGAATGTTAACATAACGCATTCTAAAATCCAAACTGAACATTCCGGAATTTTAACATAACACATTCTAAAATCTGAACTTAACATTCCGGAATGTTAACAACACATTCTAAAATCAGAATTTAACATTCCGGAATGTTAACATAACACATTCTAAAATCCAAACTGAACATTCCGGAATTGTTATTCCGTAACACATTCTGAATTCGAAACTAAACATTCCGGAATGTTAACATAAGACATTCTAAAATCCAAACTGAACATTCCGGAATTGTAATTCCGTAACACATTCTGAATTCCGAACTAAACATTCCGGAATGTTAACATAAAACATTCTAAAATCCAAACTGAATATTCCGGAATTGTAATTCCGTAACACATTCTGAATTCAAAACTGAACATTCCGGAATGTTAACATAACACATTCTAAAATCCGAACTGAACATTCCGGAATTGTAATTCCGTAACACATTCTGAATTCCGAACTAAACATTCCGGAATGTTAACATAACGCATTCTAAAATCCAAACTGAACATTCCGGAATTGTAACATAACACATTCTAAAATCTGAACTTAACATTCCGGAATGTTAACAACACATTCTAAAATCAGAATTTAACATTCCGGAATGTTAACATAACACATTCTAAAATCCACACTGAACATTCCGGAATTGTAACATAACACATTCTAAAATCCAAACTTAACATTCCGGAATGTTAACATAACACATTCTAAAATCCAAACTGAACATTCCGGAATTGTAACATAACACATTCTAAAATCTGAACTTAACAGTCCGGAATGTTAACAACACATTCTAAAATGAGAATTTAACATTCCGGAATGTTAACATAACACATTCTAAAATCCAAACTGAACATTCCGGAATTGTTATTCCGTAACACATTCTGAATTCGAAACTAAACATTCCGGAATGTTAACATAACACATTCTAAAATCCAAACTGAACATTCCGGAATTGTAACATAACACATTCTAAAAAATGAACTTAACATTCTGGAATTGTAATTCCGTAACACATTCTGAATTCCGAACTAAAAATTCCGGAATGTTAACAAAAGACATTCTAAAATCCAAACTGAACATTCCGGAATTGTTATTCCGTAACACATCCTAAAATCTGAACTTAACATTCTGGAATTGTAATTCCGTAACACATTCTGAATTCCGAACTAAACATTCCGGAATGTTAACATAAGACATTCTAAAATCCAAACTGAACATTCCGGAATTGTAATTCCGTAACACATTCTGAATTCCGAACAAAACATTCCGGAATGTTAACATAACGCATTCTAAAATCCAAACTGAACATTCCGGAATTGTAACATAACACATTCTAATATCTGAACTTAACATTCCGGAATGTTAACAAAACATTGTAAAATCAGAACTTAACATTCCGGAATGTTACCATAACACATTCTAAAATCCAAACTGAACATTCCGGATTTGTAATTCCGTAACACATTCTAAATTCCGAACTTAACATTCCGGAATGTTAACATAACACATTCTAAAATCTGTACTTAACATTCCGGAATTGTAATTCCGTAACACATTCTGAATTCCGAACTGAACATTCCGGAATTGTAATTCCGTAACACATTCTGAATTCCGAACTAAACATTCCGTAATGTTAACATAACGCATTCTAAAATCCAAACTGAACATTCCGGAATTGTAACATAACACATTCTGAATTCCGAACAAAACATTCCGGAATGTTAACATAACACATTCTAAAATACAAACTGAACATTCCGGAATTGTAACATAACACATTCTAAAATCTGAACTTAACAGTCCGGAATGTTAACAACACATTCTAAAATCAGAATTTAACATTCCGGAATGTTAACATAACACATTCTAAAATCCAAACTGAACATTCCGGAATTGTTATTCCGTAACACATTCTGAATTCGAAACTAAACATTCCGGAATGTTAACATAACACATTCTAAAATCCAAACTGAACATTCCGGAATTGTAACATAACACATTCTAAAAACTGAACTTAACATTCTGGAATTGTAATTCCGTAACACATTCTGAATTCCGAACTAAACATTCCGGAATGTTAACATAACACATTCTAAAATCCAAACTGAACATTCCGGAATTGTTATTCCGTAACACATTCTGAATTCCGAACTAAACATTCCGGAATGTTAACATAAAACATTCTAAAATCCAAACTGAATATTCCGGAATTGTAATTCCGTAACACATTCTGAATTCAAAACTGAACATTCCGGAATGTTAACATAACACATTCTAAAATCCGAACTGAACATTCCGGAATTGTAATTCCGTAACACATTCTGAATTCCGAACTAAACATTCCGGAATGTTAACATAACGCATTCTAAAATCCAAACTGAACATTCCGGAATTGTAATTCCGTAACACATTCTGAATTCCGAACTAAACATTCCGGAATGTTAACATAACGCATTCTAAAATCCAAACTGAACATTCCGGAATTGTAACATAACACATTCTAAAATCTGAACTTAACATTCCGGAATGTTAACAACACATTCTAAAATCAGAATTTAACATTCCGGAATGTTAACATAACACATTCTAAAATCCAAACTGAACATTCCGGAATTGTAATTCCGTAACACATTCTGAATTCCGAACTAAACATTCCAGAATGTTAACAAGACATTCTAAAATCCACACTGAACATTCCGGAATTGTAACATAACACATTCTAAAATCCAAACTTAACATTCCGGAATGTTAACATAACACATTCTAAAATCCAAACTGAACATTCCGGAATTGTAACATAACACATTCTAAAATCTGAACTTAACAGTCCGGAATGTTAACAACACATTCTAAAATGAGAATTTAACATTCCGGAATGTTAACATAACACATTCTAAAATCCAAACTGAACATTCCGGAATTGTTATTCCGTAACACATTCTGAATTCGAAACTAAACATTCCGGAATGTTAACATAACACATTCTAAAATCCAAACTGAACATTCCGGAATTGTAACATAACACATTCTAAAAAATGAACTTAACATTCTGGAATTGTAATTCCGTAACACATTCTGAATTCCGAACTAAAAATTCCGGAATGTTAACAAAAGACATTCTAAAATCCAAACTGAACATTCCGGAATTGTTATTCCGTAACACATCCTAAAATCTGAACTTAACATTCTGGAATTGTAATTCCGTAACACATTCTGAATTCCGAACTAAACATTCCGGAATGTTAACATAAGACATTCTAAAATCCAAACTGAACATTCCGGAATTGTAATTCCGTAACACATTCTGAATTCCGAACTAAACATTCCGGAATGTTAACATAAAACATTCTAAAATCCAAACTGAATATTCCGGAATTGTAATTCCGTAACACATTCTGAATTCAAAACTGAACATTCCGGAATGTTAACATAACACATTCTAAAATCCGAACTGAACATTCCGGAATTGTAATTCCGTAACACATTCTGAATTCCGAACTAAACATTCCGGAATGTTAACATAACGCATTCTAAAATCCAAACTGAACATTCCGGAATTGTAACATAACACATTCTAAAATCTGAACTTAACATTCCGGAATGTTAACAACACATTCTAAAATCAGAATTTAACATTCCGGAATGTTAACATAACACATTCTAAAATCCAAACTGAACATTCCGGAATTGTAATTCCGTAACACATTCTGAATTCCGAACTAAACATTCCAGAATGTTAACAAGACATTCTAAAATCCACACTGAACATTCCGGAATTGTAACATAACACATTCTAAAATCCAAACTTAACATTCCGGAATGTTAACATAACACATTCTAAAATCCAAACTGAACATTCCGGAATTGTAACATAACACATTCTAAAATCTGAACTTAACAGTCCGGAATGTTAACAACACATTCTAAAATGAGAATTTAACATTCCGGAATGTTAACATAACACATTCTAAAATCCAAACTGAACATTCCGGAATTGTTATTCCGTAACACATTCTGAATTCGAAACTAAACATTCCGGAATGTTAACATAACACATTCTAAAATCCAAACTGAACATTCCGGAATTGTAACATAACACATTCTAAAAAATGAACTTAACATTCTGGAATTGTAATTCCGTAACACATTCTGAATTCCGAACTAAAAATTCCGGAATGTTAACAAAAGACATTCTAAAATCCAAACTGAACATTCCGGAATTGTTATTCCGTAACACATCCTAAAATCTGAACTTAACATTCTGGAATTGTAATTCCGTAACACATTCTGAATTCCGAACTAAACATTCCGGAATGTTAACATAAGACATTCTAAAATCCAAACTGAACATTCCGGAATTGTAATTCCGTAACACATTCTGAATTCCGAACAAAACATTCCGGAATGTTAACATAACGCATTCTAAAATCCAAACTGAACATTCCGGAATTGTAACATAACACATTCTAATATCTGAACTTAACATTCCGGAATGTTAACAAAACATTGTAAAATCAGAACTTAACATTCCGGAATGTTACCATAACACATTCTAAAATCCAAACTGAACATTCCGGATTTGTAATTCCGTAACACATTCTAAATTCCGAACTTAACATTCCGGAATGTTAACATAACACATTCTAAAATCTGTACTTAACATTCCGGAATTGTAATTCCGTAACACATTCTGAATTCCGAACTGAACATTCCGGAATTGTAATTCCGTAACACATTCTGAATTCCGAACTAAACATTCCGTAATGTTAACATAACGCATTCTAAAATCCAAACTGAACATTCCGGAATTGTAACATAACACATTCTGAATTCCGAACAAAACATTCCGGAATGTTAACATAACACATTCTAAAATACAAACTGAACATTCCGGAATTGTAACATAACACATTCTAAAATCTGAACTTAACAGTCCGGAATGTTAACAACACATTCTAAAATCAGAATTTAACATTCCGGAATGTTAACATAACACATTCTAAAATCCAAACTGAACATTCCGGAATTGTTATTCCGTAACACATTCTGAATTCGAAACTAAACATTCCGGAATGTTAACATAACACATTCTAAAATCCAAACTGAACATTCCGGAATTGTAACATAACACATTCTAAAAACTGAACTTAACATTCTGGAATTGTAATTCCGTAACACATTCTGAATTCCGAACTAAACATTCCGGAATGTTAACATAACACATTCTAAAATCCAAACTGAACATTCCGGAATTGTTATTCCGTAACACATTCTGAATTCCGAACTAAACATTCCGGAATGTTAACATAAAACATTCTAAAATCCAAACTGAATATTCCGGAATTGTAATTCCGTAACACATTCTGAATTCAAAACTGAACATTCCGGAATGTTAACATAACACATTCTAAAATCCGAACTGAACATTCCGGAATTGTAATTCCGTAACACATTCTGAATTCCGAACTAAACATTCCGGAATGTTAACATAACGCATTCTAAAATCCAAACTGAACATTCCGGAATTGTAATTCCGTAACACATTCTGAATTCCGAACTAAACATTCCGGAATGTTAACATAACGCATTCTAAAATCCAAACTGAACATTCCGGAATTGTAACATAACACATTCTAAAATCTGAACTTAACATTCCGGAATGTTAACAACACATTCTAAAATCAGAATTTAACATTCCGGAATGTTAACATAACACATTCTAAAATCCAAACTGAACATTCCGGAATTGTAATTCCGTAACACATTCTGAATTCCGAACTAAACATTCCAGAATGTTAACAAGACATTCTAAAATCCACACTGAACATTCCGGAATTGTAACATAACACATTCTAAAATCCAAACTTAACATTCCGGAATGTTAACATAACACATTCTAAAATCCAAACTGAACATTCCGGAATTGTAACATAACACATTCTAAAATCTGAACTTAACAGTCCGGAATGTTAACAACACATTCTAAAATGAGAATTTAACATTCCGGAATGTTAACATAACACATTCTAAAATCCAAACTGAACATTCCGGAATTGTTATTCCGTAACACATTCTGAATTCGAAACTAAACATTCCGGAATGTTAACATAACACATTCTAAAATCCAAACTGAACATTCCGGAATTGTAACATAACACATTCTAAAAAATGAACTTAACATTCTGGAATTGTAATTCCGTAACACATTCTGAATTCCGAACTAAAAATTCCGGAATGTTAACAAAAGACATTCTAAAATCCAAACTGAACATTCCGGAATTGTTATTCCGTAACACATCCTAAAATCTGAACTTAACATTCTGGAATTGTAATTCCGTAACACATTCTGAATTCCGAACTAAACATTCCGGAATGTTAACATAAGACATTCTAAAATCCAAACTGAACATTCCGGAATTGTAATTCCGTAACACATTCTGAATTCCGAACTAAACATTCCGGAATGTTAACATAAAACATTCTAAAATCCAAACTGAATATTCCGGAATTGTAATTCCGTAACACATTCTGAATTCAAAACTGAACATTCCGGAATGTTAACATAACACATTCTAAAATCCGAACTGAACATTCCGGAATTGTAATTCCGTAACACATTCTGAATTCCGAACTAAACATTCCGGAATGTTAACATAACGCATTCTAAAATCCAAACTGAACATTCCGGAATTGTAACATAACACATTCTAAAATCTGAACTTAACATTCCGGAATGTTAACAACACATTCTAAAATCAGAATTTAACATTCCGGAATGTTAACATAACACATTCTAAAATCCAAACTGAACATTCCGGAATTGTAATTCCGTAACACATTCTGAATTCCGAACTAAACATTCCAGAATGTTAACAAGACATTCTAAAATCCACACTGAACATTCCGGAATTGTAACATAACACATTCTAAAATCCAAACTTAACATTCCGGAATGTTAACATAACACATTCTAAAATCCAAACTGAACATTCCGGAATTGTAACATAACACATTCTAAAATCTGAACTTAACAGTCCGGAATGTTAACAACACATTCTAAAATGAGAATTTAACATTCCGGAATGTTAACATAACACATTCTAAAATCCAAACTGAACATTCCGGAATTGTTATTCCGTAACACATTCTGAATTCGAAACTAAACATTCCGGAATGTTAACATAACACATTCTAAAATCCAAACTGAACATTCCGGAATTGTAACATAACACATTCTAAAAAATGAACTTAACATTCTGGAATTGTAATTCCGTAACACATTCTGAATTCCGAACTAAAAATTCCGGAATGTTAACAAAAGACATTCTAAAATCCAAACTGAACATTCCGGAATTGTTATTCCGTAACACATCCTAAAATCTGAACTTAACATTCTGGAATTGTAATTCCGTAACACATTCTGAATTCCGAACTAAACATTCCGGAATGTTAACATAAGACATTCTAAAATCCAAACTGAACATT
The DNA here is from genome assembly GCF_043250625.1 of Sebastes fasciatus. Taxonomy (NCBI): domain Eukaryota; kingdom Metazoa; phylum Chordata; class Actinopteri; order Perciformes; family Sebastidae; genus Sebastes; species Sebastes fasciatus. The sequence goes on along the minus strand of NC_133795.1, from coordinate 42,890,052 downwards.
CCGGAATTGTAATTCCGTAACACATTCTGAATTCCGAACTAAACATTCCGGACATGATAACATAACACATTCTAAAATCCAAACTGAACATTCCGGAATTGTAACGCAACACATTCTAAAATCTGAACTGAACATTCCGGAATTGTAATTCCGTAACACATTCTGAATTCCGAACTAAACATTCCGTAATGTTAACATAACGCATTCTAAAATCCAAACTGAACATTCCGGAATTGTAACATAACACATTCTGAATTCCGAACAAAACATTCCGGAATGTTAACATAACACATTCTAAAATACAAACTGAACATTCCGGAATTGTAACATAACACATTCTAAAATCTGAACTTAACAGTCCGGAATGTTAACAACACATTCTAAAATCAGAATTTAACATTCCGGAATGTTAACATAACACATTCTAAAATCCAAACTGAACATTCCGGAATTGTTATTCCGTAACACATTCTGAATTCGAAACTAAACATTCCGGAATGTTAACATAACACATTCTAAAATCCAAACTGAACATTCCGGAATTGTAACATAACACATTCTAAAAACTGAACTTAACATTCTGGAATTGTAATTCCGTAACACATTCTGAATTCCGAACTTCCGGAATGTTAACATAACACATTCTAAAATCCAAACTGAACATTCCGGAATTGTTATTCCGTAACACATTCTGAATTCCGAACTAAACATTCCGGAATGTTAACATAAAACATTCTAAAATCCAAACTGAATATTCCGGAATTGTAATTCCGTAACACATTCTGAATTCAAAACTGAACATTCCGGAATGTTAACATAACACATTCTAAAATCCGAACTGAACATTCCGGAATTGTAATTCCGTAACACATTCTGAATTCCGAACTAAACATTCCGGAATGTTAACATAACGCATTCTAAAATCCAAACTGAACATTCCGGAATTGTAATTCCGTAACACATTCTGAATTCCGAACTAAACATTCCGGAATGTTAACATAACGCATTCTAAAATCCAAACTGAACATTCCGGAATTGTAATTCCGTAACACATTCTGAATTCCGAACTAAACATTCCAGAATGTTAACAAGACATTCTAAAATCCACACTGAACATTCCGGAATTGTAACATAACACATTCTAAAATCCAAACTTAACATTCCGGAATGTTAACATAACACATTCTAAAATCCAAACTGAACATTCCGGAATTGTAACATAACACATTCTAAAATCTGAACTTAACAGTCCGGAATGTTAACAACACATTCTAAAATGAGAATTTAACATTCCGGAATGTTAACATAACACATTCTAAAATCCAAACTGAACATTCCGGAATTGTTATTCCGTAACACATTCTGAATTCGAAACTAAACATTCCGGAATGTTAACATAACACATTCTAAAATCCAAACTGAACATTCCGGAATTGTAACATAACACATTCTAAAAAATGAACTTAACATTCTGGAATTGTAATTCCGTAACACATTCTGAATTCCGAACTAAAAATTCCGGAATGTTAACAAAAGACATTCTAAAATCCAAACTGAACATTCCGGAATTGTTATTCCGTAACACATCCTAAAATCTGAACTTAACATTCTGGAATTGTAATTCCGTAACACATTCTGAATTCCGAACCCGAACTAAACATTCCGGAATGTTAACATAAGACATTCTAAAATCCAAACTGAACATTCCGGAATTGTAATTCCGTAACACATTCTGAATTCCGAACTAAACATTCCGGAATGTTAACATAAGACATTCTAAAATCCAAACTGAACATTCCGGAATTGTAACATAACACATTCTGAATTCCGAACAAAACATTCCGGAATGTTAACATAACACATTCTAAAATACAAACTGAACATTCCGGAATTGTAACATAACACATTCTAAAATCTGAACTTAACAGTCCGGAATGTTAACAACACATTCTAAAATCAGAATTTAACATTCCGGAATGTTAACATAACACATTCTAAAATCCAAACTGAACATTCCGGAATTGTTATTCCGTAACACATTCTGAATTCGAAACTAAACATTCCGGAATGTTAACATAACACATTCTAAAATCCAAACTGAACATTCCGGAATTGTAACATAACACATTCTAAAAACTGAACTTAACATTCTGGAATTGTAATTCCGTAACACATTCTGAATTCCGAACTAAACATTCCGGAATGTTAACATAACACATTCTAAAATCCAAACTGAACATTCCGGAATTGTTATTCCGTAACACATTCTGAATTCCGAACTAAACATTCCGGACATGATAACATAACACATTCTAAAATCCAAACTGAACATTCCGGAATTGTAACGCAACACATTCTAAAATCTGAACTGAACATTCCGGAATTGTAATTCCGTAACACATTCTGAATTCCGAACTAAACATTCCGTAATGTTAACATAACGCATTCTAAAATCCAAACTGAACATTCCGGAATTGTAACATAACACATTCTGAATTCCGAACAAAACATTCCGGAATGTTAACATAACACATTCTAAAATACAAACTGAACATTCCGGAATTGTAACATAACACATTCTAAAATCTGAACTTAACAGTCCGGAATGTTAACAACACATTCTAAAATCAGAATTTAACATTCCGGAATGTTAACATAACACATTCTAAAATCCAAACTGAACATTCCGGAATTGTTATTCCGTAACACATTCTGAATTCGAAACTAAACATTCCGGAATGTTAACATAACACATTCTAAAATCCAAACTGAACATTCCGGAATTGTAACATAACACATTCTAAAAACTGAACTTAACATTCTGGAATTGTAATTCCGTAACACATTCTGAATTCCGAACTAAACATTCCGGAATGTTAACATAACACATTCTAAAATCCAAACTGAACATTCCGGAATTGTTATTCCGTAACACATTCTGAATTCCGAACTAAACATTCCGGAATGTTAACATAAAACATTCTAAAATCCAAACTGAATATTCCGGAATTGTAATTCCGTAACACATTCTGAATTCAAAACTGAACATTCCGGAATGTTAACATAACACATTCTAAAATCCGAACTGAACATTCCGGAATTGTAATTCCGTAACACATTCTGAATTCCGAACTAAACATTCCGGAATGTTAACATAACGCATTCTAAAATCCAAACTGAACATTCCGGAATTGTAATTCCGTAACACATTCTGAATTCCGAACTAAACATTCCGGAATGTTAACATAACGCATTCTAAAATCCAAACTGAACATTCCGGAATTGTAATTCCGTAACACATTCTGAATTCCGAACTAAACATTCCAGAATGTTAACAAGACATTCTAAAATCCACACTGAACATTCCGGAATTGTAACATAACACATTCTAAAATCCAAACTTAACATTCCGGAATGTTAACATAACACATTCTAAAATCCAAACTGAACATTCCGGAATTGTAACATAACACATTCTAAAATCTGAACTTAACAGTCCGGAATGTTAACAACACATTCTAAAATGAGAATTTAACATTCCGGAATGTTAACATAACACATTCTAAAATCCAAACTGAACATTCCGGAATTGTTATTCCGTAACACATTCTGAATTCGAAACTAAACATTCCGGAATGTTAACATAACACATTCTAAAATCCAAACTGAACATTCCGGAATTGTAACATAACACATTCTAAAAAATGAACTTAACATTCTGGAATTGTAATTCCGTAACACATTCTGAATTCCGAACTAAAAATTCCGGAATGTTAACAAAAGACATTCTAAAATCCAAACTGAACATTCCGGAATTGTTATTCCGTAACACATCCTAAAATCTGAACTTAACATTCTGGAATTGTAATTCCGTAACACATTCTGAATTCCGAACTAAACATTCCGGAATGTTAACATAAGACATTCTAAAATCCAAACTGATCATTCCGGAATTGTAATTCCGTAACACATTCTGAATTCCGAACTAAACATTCCGGAATGTTAACATAAAACATTCTAAAATCCAAACTGAATATTCCGGAATTGTAATTCCGTAACACATTCTGAATTCAAAACTGAACATTCCGGAATGTTAACATAACACATTCTAAAATCCGAACTGAACATTCCGGAATTGTAATTCCGTAACACATTCTGAATTCCGAACTAAACATTCCGGAATGTTAACATAACGCATTCTAAAATCCAAACTGAACATTCCGGAATTGTAACATAACACATTCTAAAATCTGAACTTAACATTCCGGAATGTTAACAACACATTCTAAAATCAGAATTTAACATTCCGGAATGTTAACATAACACATTCTAAAATCCAAACTGAACATTCCGGAATTGTAATTCCGTAACACATTCTGAATTCCGAACTAAACATTCCAGAATGTTAACAAGACATTCTAAAATCCACACTGAACATTCCGGAATTGTAACATAACACATTCTAAAATCCAAACTTAACATTCCGGAATGTTAACATAACACATTCTAAAATCCAAACTGAACATTCCGGAATTGTAACATAACACATTCTAAAATCTGAACTTAACAGCCCGGAATGTTAACAACACATTCTAAAATGAGAATTTAACATTCCGGAATGTTAACATAACACATTCTAAAATCCAAACTGAACATTCCGGAATTGTTATTCCGTAACACATTCTGAATTCGAAACTAAACATTCCGGAATGTTAACATAACACATTCTAAAATCCAAACTGAACATTCCGGAATTGTAACATAACACATTCTAAAAAATGAACTTAACATTCTGGAATTGTAATTCCGTAACACATTCTGAATTCCGAACTAAAAATTCCGGAATGTTAACAAAAGACATTCTAAAATCCAAACTGAACATTCCGGAATTGTTATTCCGTAACACATCCTAAAATCTGAACTTAACATTCTGGAATTGTAATTCCGTAACACATTCTGAATTCCGAACTAAACATTCCGGAATGTTAACATAAGACATTCTAAAATCCAAACTGAACATTCCGGAATTGTAATTCCGTAACACATTCTGAATTCCGAACAAAACATTCCGGAATGTTAACATAACGCATTCTAAAATCCAAACTGAACATTCCGGAATTGTAACATAACACATTCTAATATCTGAACTTAACATTCCGGAATGTTAACAAAACATTGTAAAATCAGAACTTAACATTCCGGAATGTTACCATAACACATTCTAAAATCCAAACTGAACATTCCGGATTTGTAATTCCGTAACACATTCTAAATTCCGAACTTAACATTCCGGAATGTTAACATAACACATTCTAAAATCTGTACTTAACATTCCGGAATTGTAATTCCGTAACACATTCTGAATTCCGAACTGAACATTCCGGAATTGTAATTCCGTAACACATTCTGAATTCCGAACTAAACATTCCGTAATGTTAACATAACGCATTCTAAAATCCAAACTGAACATTCCGGAATTGTAACATAACACATTCTGAATTCCGAACAAAACATTCCGGAATGTTAACATAACACATTCTAAAATACAAACTGAACATTCCGGAATTGTAACATAACACATTCTAAAATCTGAACTTAACAGTCCGGAATGTTAACAACACATTCTAAAATCAGAATTTAACATTCCGGAATGTTAACATAACACATTCTAAAATCCAAACTGAACATTCCGGAATTGTTATTCCGTAACACATTCTGAATTCGAAACTAATCATTCCGGAATGTTAACATAACACATTCTAAAATCCAAACTGAACATTCCGGAATTGTAACGCAACACATTCTAAAATCTGAACTGAACATTCCGGAATTGTAATTCCGTAACACATTCTGAATTCCGAACTAAACATTCCGGAATGTTAACATAACGCATTCTAAAATCCAAACTGAACATTCCGGAATTGTAACATAACACATTCTAAAATCTGAACTTAACATTCCGGAATGTTAACAACACATTCTAAAATCAGAATTTAACATTCCGGAATGTTAACATAACACATTCTAAAATCCAAACTGAACATTCCGGAATTGTAATTCCGTAACACATTCTGAATTCAAAACTAAACATTCCGGAATGTTAACATAACACATTCTAAAATCCGAACTGAACATTCCGGAATTGTAATTCCGTAACACATTCTGAATTCCGAACTAAACATTCCGGAATGTTAACATAACGCATTCTAAAATCCAAACTGAACATTCCGGAATTGTAACGCAACACATTCTAAAATCTGAACTGAACATTCCGGAATTGTAATTCCGTAACACATTCTGAATTCCGAACTAAACATTCCGGAATGTTAACATAACACATTCTAAAATCCGAACTGAACATTCCGGAATTGTAATTCCGTAACACATTCTGAATTCCGAACTAAACATTCCGGAATGTTAACATAACGCATTCTAAAATCCAAACTGAACATTCCGGAATTGTAACGCAACACATTCTAAAATCTGAACTGAACATTCCGGAATTGTAATTCCGTAACACATTCTGAATTCCGAACTAAACATTCCGGAATGTTAACATAACGCATTCTAAAATCCAAACTGAACATTCCGGAATTTTAACATAACACATTCTAAAATCTGAACTTAACATTCCGGAATGTTAACAACACATTCTAAAATAAGAATTTAACATTCCGGAATGTTAACATAACACATTCTAAAATCCAAACTGAACATTCCGGAATTGTTATTCCGTAACACATTCTGAATTCGAAACTAAACATTCCGGAATGTTAACATAACACATTCTAAAATCCGAACTGAACATTCCGGAATTGTAATTCCGTAACACATTCTGAATTCCGAACTAAACATTCCGGAATGTTAACATAACGCATTCTAAAATCCAAACTGAACATTCCGGAATTGTAACGCAACACATTCTAAAATCTGAACTGAACATTCCGGAATTGTTATTCCGTAACACATTCTGAATTCGAAACTAAACATTCCGTAATGTTAACATAACGCATTCTAAAATCCAAACTGAACATTCCGGAATTGTAACATAACACATTCTGAATTCCGAACAAAACATTCCGGTATGTTAACATAACACATTCTAAAATACAAACTGAACATTCCGGAATTGTAACATAACACATTCTAAAATCTGAACATAACAGTCCGGAATGTTAACAACACATTCTAAAATCAGAATTTAACATTCCGGAATGTTAACATAACACATTCTAAAATCCAAACTGAACATTCCGGAATTGTTATTCCGTAACACATTCTGAATTCGAAACTAAACATTCCGGAATGTTAACATAACACATTCTAAAATCCAAACTGAACATTCCGGAATTGTAACATAACACATTCTAAAAACTGAACTTAACATTCTGGAATTGTAATTCCGTAACACATTCTGAATTCCGAACTAAACATTCCGGAATGTTAACATAACACATTCTAAAATCCAAACTGAACATTCCGGAATTGTTATTCCGTAACACATTCTGAATTCCGAACTAAACATTCCGGAATGTTAACATAAAACATTCTAAAATCCAAACTGAATATTCCGGAATTGTAATTCCGTAACACATTCTGAATTCAAAACTGAACATTCCGGAATGTTAACAAAACACATTCTAAAATCCGAACTGAACATTCCGGAATTGTAATTCCGTAACACATTCTGAATTCCGAACTAAACATTCCGGAATGTTAACATAACGCATTCTAAAATCCAAACTGAACATTCCGGAATTGTAACGCAACACATTCTAAAATCTGAACTGAACATTCCGGAATTGTAATTCCGTAACACATTCTGAATTCCGAACTAAACATTCCGGAATGTTAACATAACGCATTCTAAAATCCAAACTGAACATTCCGGAATTGTAACATAACACATTCTAAAATCTGAACTTAACATTCCGGAATGTTAACAACACATTCTAAAATCAGAATTTAACATTCCGGAATGTTAACATAACACATTCTAAAATCCAAACTGAACATTCCGGAATTGTAATTCCGTAACACATTCTGAATTCCGAACTAAACATTCCAGAATGTTAACATAAGACATTCTAAAATCCACACTGAACATTCCGGAATTGTAACATAACACATTCTAAAATCCAAACTTAACATTCCGGAATGTTAACATAACACATTCTAAAATCCAAACTGAACATTCCGGAATTGTAACATAACACATTCTAAAATCTGAACATAACAGTCCGGAATGTTAACAACACATTCTAAAATGAGAATTTAACATTCCGGAATGTTAACATAACACATTCTAAAATCCAAACTGAACATTCCGGAATTGTTATTCCGTAACACATTCTGAATTCGAAACTAAACATTCCGGAATGTTAACATAACACATTCTAAAATCCAAACTTAACATTCCGGAATGTTACCATAACACATTCTAAAATCCAAACTGAACATTCCGGATTTGTAATTCCGTAACACATTCTAAATTCCGAACTTAACATTCCGGAATGTTAACATAACACATTCTAAAATCTGTACTTAACATTCCGGAATTGTAATTCCGTAACACATTCTGAATTCCGAACTGAACATTCCGGAATTGTAATTCCGTAACACATTCTGAATTCCGAACTAAACATTCCGTAATGTTAACATAACGCATTCTAAAATCCAAACTGAACATTCCGGAATTGTAACATAACACATTCTGAATTCCGAACAAAACATTCCGGAATGTTAACATAACACATTCTAAAATACAAACTGAACATTCCGGAATTGTAACATAACACATTCTAAAATCTGAACTTAACAGTCCGGAATGTTAACAACACATTCTAAAATCAGAATTTAACATTCCGGAATGTTAACATAACACATTCTAAAATCCAAACTGAACATTCCGGAATTGTTATTCCGTAACACATTCTGAATTCGAAACTAAACATTCCGGAATGTTAACATAACACATTCTAAAATCCGAACTGAACATTCCGGAATTGTAATTCCGTAACACATTCTGAATTCCGAACTAAACATTCCGGAATGTTAACATAACGCATTCTAAAATCCAAACTGAACATTCCGGAATTGTAACGCAACACATTCTAAAATCTGAACTGAACATTCCGGAATTGTAATTCCGTAACACATTCTGAATTCCGAACTAAACATTCCGGAATGTTAACATAACGCATTCTAAAATTCAAACTGAACATTCCGGAATTGTAACATAACACATTCTAAAATCTGAACTTAACATTCCGGAATGTTAACAACACATTCTAAAATCAGAATTTAACATTCCGGAATGTTAACATAACACATTCTAAAATTCGAACTGAACATTCCGGAATTGTAATTCCGTAACACATTCTGAATTCCGAACTAAACATTCCGGAATGTTAACATAACGCATTCTAAAATCCAAACTGAACATTCCGGAATTGTAATTCCGTAACACATTCTGAATTCCGAACTAAACATTCCGGAATGTTAACATAACACATTCTAAAATCCAAACTGAACATTCCGGAATTGTAATTCCGTAACACATTCTGAATTAAAAACTAAACATTCCGGAATGTTAACATAACACATTCTAAAATCCGAACTGAACATTCCGGAATTGTAATTCCGTAACACATTCTGAATTCCGAACTAAACATTCCGGAATGTTAACATAACGCATTCTAAAATCCAAACTGAACATTCCAGAATTGTAACGCAACACATTCTAAAATCTGAACTGAACATTCCGGAATTGTAATTCCGTAACACATTCTGAATTCCGAACTAAACATTCCGGAATGTTAACATAACGCATTCTAAAATCCAAACTGAACATTCCGGAATTTTAACATAACACATTCTAAAATCTGAACTTAACATTCCGGAATGTTAACAACACATTCTAAAATCAGAATTTAACATTCCGGAATGTTAACATAACACATTCTAAAATCCAAACTGAACATTCCGGAATTGTTATTCCGTAACACATTCTGAATTCGAAACTAAACATTCCGGAATGTTAACATAAGACATTCTAAAATCCAAACTGAACATTCCGGAATTGTAATTCCGTAACACATTCTGAATTCCGAACTAAACATTCCGGAATGTTAACATAAAACATTCTAAAATCCAAACTGAATATTCCGGAATTGTAATTCCGTAACACATTCTGAATTCAAAACTGAACATTCCGGAATGTTAACATAACACATTCTAAAATCCGAACTGAACATTCCGGAATTGTAATTCCGTAACACATTCTGAATTCCGAACTAAACATTCCGGAATGTTAACATAACGCATTCTAAAATCCAAACTGAACATTCCGGAATTGTAACATAACACATTCTAAAATCTGAACTTAACATTCCGGAATGTTAACAACACATTCTAAAATCAGAATTTAACATTCCGGAATGTTAACATAACACATTCTAAAATCCACACTGAACATTCCGGAATTGTAACATAACACATTCTAAAATCCAAACTTAACATTCCGGAATGTTAACATAACACATTCTAAAATCCAAACTGAACATTCCGGAATTGTAACATAACACATTCTAAAATCTGAACTTAACAGTCCGGAATGTTAACAACACATTCTAAAATGAGAATTTAACATTCCGGAATGTTAACATAACACATTCTAAAATCCAAACTGAACATTCCGGAATTGTTATTCCGTAACACATTCTGAATTCGAAACTAAACATTCCGGAATGTTAACATAACACATTCTAAAATCCAAACTGAACATTCCGGAATTGTAACATAACACATTCTAAAAAATGAACTTAACATTCTGGAATTGTAATTCCGTAACACATTCTGAATTCCGAACTAAAAATTCCGGAATGTTAACAAAAGACATTCTAAAATCCAAACTGAACATTCCGGAATTGTTATTCCGTAACACATCCTAAAATCTGAACTTAACATTCTGGAATTGTAATTCCGTAACACATTCTGAATTCCGAACTAAACATTCCGGAATGTTAACATAAGACATTCTAAAATCCAAACTGAACATTCCGGAATTGTAATTCCGTAACACATTCTGAATTCCGAACAAAACATTCCGGAATGTTAACATAACGCATTCTAAAATCCAAACTGAACATTCCGGAATTGTAACATAACACATTCTAATATCTGAACTTAACATTCCGGAATGTTAACAAAACATTGTAAAATCAGAACTTAACATTCCGGAATGTTACCATAACACATTCTAAAATCCAAACTGAACATTCCGGATTTGTAATTCCGTAACACATTCTAAATTCCGAACTTAACATTCCGGAATGTTAACATAACACATTCTAAAATCTGTACTTAACATTCCGGAATTGTAATTCCGTAACACATTCTGAATTCCGAACTGAACATTCCGGAATTGTAATTCCGTAACACATTCTGAATTCCGAACTAAACATTCCGTAATGTTAACATAACGCATTCTAAAATCCAAACTGAACATTCCGGAATTGTAACATAACACATTCTGAATTCCGAACAAAACATTCCGGAATGTTAACATAACACATTCTAAAATACAAACTGAACATTCCGGAATTGTAACATAACACATTCTAAAATCTGAACTTAACAGTCCGGAATGTTAACAACACATTCTAAAATCAGAATTTAACATTCCGGAATGTTAACATAACACATTCTAAAATCCAAACTGAACATTCCGGAATTGTTATTCCGTAACACATTCTGAATTCGAAACTAAACATTCCGGAATGTTAACATAACACATTCTAAAATCCAAACTGAACATTCCGGAATTGTAACGCAACACATTCTAAAATCTGAACTGAACATTCCGGAATTGTAATTCCGTAACACATTCTGAATTCCGAACTAAAAATTCCGGAATGTTAACAAAAGACATTCTAAAATCCAAACTGAACATTCCGGAATTGTTATTCCGTAACACATCCTAAAATCTGAACTTAACATTCTGGAATTGTAATTCCGTAACACATTCTGAATTCCGAACTAAACATTCCGGAATGTTAACATAAGACATTCTAAAATCCAAACTGAACATTCCGGAATTGTAATTCCGTAACACATTCTGAATTCCGAACAAAACATTCCGGAATGTTAACATAACGCATTCTAAAATCCAAACTGAACATTCCGGAATTGTAACATAACACATTCTAATATCTGAACTTAACATTCCGGAATGTTAACAAAACATTGTAAAATCAGAACTTAACATTCCGGAATGTTACCATAACACATTCTAAAATCCAAACTGAACATTCCGGATTTGTAATTCCGTAACACATTCTAAATTCCGAACTTAACATTCCGGAATGTTAACATAACACATTCTAAAATCTGTACTTAACATTCCGGAATTGTAATTCCGTAACACATTCTGAATTCCGAACTGAACATTCCGGAATTGTAATTCCGTAACACATTCTGAATTCCGAACTAAACATTCCGTAATGTTAACATAACGCATTCTAAAATCCAAACTGAACATTCCGGAATTGTAACATAACACATTCTGAATTCCGAACAAAACATTCCGGAATGTTAACATAACACATTCTAAAATACAAACTGAACATTCCGGAATTGTAACATAACACATTCTAAAATCTGAACTTAACAGTCCGGAATGTTAACAACACATTCTAAAATCAGAATTTAACATTCCGGAATGTTAACATAACACATTCTAAAATCCAAACTGAACATTCCGGAATTGTTATTCCGTAACACATTCTGAATTCGAAACTAAACATTCCGGAATGTTAACATAACACATTCTAAAATCCAAACTGAACATTCCGGAATTGTAACGCAACACATTCTAAAATCTGAACTGAACATTCCGGAATTGTAATTCCGTAACACATTCTGAATTCCGAACTAAACATTTCGGAATGTTAACATAACGCATTCTAAAATCCAAACTGAACATTCCGGAATTGTAACATAACACATTCTAAAATCTGAACTTAACATTCCGGAATGTTAACAACACATTCTAAAATCAGAATTTAACATTCCGGAATGTTAACATAACACATTCTAAAATCCAAACTGAACATTCCGGAATTGTAATTCCGTAACACATTCTGAATTCAAAACTAAACATTCCGGAATGTTAACATAACACATTCTAAAATCCGAACTGAACATTCCGGAATTGTAATTCCGTAACACATTCTGAATTCCGAACTGAACATTCCGGAATTGTAATTCCGTAACACATTCTGAATTCCGAACTAAACATTCCGGAATGTTAACATAACGCATTCTAAAATCCAAACTGAACATTCCGGAATTGTAACGCAACACATTCTAAAATCTGAACTGAACATTCCGGAATTGTAATTCCGTAACACATTCTGAATTCCGAACTAAACATTCCGGAATGTTAACATAACGCATTCTAAAATCCAAACTGAACATTCCGGAATTGTAACATAACACATTCTAAAATCTGAACTTAACATTCCGGAATGTTAACAACACATTCTAAAATCAGAATTTAACATTCCGGAATGTTAACATAACACATTCTAAAATTCGAACTGAACATTCCGGAATTGTAATTCCGTAACACATTCTGAATTCCGAACTAAACATTCCGGAATGTTAACATAACGCATTCTAAAATCCAAACTGAACATTCCGGAATTGTAATTCCGTAACACATTCTGAATTCCGAACTAAACATTCCGGAATGTTAACATAACACATTCTAAAATCCAAACTGAACATTCCGGAATTGTAATTCCGTAACACATTCTGAATTAAAAACTAAACATTCCGGAATGTTAACATAACACATTCTAAAATCCGAACTGAACATTCCGGAATTGTAATTCCGTAACACATTCTGAATTCCGAACTAAACATTCCGGAATGTTAACATAACGCATTCTAAAATCCAAACTGAACATTCCAGAATTGTAACGCAACACATTCTAAAATCTGAACTGAACATTCCGGAATTGTAATTCCGTAACACATTCTGAATTCCGAACTAAACATTCCGGAATGTTAACATAACGCATTCTAAAATCCAAACTGAACATTCCGGAATTTTAACATAACACATTCTAAAATCTGAACTTAACATTCCGGAATGTTAACAACACATTCTAAAATCAGAATTTAACATTCCGGAATGTTAACATAACACATTCTAAAATCCAAACTGAACATTCCGGAATTGTTATTCCGTAACACATTCTGAATTCGAAACTAAACATTCCGGAATGTTAACATAAGACATTCTAAAATCCAAACTGAACATTCCGGAATTGTAATTCCGTAACACATTCTGAATTCCGAACTAAACATTCCGGAATGTTAACATAAAACATTCTAAAATCCAAACTGAATATTCCGGAATTGTAATTCCGTAACACATTCTGAATTCAAAACTGAACATTCCGGAATGTTAACATAACACATTCTAAAATCCGAACTGAACATTCCGGAATTGTAATTCCGTAACACATTCTGAATTCCGAACTAAACATTCCGGAATGTTAACATAACGCATTCTAAAATCCAAACTGAACATTCCGGAATTGTAACATAACACATTCTAAAATCTGAACTTAACATTCCGGAATGTTAACAACACATTCTAAAATCAGAATTTAACATTCCGGAATGTTAACATAACACATTCTAAAATCCACACTGAACATTCCGGAATTGTAACATAACACATTCTAAAATCCAAACTTAACATTCCGGAATGTTAACATAACACATTCTAAAATCCAAACTGAACATTCCGGAATTGTAACATAACACATTCTAAAATCTGAACTTAACAGTCCGGAATGTTAACAACACATTCTAAAATGAGAATTTAACATTCCGGAATGTTAACATAACACATTCTAAAATCCAAACTGAACATTCCGGAATTGTTATTCCGTAACACATTCTGAATTCGAAACTAAACATTCCGGAATGTTAACATAACACATTCTAAAATCCAAACTGAACATTCCGGAATTGTAACATAACACATTCTAAAAAATGAACTTAACATTCTGGAATTGTAATTCCGTAACACATTCTGAATTCCGAACTAAAAATTCCGGAATGTTAACAAAAGACATTCTAAAATCCAAACTGAACATTCCGGAATTGTTATTCCGTAACACATCCTAAAATCTGAACTTAACATTCTGGAATTGTAATTCCGTAACACATTCTGAATTCCGAACTAAACATTCCGGAATGTTAACATAAGACATTCTAAAATCCAAACTGAACATTCCGGAATTGTAATTCCGTAACACATTCTGAATTCCGAACTAAACATTCCGGAATGTTAACATAACGCATTCTAAAATCCAAACTGAACATTCCGGAATTGTAACGCAACACATTCTAAAATCTGAACTGAACATTCCGGAATTGTAATTCCGTAACACATTCTGAATTCCGAACTAAACATTCCGGAATGTTAACATAACGCATTCTAAAATCCAAACTGAACATTCCGGAATTTTAACATAACACATTCTAAAATCTGAACTTAACATTCCGGAATGTTAACAACACATTCTAAAATCAGAATTTAACATTCCGGAATGTTAACATAACACATTCTAAAATCCAAACTGAACATTCCGGAATTGTTATTCCGTAACACATTCTGAATTCGAAACTAAACATTCCGGAATGTTAACATAACACATTCTAAAATCCGAACTGAACATTCCGGAATTGTAATTCCGTAACACATTCTGAATTCCGAACTAAACATTCCGGAATGTTAACATAACGCATTCTAAAATCCAAACTGAACATTCCGGAATTGTAACGCAACACATTCTAAAATCTGAACTGAACATTCCGGAATTGTTATTCCGTAACACATTCTGAATTCGAAACTAAACATTCCGTAATGTTAACATAACGCATTCTAAAATCCAAACTGAACATTCCGGAATTGTAACATAACACATTCTGAATTCCGAACAAAACATTCCGGAATGTTAACATAACACATTCTAAAATACAAACTGAACATTCCGGAATTGTAACATAACACATTCTAAAATCTGAACTTAACAGTCCGGAATGTTAACAACACATTCTAAAATCAGAATTTAACATTCCGGAATGTTAACATAACACATTCTAAAATCCAAACTGAACATTCCGGAATTGTTATTCCGTAACACATTCTGAATTCGAAACTAAACATTCCGGAATGTTAACATAACACATTCTAAAATCCAAACTGAACATTCCGGAATTGTAACATAACACATTCTAAAAACTGAACTTAACATTCTGGAATTGTAATTCCGTAACACATTCTGAATTCCGAACTAAACATTCCGGAATGTTAACATAACACATTCTAAAATCCAAACTGAACATTCCGGAATTGTTATTCCGTAACACATTCTGAATTCCGAACTAAACATTCCGGAATGTTAACATAAAACATTCTAAAATCCAAACTGAATATTCCGGAATTGTAATTCCGTAACACATTCTGAATTCAAAACTGAACATTCCGGAATGTTAACAAAACACATTCTAAAATCCGAACTGAACATTCCGGAATTGTAATTCCGTAACACATTCTGAATTCCGAACTAAACATTCCGGAATGTTAACATAACGCATTCTAAAATCCAAACTGAACATTCCGGAATTGTAACGCAACACATTCTAAAATCTGAACTGAACATTCCGGAATTGTAATTCCGTAACACATTCTGAATTCCGAACTAAACATTCCGGAATGTTAACATAACGCATTCTAAAATCCAAACTGAACATTCCGGAATTGTAACATAACACATTCTAAAATCTGAACTTAACATTCCGGAATGTTAACAACACATTCTAAAATCAGAATTTAACATTCCGGAATGTTAACATAACACATTCTAAAATCCAAACTGAACATTCCGGAATTGTAATTCCGTAACACATTCTGAATTCCGAACTAAACATTCCAGAATGTTAACATAAGACATTCTAAAATCCACACTGAACATTCCGGAATTGTAACATAACACATTCTAAAATCCAAACTTAACATTCCGGAATGTTAACATAACACATTCTAAAATCCAAACTGAACATTCCGGAATTGTAACATAACACATTCTAAAATCTGAACTTAACAGTCCGGAATGTTAACAACACATTCTAAAATGAGAATTTAACATTCCGGAATGTTAACATAACACATTCTAAAATCCAAACTGAACATTCCGGAATTGTTATTCCGTAACACATTCTGAATTCGAAACTAAACATTCCGGAATGTTAACATAACACATTCTAAAATCCAAACTTAACATTCCGGAATGTTACCATAACACATTCTAAAATCCAAACTGAACATTCCGGATTTGTAATTCCGTAACACATTCTAAATTCCGAACTTAACATTCCGGAATGTTAACATAACACATTCTAAAATCTGTACTTAACATTCCGGAATTGTAATTCCGTAACACATTCTGAATTCCGAACTGAACATTCCGGAATTGTAATTCCGTAACACATTCTGAATTCCGAACTAAACATTCCGTAATGTTAACATAACGCATTCTAAAATCCAAACTGAACATTCCGGAATTGTAACATAACACATTCTGAATTCCGAACAAAACATTCCGGAATGTTAACATAACGCATTCTAAAATCCAAACTGAACATTCCGGAATTGTAACGCAACACATTCTAAAATCTGAACTGAACATTCCGGAATTGTAATTCCGTAACACATTCTGAATTCCGAACTAAACATTCCGGAATGTTAACATAACGCATTCTAAAATCCAAACTGAACATTCCGGAATTGTAACATAACACATTCTAAAATCTGAACTTAACATTCCGGAATGTTAACAACACATTCTAAAATCAGAATTTAACATTCCGGAATGTTAACATAACACATTCTAAAATCCAAACTGAACATTCCGGAATTGTAATTCCGTAACACATTCTGAATTCCGAACTAAACATTCCAGAATGTTAACATAAGACATTCTAAAATCCACACTGAACATTCCGGAATTGTAACATAACACATTCTAAAATCCAAACTTAACATTCCGGAATGTTAACATAACACATTCTAAAATCCAAACTGAACATTCCGGAATTGTAACATAACACATTCTAAAATCTGAACTTAACAGTCCGGAATGTTAACAACACATTCTAAAATGAGAATTTAACATTCCGGAATGTTAACATAACACATTCTAAAATCCAAACTGAACATTCCGGAATTGTTATTCCGTAACACATTCTGAATTCGAAACTAAACATTCCGGAATGTTAACATAACACATTCTAAAATCCAAACTTAACATTCCGGAATGTTACCATAACACATTCTAAAATCCAAACTGAACATTCCGGATTTGTAATTCCGTAACACATTCTAAATTCCGAACTTAACATTCCGGAATGTTAACATAACACATTCTAAAATCTGTACTTAACATTCCGGAATTGTAATTCCGTAACACATTCTGAATTCCGAACTGAACATTCCGGAATTGTAATTCCGTAACACATTCTGAATTCCGAACTAAACATTCCGTAATGTTAACATAACGCATTCTAAAATCCAAACTGAACATTCCGGAATTGTAACATAACACATTCTGAATTCCGAACAAAACATTCCGGAATGTTAACATAACACATTCTAAAATACAAACTGAACATTCCGGAATTGTAACATAACACATTCTAAAATCTGAACTTAACAGTCCGGAATGTTAACAACACATTCTAAAATCAGAATTTAACATTCCGGAATGTTAACATAACACATTCTAAAATCCAAACTGAACATTCCGGAATTGTTATTCCGTAACACATTCTGAATTCGAAACTAAACATTCCGGAATGTTAACATAACACATTCTAAAATCCGAACTGAACATTCCGGAATTGTAATTCCGTAACACATTCTGAATTCCGAACTAAACATTCCGGAATGTTAACATAACGCATTCTAAAATCCAAACTGAACATTCCGGAATTGTAACGCAACACATTCTAAAATCTGAACTGAACATTCCGGAATTGTAATTCCGTAACACATTCTGAATTCCGAACTAAACATTCCGGAATGTTAACATAACGCATTCTAAAATCCAAACTGAACATTCCGGAATTGTAACATAACACATTCTAAAATCTGAACTTAACATTCCGGAATGTTAACAACACATTCTAAAATCAGAATTTAACATTCCGGAATGTTAACATAACACATTCTAAAATTCGAACTGAACATTCCGGAATTGTAATTCCGTAACACATTCTGAATTCCGAACTAAACATTCCGGAATGTTAACATAACGCATTCTAAAATCCAAACTGAACATTCCGGAATTGTAATTCCGTAACACATTCTGAATTAAAAACTAAACATTCCGGAATGTTAACATAACACATTCTAAAATCCGAACTGAACATTCCGGAATTGTAATTCCGTAACACATTCTGAATTCCGAACTAAACATTCCGGAATGTTAACATAACGCATTCTAAAATCCAAACTGAACATTCCGGAATTGTAACGCAACACATTCTAAAATCTGAACTGAACATTCCGGAATTGTAATTCCGTAACACATTCTGAATTCCGAACTAAACATTCCGGAATGTTAACATAACGCATTCTAAAATCCAAACTGAACATTCCGGAATTTTAACATAACACATTCTAAAATCTGAACTTAACATTCCGGAATGTTAACAACACATTCTAAAATCAGAATTTAACATTCCGGAATGTTAACATAACACATTCTAAAATCCAAACTGAACATTCCGGAATTGTTATTCCGTAACACATTCTGAATTCGAAACTAAACATTCCGGAATGTTAACATAACACATTCTAAAATCCGAACTGAACATTCCGGAATTGTAATTCCGTAACACATTCTGAATTCCGAACTAAACATTCCGGAATGTTAACATAACGCATTCTAAAATCCAAACTGAACATTCCGGAATTGTAACGCAACACATTCTAAAATCTGAACTGAACATTCCGGAATTGTAATTCCGTAACACATTCTGAATTCCGAACTAAACATTCCGGAATGTTAACATAACGCATTCTAAAATCCAAACTGAACATTCCGGAATTGTAACATAACACATTCTAAAATCTGAACTTAACATTCCGGAATGTTAACAACACATTCTAAAATCAGAATTTAACATTCCGGAATGTTAACATAACACATTCAAAAATTCGAACTGAACATTCCGGAATTGTAATTCCGTAACACATTCTGAATTCCGAACTAAACATTCCGGAATGTTAACATAACGCATTCTAAAATCCAAACTGAACATTCCGGAATTGTAATTCCGTAACACATTCTGAATTCCGAACTAAACATTCCGGAATGTTAACATAACACATTCTAAAATCCAAACTGAACATTCCGGAATTGTAATTCCGTAACACATTCTGAATTAAAAACTAAACATTCCGGAATGTTAACATAACACATTCTAAAATCCGAACTGAACATTCCGGAATTGTAATTCCGTAACACATTCTGAATTCCGAACTAAACATTCCGGAATGTTAACATAACGCATTCTAAAATCCAAACTGAACATTCCAGAATTGTAACGCAACACATTCTAAAATCTGAACTGAACATTCCGGAATTGTAATTCCGTAACACATTCTGAATTCCGAACTAAACATTCCGGAATGTTAACATAACGCATTCTAAAATCCAAACTGAACATTCCGGAATTTTAACATAACACATTCTAAAATCTGAACTTAACATTCCGGAATGTTAACAACACATTCTAAAATCAGAATTTAACATTCCGGAATGTTAACATAACACATTCTAAAATCCAAACTGAACATTCCGGAATTGTTATTCCGTAACACATTCTGAATTCGAAACTAAACATTCCGGAATGTTAACATAAGACATTCTAAAATCCAAACTGAACATTCCGGAATTGTAATTCCGTAACACATTCTGAATTCCGAACTAAACATTCCGGAATGTTAACATAAAACATTCTAAAATCCAAACTGAATATTCCGGAATTGTAATTCCGTAACACATTCTGAATTCAAAACTGAACATTCCGGAATGTTAACATAACACATTCTAAAATCCGAACTGAACATTCCGGAATTGTAATTCCGTAACACATTCTGAATTCCGAACTAAACATTCCGGAATGTTAACATAACGCATTCTAAAATCCAAACTGAACATTCCGGAATTGTAACATAACACATTCTAAAATCTGAACTTAACATTCCGGAATGTTAACAACACATTCTAAAATCAGAATTTAACATTCCGGAATGTTAACATAACACATTCTAAAATCCACACTGAACATTCCGGAATTGTAACATAACACATTCTAAAATCCAAACTTAACATTCCGGAATGTTAACATAACACATTCTAAAATCCAAACTGAACATTCCGGAATTGTAACATAACACATTCTAAAATCTGAACTTAACAGTCCGGAATGTTAACAACACATTCTAAAATGAGAATTTAACATTCCGGAATGTTAACATAACACATTCTAAAATCCAAACTGAACATTCCGGAATTGTTATTCCGTAACACATTCTGAATTCGAAACTAAACATTCCGGAATGTTAACATAACACATTCTAAAATCCAAACTGAACATTCCGGAATTGTAACATAACACATTCTAAAAAATGAACTTAACATTCTGGAATTGTAATTCCGTAACACATTCTGAATTCCGAACTAAAAATTCCGGAATGTTAACAAAAGACATTCTAAAATCCAAACTGAACATTCCGGAATTGTTATTCCGTAACACATCCTAAAATCTGAACTTAACATTCTGGAATTGTAATTCCGTAACACATTCTGAATTCCGAACAAAACATTCCGGAATGTTAACATAACGCATTCTAAAATCCAAACTGAACATTCCGGAATTGTAACATAACACATTCTAATATCTGAACTTAACATTCCGGAATGTTAACAAAACATTGTAAAATCAGAACTTAACATTCCGGAATGTTACCATAACACATTCTAAAATCCAAACTGAACATTCCGGATTTGTAATTCCGTAACACATTCTAAATTCCGAACTTAACATTCCGGAATGTTAACATAACACATTCTAAAATCTGTACTTAACATTCCGGAATTGTAATTCCGTAACACATTCTGAATTCCGAACTGAACATTCCGGAATTGTAATTCCGTAACACATTCTGAATTCCGAACTAAACATTCCGTAATGTTAACATAACGCATTCTAAAATCCAAACTGAACATTCCGGAATTGTAACATAACACATTCTGAATTCCGAACAAAACATTCCGGAATGTTAACATAACACATTCTAAAATACAAACTGAACATTCCGGAATTGTAACATAACACATTCTAAAATCTGAACTTAACAGTCCGGAATGTTAACAACACATTCTAAAATCAGAATTTAACATTCCGGAATGTTAACATAACACATTCTAAAATCCAAACTGAACATTCCGGAATTGTTATTCCGTAACACATTCTGAATTCGAAACTAAACATTCCGGAATGTTAACATAACACATTCTAAAATCCAAACTGAACATTCCGGAATTGTAACGCAACACATTCTAAAATCTGAACTGAACATTCCGGAATTGTAATTCCGTAACACATTCTGAATTCCGAACTAAACATTTCGGAATGTTAACATAACGCATTCTAAAATCCAAACTGAACATTCCGGAATTGTAACATAACACATTCTAAAATCTGAACTTAACATTCCGGAATGTTAACAACACATTCTAAAATCAGAATTTAACATTCCGGAATGTTAACATAACACATTCTAAAATCCAAACTGAACATTCCGGAATTGTAATTCCGTAACACATTCTGAATTCAAAACTAAACATTCCGGAATGTTAACATAACACATTCTAAAATCCGAACTGAACATTCCGGAATTGTAATTCCGTAACACATTCTGAATTCCGAACTAAACATTCCGGAATGTTAACATAACGCATTCTAAAATCCAAACTGAACATTCCGGAATTGTAACGCAACACATTCTAAAATCTGAACTGAACATTCCGGAATTGTAATTCCGTAACACATTCTGAATTCCGAACTAAACATTCCGGAATGTTAACATAACACATTCTAAAATCCGAACTGAACATTCCGGAATTGTAATTCCGTAACACATTCTGAATTCCGAACTAAACATTCCGGAATGTTAACATAACGCATTCTAAAATCCAAACTGAACATTCCGGAATTGTAACGCAACACATTCTAAAATCTGAACTGAACATTCCGGAATTGTAATTCCGTAACACATTCTGAATTCCGAACTAAACATTCCGGAATGTTAACATAACGCATTCTAAAATCCAAACTGAACATTCCGGAATTTTAACATAACACATTCTAAAATCTGAACTTAACATTCCGGAATGTTAACAACACATTCTAAAATCAGAATTTAACATTCCGGAATGTTAACATAACACATTCTAAAATCCAAACTGAACATTCCGGAATTGTTATTCCGTAACACATTCTGAATTCGAAACTAAACATTCCGGAATGTTAACATAACACATTCTAAAATCCGAACTGAACATTCCGGAATTGTAATTCCGTAACACATTCTGAATTCCGAACTAAACATTCCGGAATGTTAACATAACGCATTCTAAAATCCAAACTGAACATTCCGGAATTGTAACGCAACACATTCTAAAATCTGAACTGAACATTCCGGAATTGTTATTCCGTAACACATTCTGAATTCGAAACTAAACATTCCGTAATGTTAACATAACGCATTCTAAAATCCAAACTGAACATTCCGGAATTGTAACATAACACATTCTGAATTCCGAACAAAACATTCCGGAATGTTAACATAACACATTCTAAAATACAAACTGAACATTCCGGAATTGTAACATAACACATTCTAAAATCTGAACTTAACAGTCCGGAATGTTAACAACACATTCTAAAATCAGAATTTAACATTCCGGAATGTTAACATAACACATTCTAAAATCCAAACTGAACATTCCGGAATTGTTATTCCGTAACACATTCTGAATTCGAAACTAAACATTCCGGAATGTTAACATAACACATTCTAAAATCCAAACTGAACATTCCGGAATTGTAACATAACACATTCTAAAAACTGAACTTAACATTCTGGAATTGTAATTCCGTAACACATTCTGAATTCCGAACTAAACATTCCGGAATGTTAACATAACACATTCTAAAATCCAAACTGAACATTCCGGAATTGTTATTCCGTAACACATTCTGAATTCCGAACTAAACATTCCGGAATGTTAACATAAAACATTCTAAAATCCAAACTGAATATTCCGGAATTGTAATTCCGTAACACATTCTGAATTCAAAACTGAACATTCCGGAATGTTAACAAAACACATTCTAAAATCCGAACTGAACATTCCGGAATTGTAATTCCGTAACACATTCTGAATTCCGAACTAAACATTCCGGAATGTTAACATAACGCATTCTAAAATCCAAACTGAACATTCCGGAATTGTAACGCAACACATTCTAAAATCTGAACTGAACATTCCGGAATTGTAATTCCGTAACACATTCTGAATTCCGAACTAAACATTCCGGAATGTTAACATAACGCATTCTAAAATCCAAACTGAACATTCCGGAATTGTAACATAACACATTCTAAAATCTGAACTTAACATTCCGGAATGTTAACAACACATTCTAAAATCAGAATTTAACATTCCGGAATGTTAACATAACACATTCTAAAATCCAAACTGAACATTCCGGAATTGTAATTCCGTAACACATTCTGAATTCCGAACTAAACATTCCAGAATGTTAACATAAGACATTCTAAAATCCACACTGAACATTCCGGAATTGTAACATAACACATTCTAAAATCCAAACTTAACATTCCGGAATGTTAACATAACACATTCTAAAATCCAAACTGAACATTCCGGAATTGTAACATAACACATTCTAAAATCTGAACTTAACAGTCCGGAATGTTAACAACACATTCTAAAATGAGAATTTAACATTCCGGAATGTTAACATAACACATTCTAAAATCCAAACTGAACATTCCGGAATTGTTATTCCGTAACACATTCTGAATTCGAAACTAAACATTCCGGAATGTTAACATAACACATTCTAAAATCCAAACTTAACATTCCGGAATGTTACCATAACACATTCTAAAATCCAAACTGAACATTCCGGATTTGTAATTCCGTAACACATTCTAAATTCCGAACTTAACATTCCGGAATGTTAACATAACACATTCTAAAATCTGTACTTAACATTCCGGAATTGTAATTCCGTAACACATTCTGAATTCCGAACTGAACATTCCGGAATTGTAATTCCGTAACACATTCTGAATTCCGAACTAAACATTCCGTAATGTTAACATAACGCATTCTAAAATCCAAACTGAACATTCCGGAATTGTAACATAACACATTCTGAATTCCGAACAAAACATTCCGGAATGTTAACATAACGCATTCTAAAATCCAAACTGAACATTCCGGAATTGTAACGCAACACATTCTAAAATCTGAACTGAACATTCCGGAATTGTAATTCCGTAACACATTCTGAATTCCGAACTAAACATTCCGGAATGTTAACATAACGCATTCTAAAATCCAAACTGAACATTCCGGAATTGTAACATAACACATTCTAAAATCTGAACTTAACATTCCGGAATGTTAACAACACATTCTAAAATCAGAATTTAACATTCCGGAATGTTAACATAACACATTCTAAAATCCAAACTGAACATTCCGGAATTGTAATTCCGTAACACATTCTGAATTCCGAACTAAACATTCCAGAATGTTAACATAAGACATTCTGAATTCGAAACTAAACATTCCGGAATGTTAACATAACACATTCTAAAATCCAAACTTAACATTCCGGAATGTTACCATAACACATTCTAAAATCCAAACTGAACATTCCGGATTTGTAATTCCGTAACACATTCTAAATTCCGAACTTAACATTCCGGAATGTTAACATAACACATTCTAAAATCTGTACTTAACATTCCGGAATTGTAATTCCGTAACACATTCTGAATTCCGAACTGAACATTCCGGAATTGTAATTCCGTAACACATTCTGAATTCCGAACTAAACATTCCGTAATGTTAACATAACGCATTCTAAAATCCAAACTGAACATTCCGGAATTGTAACATAACACATTCTGAATTCCGAACAAAACATTCCGGAATGTTAACATAACACATTCTAAAATACAAACTGAACATTCCGGAATTGTAACATAACACATTCTAAAATCTGAACTTAACAGTCCGGAATGTTAACAACACATTCTAAAATCAGAATTTAACATTCCGGAATGTTAACATAACACATTCTAAAATCCAAACTGAACATTCCGGAATTGTTATTCCGTAACACATTCTGAATTCGAAACTAAACATTCCGGAATGTTAACATAACACATTCTAAAATCCGAACTGAACATTCCGGAATTGTAATTCCGTAACACATTCTGAATTCCGAACTAAACATTCAGGAATGTTAACATAACGCATTCTAAAATCCAAACTGAACATTCCGGAATTGTAACGCAACACATTCTAAAATCTGAACTGAACATTCCGGAATTGTTATTCCGTAACACATTCTGAATTCGAAACTAAACATTCCGTAATGTTAACATAACGCATTCTAAAATCCAAACTGAACATTCCGGAATTGTAACATAACACATTCTGAATTCCGAACAAAACATTCCGGAATGTTAACATAACACATTCTAAAATACAAACTGAACATTCCGGAATTGTAACATAACACATTCTAAAATCTGAACTTAACAGTCCGGAATGTTAACAACACATTCTAAAATCAGAATTTAACATTCCGGAATGTTAACATAACACATTCTAAAATCCAAACTGAACATTCCGGAATTGTTATTCCGTAACACATTCTGAATTCGAAACTAAACATTCCGGAATGTTAACATAACACATTCTAAAATCCAAACTGAACATTCCGGAATTGTAACATAACACATTCTAAAAACTGAACTTAACATTCTGGAATTGTAATTCCGTAACACATTCTGAATTCCGAACTAAACATTCCGGAATGTTAACATAACACATTCTAAAATCCAAACTGAACATTCCGGAATTGTTATTCCGTAACACATTCTGAATTCCGAACTAAACATTCCGGAATGTTAACATAAAACATTCTAAAATCCAAACTGAATATTCCGGAATTGTAATTCCGTAACACATTCTGAATTCAAAACTGAACATTCCGGAATGTTAACAAAACACATTCTAAAATCCGAACTGAACATTCCGGAATTGTAATTCCGTAACACATTCTGAATTCCGAACTAAACATTCCGGAATGTTAACATAACGCATTCTAAAATCCAAACTGAACATTCCGGAATTGTAACGCAACACATTCTAAAATCTGAACTGAACATTCCGGAATTGTAATTCCGTAACACATTCTGAATTCCGAACTAAACATTCCGGAATGTTAACATAACGCATTCTAAAATCCAAACTGAACATTCCGGAATTGTAACATAACACATTCTAAAATCTGAACTTAACATTCCGGAATGTTAACAACACATTCTAAAATCAGAATTTAACATTCCGGAATGTTAACATAACACATTCTAAAATCCAAACTGAACATTACGGAATTGTAATTCCGTAACACATTCTGAATTCCGAACTAAACATTCCAGAATGTTAACATAAGACATTCTAAAATCCACACTGAACATTCCGGAATTGTAACATAACACATTCTAAAATCCAAACTTAACATTCCGGAATGTTAACATAACACATTCTAAAATCCAAACTGAACATTCCGGAATTGTAACATAACACATTCTAAAATCTGAACTTAACAGTCCGGAATGTTAACAACACATTCTAAAATGAGAATTTAACATTCCGGAATGTTAACATAACACATTCTAAAATCCAAACTGAACATTCCGGAATTGTTATTCCGTAACACATTCTGAATTCGAAACTAAACATTCCGGAATGTTAACATAACACATTCTAAAATCCAAACTTAACATTCCGGAATGTTACCATAACACATTCTAAAATCCAAACTGAACATTCCGGATTTGTAATTCCGTAACACATTCTAAATTCCGAACTTAACATTCCGGAATGTTAACATAACACATTCTAAAATCTGTACTTAACATTCCGGAATTGTAATTCCGTAACACATTCTGAATTCCGAACTGAACATTCCGGAATTGTAATTCCGTAACACATTCTGAATTCCGAACTAAACATTCCGTAATGTTAACATAACGCATTCTAAAATCCAAACTGAACATTCCGGAATTGTAACATAACACATTCTGAATTCCGAACAAAACATTCCGGAATGTTAACATAACACATTCTAAAATACAAACTGAACATTCCGGAATTGTAACATAACACATTCTAAAATCTGAACTTAACAGTCCGGAATGTTAACAACACATTCTAAAATCAGAATTTAACATTCCGGAATGTTAACATAACACATTCTAAAATCCAAACTGAACATTCCGGAATTGTTATTCCGTAACACATTCTGAATTCGAAACTAAACATTCCGGAATGTTAACATAACACATTCTAAAATCCGAACTGAACATTCCGGAATTGTAATTCCGTAACACATTCTGAATTCCGAACTAAACATTCCGGAATGTTAACATAACGCATTCTAAAATCCAAACTGAACATTCCGGAATTGTAACGCAACACATTCTAAAATCTGAACTGAACATTCCGGAATTGTAATTCCGTAACACATTCTGAATTCCGAACTAAACATTCCGGAATGTTAACATAACGCATTCTAAAATCCAAACTGAACATTCCGGAATTGTAACATAACACATTCTAAAATCTGAACTTAACATTCCGGAATGTTAACAACACATTCTAAAATCAGAATTTAACATTCCGGAATGTTAACATAACACATTCTAAAATCCGAACTGAACATTCCGGAATTGTAATTCCGTAACACATTCTGAATTCCGAACTAAACATTCCGGAATGTTAACATAACGCATTCTAAAATCCAAACTGAACATTCCGGAATTGTAATTCCGTAACACATTCTGAATTCCGAACTAAACATTCCGGAATGTTAACATAACACATTCTAAAATCCAAACTGAACATTCCGGAATTGTAATTCCGTAACACATTCTGAATTAAAAACTAAACATTCCGGAATGTTAACATAACACATTCTAAAATCCGAACTGAACATTCCGGAATTGTAATTCCGTAACACATTCTGAATTCCGAACTAAACATTCCGGAATGTTAACATAACGCATTCTAAAATCCAAACTGAACATTCCGGAATTGTAACGCAACACATTCTAAAATCTGAACTGAACATTCCGGAATTGTAATTCCGTAACACATTCTGAATTCCGAACTAAACATTCCGGAATGTTAACATAACGCATTCTAAAATCCAAACTGAACATTCCGGAATTTTAACATAACACATTCTAAAATCTGAACTTAACATTCCGGAATGTTAACAACACATTCTAAAATCAGAATTTAACATTCCGGAATGTTAACATAACACATTCTAAAATCCAAACTAAACATTCCGGAATTGTTATTCCGTAACACATTCTGAATTCGAAACTAAACATTCCGGAATGTTAACATAACACATTCTAAAATCCGAACTGAACATTCCGGAATTGTAATTCCGTAACACATTCTGAATTCCGAACTAAACATTCCGGAATGTTAACATAACGCATTCTAAAATCCAAACTGAACATTCCGGAATTGTAATTCCGTAACACATTCTGAATTCCGAACTAAACATTCCGGAATGTTAACATAACACATTCTAAAATCCAAACTGAACATTCCGGAATTGTAATTCCGTAACACATTCTGAATTAAAAACTAAACATTCCGGAATGTTAACATAACACATTCTAAAATCCGAACTGAACATTCCGGAATTGTAACGCAACACATTCTAAAATCTGAACTGAACATTCCGGAATTGTAATTCCGTAACACATTCTGAATTCCGAACTAAACATTCCGGAATGTTAACATAACGCATTCTAAAATCCGAACTGAACATTCCGGAAT
Source organism: Sebastes fasciatus (assembly GCF_043250625.1). Classification (NCBI taxonomy): domain Eukaryota; kingdom Metazoa; phylum Chordata; class Actinopteri; order Perciformes; family Sebastidae; genus Sebastes; species Sebastes fasciatus. The sequence continues at coordinate 42,859,699 of NC_133795.1, read as the reverse complement.
TTTAACATAACACATTCTAAAATCTGAACTTAACATTCCGGAATGTTAACAACACATTCTAAAATCAGAATTTAACATTCCGGAATGTTAACATAACACATTCTAAAATCCAAACTAAACATTCCGGAATTGTTATTCCGTAACACATTCTGAATTCGAAACTAAACATTCCAGAATGTTAACATAACACATTCTAAAATCCAAACTGAACATTCCGGAATTGTAACATTACACATTCTAAAAACTGAACTTAACATTCTGGAATTGTAATTCCGTAACACATTCTGAATTCCGAACTAAACATTCCGGAATGTTAACATAACACATTCTAAAATCCAAACTGAACATTCCGGAATTGTTATTCCGTAACACATTCTGAATTCCGAACTAAACATTCCGGAATGTTAACATAAAACATTCTAAAATCCAAACTGAATATTCCGGAATTGTAATTCCGTAACACATTCTGAATTCAAAACTGAACATTCCGGAATGTTAACATAACACATTCTAAAATCCGAACTGAACATTCCGGAATTGTAATTCCGTAACACATTCTGAATTCCGAACTAAACATTCCGGAATGTTAACATAACGCATTCTAAAATCCAAACTGAACATTCCGGAATTGTAACGCAACACATTCTAAAATCTGAACTGAACATTCCGGAATTGTAATTCCGTAACACATTCTGAATTCCGAACTAAACATTCCGGAATGTTAACAACACATTCTAAAATCAGAATTTAACATTCCGGAATGTTAACATAACACATTCTAAAATCCAAACTGAACATTCCGGAATTGTAATTCCGTAACACATTCTGAATTCCGAACTAAACATTCCAGAATGTTAACATAAGACATTCTAAAATCCACACTGAACATTCCGGAATTGTAACATAACACATTCTAAAATCCAAACTTAACATTCCGGAATGTTAACATAACACATTCTAAAATCCAAACTGAACATTCCGGAATTGTAACATAACACATTCTAAAATCTGAACTTAACAGTCCGGAATGTTAACAACACATTCTAAAATGAGAATTTAACATTCCGGAATGTTAACATAACACATTCTAAAATCCAAACTGAACATTCCGGAATTGTTATTCCGTAACACATTCTGAATTCGAAACTAAACATTCCGGAATGTTAACATAACACATTCTAAAATCCAAACTTAACATTCCGGAATGTTACCATAACACATTCTAAAATCCAAACTGAACATTCCGGATTTGTAATTCCGTAACACATTCTAAATTCCGAACTTAACATTCCGGAATGTTAACATAACACATTCTAAAATCTGTACTTAACATTCCGGAATTGTAATTCCGTAACACATTCTGAATTCCGAACTGAACATTCCGGAATTGTAATTCCGTAACACATTCTGAATTCCGAACTAAACATTCCGTAATGTTAACATAACGCATTCTAAAATCCAAACTGAACATTCCGGAATTGTAACATAACACAGTCTGAATTCCGAACAAAACATTCCGGAATGTTAACATAACACATTCTAAAATACAAACTGAACATTCCGGAATTGTAACATAACACATTCTAAAATCTGAACTTAACAGTCCGGAATGTTAACAACACATTCTAAAATCAGAATTTAACATTCCGGAATGTTAACATAACACATTCTAAAATCCAAACTGAACATTCCGGAATTGTTATTCCGTAACACATTCTGAATTCGAAACTAAACATTCCGGAATGTTAACATAACACATTCTAAAATCCGAACTGAACATTCCGGAATTGTAATTCCGTAACACATTCTGAATTCCGAACTAAACATTCCGGAATGTTAACATAACGCATTCTAAAATCCAAACTGAACATTCCGGAATTGTAACGCAACACATTCTAAAATCTGAACTGAACATTCCGGAATTGTAATTCCGTAACACATTCTGAATTCCGAACTAAACATTCCGGAATGTTAACATAACGCATTCTAAAATCCAAACTGAACATTCCGGAATTGTAACATAACACATTCTAAAATCTGAACTTAACATTCCGGAATGTTAACAACACATTCTAAAATCAGAATTTAACATTCCGGAATGTTAACATAAAACATTCTAAAATCCGAACTGAACATTCCGGAATTGTAATTCCGTAACACATTCTGAATTCCGAACTAAACATTCCGGAATGTTAACATAACGCATTCTAAAATCCAAACTGAACATTCCAGAATTGTAATTCCGTAACACATTCTGAATTCCGAACTAAACATTCCGGAATGTTAACATAACACATTCTAAAATCCAAACTGAACATTCCGGAATTGTAATTCCGTAACACATTCTGAATTAAAAACTAAACATTCCGGAATGTTAACATAACACATTCTAAAATCCGAACTGAACATTCCGGAATTGTAATTCCGTAACACATTCTGAATTCCGAACTAAACATTCCGGAATGTTAACATAACGCATTCTAAAATCCAAACTGAACATTCCGGAATTGTAACGCAACACATTCTAAAATCTGAACTGAACATTCCGGAATTGTAATTCCGTAACACATTCTGAATTCCGAACTAAACATTCCGGAATGTTAACATAACGCATTCTAAAATCCAAACTGAACATTCCGGAATTTTAACATAACACATTCTAAAATCTGAAATTAACATTCCGGAATGTTAACAACACATTCTAAAATCAGAATTTAACATTCCGGAATGTTAACATAACACATTCTAAAATCCAAACTAAACATTCCGGAATTGTTATTCCGTAACACATTCTGAATTCGAAACTAAACATTCCGGAATGTTAACATAACACATTCTAAAATCCGAACTGAACATTCCGGAATTGTAATTCCGTAACACATTCTGAATTCCGAACTAAACATTCCGGAATGTTAACATAACGCATTCTAAAATCCAAACTGAACATTCCGGAATTGTAACATAACACATTCTAAAATCTGAACTTAACATTCCGGAATGTTAACAACACATTCTAAAATCAGAATTTAACATTCCGGAATGTTAACATAACACATTCTAAAATCCGAACTGAACATTCCGGAATTGTAATTCCGTAACACATTCTGAATTCCGAACTAAACATTCCGGAATGTTAACATAACGCATTCTAAAATCCAAACTGAACATTCCGGAATTGTAATTCCGTAACACATTCTGAATTCCGAACTAAACATTCCGGAATGTTAACATAACACATTCTAAAATCCAAACTGAACATTCCGGAATTGTAATTCCGTAACACATTCTGAATTAAAAACTAAACATTCCGGAATGTTAACATAACACATTCTAAAATCCGAACTGAACATTCCGGAATTGTAATTCCGTAACACATTCTGAATTCCGAACTAAACATTCCGGAATGTTAACATAACGCATTCTAAAATCCAAACTGAACATTCCGGAATTGTAACGCAACACATTCTAAAATCTGAACTGAACATTCCGGAATTGTAATTCCGTAACACATTCTGAATTCCGAACTAAACATTCCGGAATGTTAACATAACGCATTCTAAAATCCAAACTGAACATTCCGGAATTTTAACATAACACATTCTAAAATCTGAACTTAACATTCCGGAATGTTAACAACACATTCTAAAATCAGAATTTAACATTCCGGAATGTTAACATAACACATTCTAAAATCCAAACTAAACATTCCGGAATTGTTATTCCGTAACACATTCTGAATTCGAAACTAAACATTCCAGAATGTTAACATAACACATTCTAAAATCCAAACTGAACATTCCGGAATTGTAACATTACACATTCTAAAAACTGAACTTAACATTCTGGAATTGTAATTCCGTAACACATTCTGAATTCCGAACTAAACATTCCGGAATGTTAACATAACACATTCTAAAATCCAAACTGAACATTCCGGAATTGTTATTCCGTAACACATTCTGAATTCCGAACTAAACATTCCGGAATGTTAACATAAAACATTCTAAAATCCAAACTGAATATTCCGGAATTGTAATTCCATAACACATTCTGAATTCAAAACTGAACATTCCGGAATGTTAACATAACACATTCTAAAATCCGAACTGAACATTCCGGAATTGTAATTCCGTAACACATTCTGAATTCCGAACTAAACATTCCGGAATGTTAACATAACGCATTCTAAAATCCAAACTGAACATTCCGGAATTGTAACGCAACACATTCTAAAATCTGAACTGAACATTCCGGAATTGTAATTCCGTAACACATTCTGAATTCCGAACTAAACATTCCGGAATGTTAACATAACGCATTCTAAAATCCAAACTGAACATTCCGGAATTGTAACATAACACATTCTAAAATCTGAACTTAACATTCCGGAATGTTAACAACACATTCTAAAATCAGAATTTAACATTCCGGAATGTTAACATAACACATTCTAAAATCTGTACTTAACATTCCGGAATTGTAATTCCGTAACACATTCTGAATTCCGAACTAAACATTCCGGAATGTTAACATAACGCAAAATATAAAATCCAAACTGAACATTCCGGAATTGTAATTCCGTAACACATTCTGAATTCCGAACTAAACATTCCGGACATGATAACATAACACATTCTAAAATCCAAACTGAACATTCCGGAATTGTAACGCAACACATTCTAAAATCTGAACTGAACATTCCGGAATTGTAATTCCGTAACACATTCTGAATTCCGAACTAAACATTCCGTAATGTTAACATAACGCATTCTAAAATCCAAACTGAACATTCCGGAATTGTAACATAACACATTCTGAATTCCGAACAAAACATTCCGGAATGTTAACATAACACATTCTAAAATACAAACTGAACATTCCGGAATTGTAACATAACGCATTCTAAAATCCAAACTGAACATTCCGGAATTTTAACATAACACATTCTAAAATCTGAAATTAACATTCCGGAATGTTAACAACACATTCTAAAATCAGAATTTAACATTCCGGAATGTTAACATAACACATTCTAAAATCCAAACTAAACATTCCGGAATTGTTATTCCGTAACACATTCTGAATTCGAAACTAAACATTCCGGAATGTTAACATAACACATTCTAAAATCCGAACTGAACATTCCGGAATTGTAATTCCGTAACACATTCTGAATTCCGAACTAAACATTCCGGAATGTTAACATAACGCATTCTAAAATCCAAACTGAACATTCCGGAATTGTAACGCAACACATTCTAAAATCTGAACTGAACATTCCGGAATTGTAATTCCGTAACACATTCTGAATTCCGAACTAAACATTCCGGAATGTTAACATAACGCATTCTAAAATCCAAACTGAACATTCCGGAATTGTAACATAACACATTCTAAAATCTGAACTTAACATTCCGGAATGTTAACAACACATTCTAAAATCAGAATTTAACATTCCGGAATGTTAACATAACACATTCTAAAATCCGAACTGAACATTCCGGAATTGTAATTCCGTAACACATTCTGAATTCCGAACTAAACATTCCGGAATGTTAACATAACGCATTCTAAAATCCAAACTGAACATTCCGGAATTGTAATTCCGTAACACATTCTGAATTCCGAACTAAACATTCCGGAATGTTAACATAACACATTCTAAAATCCAAACTGAACATTCCGGAATTGTAATTCCGTAACACATTCTGAATTAAAAACTAAACATTCCGGAATGTTAACATAACACATTCTAAAATCCGAACTGAACATTCCGGAATTGTAATTCCGTAACACATTCTGAATTCCGAACTAAACATTCCGGAATGTTAACATAACGCATTCTAAAATCCAAACTGAACATTCCGGAATTGTAACGCAACACATTCTAAAATCTGAACTGAACATTCCGGAATTGTAATTCCGTAACACATTCTGAATTCCGAACTAAACATTCCGGAATGTTAACATAACGCATTCTAAAATCCAAACTGAACATTCCGGAATTTTAACATAACACATTCTAAAATCTGAACTTAACATTCCGGAATGTTAACAACACATTCTAAAATCAGAATTTAACATTCCGGAATGTTAACATAACACATTCTAAAATCCAAACTAAACATTCCGGAATTGTTATTCCGTAACACATTCTGAATTCGAAACTAAACATTCCAGAATGTTAACATAACACATTCTAAAATCCAAACTGAACATTCCGGAATTGTAACATTACACATTCTAAAAACTGAACTTAACATTCTGGAATTGTAATTCCGTAACACATTCTGAATTCCGAACTAAACATTCCGGAATGTTAACATAACACATTCTAAAATCCAAACTGAACATTCCGGAATTGTTATTCCGTAACACATTCTGAATTCCGAACTAAACATTCCGGAATGTTAACATAAAACATTCTAAAATCCAAACTGAATATTCCGGAATTGTAATTCCGTAACACATTCTGAATTCAAAACTGAACATTCCGGAATGTTAACATAACACATTCTAAAATCCGAACTGAACATTCCGGAATTGTAATTCCGTAACACATTCTGAATTCCGAACTAAACATTCCGGAATGTTAACATAACGCATTCTAAAATCCAAACTGAACATTCCGGAATTGTAACGCAACACATTCTAAAATCTGAACTGAACATTCCGGAATTGTAATTCCGTAACACATTCTGAATTCCGAACTAAACATTCCGGAATGTTAACATAACGCATTCTAAAATCCAAACTGAACATTCCGGAATTGTAACATAACACATTCTAAAATCTGAACTTAACATTCCGGAATGTTAACAACACATTCTAAAATCAGAATTTAACATTCCGGAATGTTAACATAACACATTCTAAAATCTGTACTTAACATTCCGGAATTGTAATTCCGTAACACATTCTGAATTCCGAACTAAACATTCCGGAATGTTAACATAACGCAAAATATAAAATCCAAACTGAACATTCCGGAATTGTAATTCCGTAACACATTCTGAATTCCGAACTAAACATTCCGGACATGATAACATAACACATTCTAAAATCCAAACTGAACATTCCGGAATTGTAACGCAACACATTCTAAAATCTGAACTGAACATTCCGGAATTGTAATTCCGTAACACATTCTGAATTCCGAACTAAACATTCCGTAATGTTAACATAACGCATTCTAAAATCCAAACTGAACATTCCGGAATTGTAACATAACACATTCTGAATTCCGAACAAAACATTCCGGAATGTTAACATAACACATTCTAAAATACAAACTGAACATTCCGGAATTGTAACATAACACATTCTAAAATCTGAACTTAACAGTCCGGAATGTTAACAACACATTCTAAAATCAGAATTTAACATTCCGGAATGTTAACATAACACATTCTAAAATCCAAACTGAACATTCCGGAATTGTTATTCCGTAACACATTCTGAATTCGAAACTAAACATTCCGGAATGTTAACATAACACATTCTAAAATCCAAACTGAACATTCCGGAATTGTTATTCCGTAACACATTCTGAATTCGAAACTAAACATTCCGGAATGTTAACATAACGCATTCTAAAATCCAAACTGAACATTCCGGAATTGTAACGCAACACATTCTAAAATCTGAACTGAACATTCCGGAATTGTAATTCCGTAACACATTCTGAATTCCGAACTAAACATTCCGGAATGTTAACATAACGCATTCTAAAATCCAAACTGAACATTCCGGAATTGTAACATAACACATTCTAAAATCTGAACTTAACATTCCGGAATGTTAACAACACATTCTAAAATCAGAATTTAACATTCCGGAATGTTAACATAACACATTCTAAAATCTGTACTTAACATTCCGGAATTGTAATTCCGTAACACATTCTGAATTCCGAACTAAACATTCCGGAATGTTAACATAACGCAAAATATAAAATCCAAACTGAACATTCCGGAATTGTAATTCCGTAACACATTCTGAATTCCGAACTAAACATTCCGGACATGATAACATAACACATTCTAAAATCCAAACTGAACATTCCGGAATTGTAACGCAACACATTCTAAAATCTGAACTGAACATTCCGGAATTGTAATTCCGTAACACATTCTGAATTCCGAACTAAACATTCCGTAATGTTAACACAACGCATTCTAAAATCCAAACTGAACATTCCGGAATTGTAACATAACACATTCTGAATTCCGAACAAAACATTCCGGAATGTTAACATAACACATTCTAAAATACAAACTGAACATTCCGGAATTGTAACATAACACATTCTAAAATCTGAACTTAACAGTCCGGAATGTTAACAACACATTCTAAAATCAGAATTTAACATTCCGGAATGTTAACATAACACATTCTAAAATCCAAACTGAACATTCCGGAATTGTTATTCCGTAACACATTCTGAATTCGAAACTAAACATTCCGGAATGTTAACATAACACATTCTAAAATCCGAACTGAACATTCCGGAATTGTAATTCCGTAACACATTCTGAATTCCGAACTAAACATTCCGGAATGTTAACATAACGCATTCTAAAATCCAAACTGAACATTCCGGAATTGTAACGCAACACATTCTAAAATCTGAACTGAACATTCCGGAATTGTAATTCCGTAACACATTCTGAATTCCGAACTAAACATTCCGGAATGTTAACATAACGCATTCTAAAATCCAAACTGAACATTCCGGAATTGTAACATAACACATTCTAAAATCTGAACTTAACATTCCGGAATGTTAACAACACATTCTAAAATCAGAATTTAACATTCCGGAATGTTAACATAACACATTCTAAAATCTGTACTTAACATTCCGGAATTGTAATTCCGTAACACATTCTGAATTCCGAACTAAACATTCCGGAATGTTAACATAACGCAAAATATAAAATCCAAACTGAACATTCCGGAATTGTAATTCCGTAACACATTCTGAATTCCGAACTAAACATTCCGGACATGATAACATAACACATTCTAAAATCCAAACTGAACATTCCGGAATTGTAACGCAACACATTCTAAAATCTGAACTGAACATTCCGGAATTGTAATTCCGTAACACATTCTGAATTCCGAACTAAACATTCCGTAATGTTAACATAACGCATTCTAAAATCCAAACTGAACATTCCGGAATTGTAACATAACACATTCTGAATTCCGAACAAAACATTCCGGAATGTTAACATAACACATTCTAAAATACAAACTGAACATTCCGGAATTGTAACATAACACATTCTAAAATCTGAACTTAACAGTCCGGAATGTTAACAACACATTCTAAAATCAGAATTTAACATTCCGGAATGTTAACATAACACATTCTAAAATCCAAACTGAACATTCCGGAATTGTTATTCCGTAACACATTCTGAATTCGAAACTAAACATTCCGGAATGTTAACATAACACATTCTAAAATCCGAACTGAACATTCCGGAATTGTAATTCCGTAACACATTCTGAATTCCGAACTAAACATTCCGGAATGTTAACATAACGCATTCTAAAATCCAAACTGAACATTCCGGAATTGTAACGCAACACATTCTAAAATCTGAACTGAACATTCCGGAATTGTAATTCCGTAACACATTCTGAATTCCGAACTAAACATTCCGGAATGTTAACATAACGCATTCTAAAATCCAAACTGAACATTCCGGAATTGTAACATAACACATTCTAAAATCTGAACTTAACATTCCGGAATGTTAACAACACATTCTAAAATCAGAATTTAACATTCCGGAATGTTAACATAACACATTCTAAAATCCAAACTGAACATTCCGGAATTGTAATTCCGTAACACATTCTGAATTCCGAACTAAACATTCCACAATGTTAACATAAGACATTCTAAAATCCACACTGAACATTCCGGAATTGTAACATAACACATTCTAAAATCCAAACTTAACATTCCGGAATGTTAACATAACACATTCTAAAATCCAAACTGAACATTCCGGAATTGTAACATAACACATTCTAAAATCTGAACTTAACAGTCCGGAATGTTAACAACACATTCTAAAATGAGAATTTAACATTCCGGAATGTTAACATAACACATTCTAAAATCCAAACTGAACATTCCGGAATTGTTATTCCGTAACACATTCTGAATTCGAAACTAAACATTCCGGAATGTTAACATAACACATTCTAAAATCCAAACTGAACATTCCGGAATTGTAACATAACACATTCTAAAAAATGAACTTAACATTCTGGAATTGTAATTCCGTAACACATTCTGAATTCCGAACTAAACATTCCGGAATGTTAACAAAAGACATTCTAAAATCCAAACTGAACATTCCGGAATTGTTATTCCGTAACACATTCTAAAATCTGAACTTAACATTCTGGAATTGTAATTCCGTAACACATTCTGAATTCCGAACTAAACATTCCGGAATGTTAACATAAGACATTCTAAAATCCAAACTGAACATTCCGGAATTGTAATTCCGTAACACATTCTGAATTCCGAACAAAACATTCCGGAATGTTAACATAACGCATTCTAAAATCCAAACTGAACATTCCGGAATTGTAACATAACACATTCTAATATCTGAACTTAACATTCCGGAATGTTAACAAAACATTGTAAAATCAGAACTTAACATTCCGGAATGTTACCATAACACATTCTAAAATCCAAACTGAACATTCCGGAATTGTAATTCCGTAACACATTCTAAATTCCGAACTTAACATTCCGGAATGTTAACATAACACATTCTAAAATCCAAACTGAACATTCCGGAATTGTTATTCCGTAACACATTCTGAATTCCGAACTAAACATTCCGGAATGTTAACATAAAACATTCTAAAATCCAAACTGAATATTCCGGAATTGTAATTCCGTAACACATTCTGAATTCAAAACTGAACATTCCGGAATGTTAACATAAAACATTCTAAAATCCAAACTGAATATTCCGGAATTGTAATTCCGTAACACATTCTGAATTCCGAACTAAACATTCCGGAATGTTAACATAACGCATTCTAAAATCCAAACTGAACATTCCGGAATTGTAACATAACACATTCTAAAATCTGAACTTAACATTCCGGAATGTTAACATATCACATTCTAAAATCCAAACTGAACATTCCGGAATTGTAATTCCGTAACACATTCTGAATTCCGAACTAAACATTCCAGAATGTTAACAAGACATTCTAAAATCCACACTGAACATTCCGGAATTGTAACATAACACATTCTAAAATCCAAACTTAACATTCCGGAATGTTAACATAACACATTCTAAAATCCAAACTGAACATTCCGGAATGTTAACAAGACATTCTAAAATCCACACTGAACATTCCGGAATTGTAACATAACACATTCTAAAATCTGAACTTAACAGTCCGGAATGTTAACAACACATTCTAAAATCAGAATTTAACATTCCGGAATGTTAACATAACACATTCTAAAATCTGTACTTAACATTCCGGAATTGTAATTCCGTAACACATTCTGAATTCCGAACTGAACATTCCGGAATTGTAATTCCGTAACACATTCTGAATTCCGAACTAAACATTCCGTAATGTTAACATAACGCATTCTAAAATCCAAACTGAACATTCCGGAATTGTAACATAACACATTCTGAATTCCGAACAAAACATTCCGGAATGTTAACATAACACATTCTAAAATACAAACTGAACATTCCGGAATTGTAACATAACACATTCTAAAATCTGAACTTAACAGTCCGGAATGTTAACAACACATTCTAAAATCAGAATTTAACATTCCGGAATGTTAACATAACACATTCTAAAATCCAAACTGAACATTCCGGAATTGTTATTCCGTAACACATTCTGAATTCGAAACTAAACATTCCGGAATGTTAACATAACACATTCTAAAATCCAAACTGAACATTCCGGAATTGTAACGCAACACATTCTAAAATCTGAACTGAACATTCCGGAATTGTAATTCCGTAACACATTCTGAATTCCGAACTAAACATTCCGGAATGTTAACATAACGCATTCTAAAATCCAAACTGAACATTCCGGAATTGTAACATAACACATTCTAAAATCTGAACTTAACATTCCGGAATGTTAACAACACATTCTAAAATCAGAATTTAACATTCCGGAATGTTAACATAACACATTCTAAAATCCAAACTGAACATTCCGGAATTGTAATTCCGTAACACATTCTGAATTCAAAACTAAACATTCCGGAATGTTAACATAACACATTCTAAAATCCGAACTGAACATTCCGGAATTGTAATTCCGTAACACATTCTGAATTCCGAACTAAACATTCCGGAATGTTAACATAACGCATTCTAAAATCCAAACTGAACATTCCGGAATTGTAACGCAACACATTCTAAAATCTGAACTGAACATTCCGGAATTGTAATTCCGTAACACATTCTGAATTCCGAACTAAACATTCCGGAATGTTAACATAACACATTCTAAAATCCGAACTGAACATTCCGGAATTGTAATTCCGTAACACATTCTGAATTCCGAACTAAACATTCCAGAATGTTAACAAGACATTCTAAAATCCACACTGAACATTCCGGAATTGTAACATAACACATTCTAAAATCCAAACTTAACATTCCGGAATGTTAACATAACACATTCTAAAATCCAAACTGAACATTCCGGAATGTTAACAAGACATTCTAAAATCCACACTGAACATTCCGGAATTGTAACATAACACATTCTAAAATCTGAACTTAACAGTCCGGAATGTTAACAACACATTCTAAAATCAGAATTTAACATTCCGGAATGTTAACATAACACATTCTAAAATCTGTACTTAACATTCCGGAATTGTAATTCCGTAACACATTCTGAATTCCGAACTGAACATTCCGGAATTGTAATTCCGTAACACATTCTGAATTCCGAACTAAACATTCCGTAATGTTAACATAACGCATTCTAAAATCCAAACTGAACATTCCGGAATTGTAACATAACACATTCTGAATTCCGAACAAAACATTCCGGAATGTTAACATAACACATTCTAAAATACAAACTGAACATTCCGGAATTGTAACATAACACATTCTAAAATCTGAACTTAACAGTCCGGAATGTTAACAACACATTCTAAAATCAGAATTTAACATTCCGGAATGTTAACATAACACATTCTAAAATCCAAACTGAACATTCCGGAATTGTTATTCCGTAACACATTCTGAATTCGAAACTAAACATTCCGGAATGTTAACATAACACATTCTAAAATCCAAACTGAACATTCCGGAATTGTAACGCAACACATTCTAAAATCTGAACTGAACATTCCGGAATTGTAATTCCGTAACACATTCTGAATTCCGAACTAAACATTCCGGAATGTTAACATAACGCATTCTAAAATCCAAACTGAACATTCCGGAATTGTAACATAACACATTCTAAAATCTGAACTTAACATTCCGGAATGTTAACAACACATTCTAAAATCAGAATTTAACATTCCGGAATGTTAACATAACACATTCTAAAATCCAAACTGAACATTCCGGAATTGTAATTCCGTAACACATTCTGAATTCAAAACTAAACATTCCGGAATGTTAACATAACACATTCTAAAATCCGAACTGAACATTCCGGAATTGTAATTCCGTAACACATTCTGAATTCCGAACTAAACATTCCGGAATGTTAACATAACGCATTCTAAAATCCAAACTGAACATTCCGGAATTGTAACGCAACACATTCTAAAATCTGAACTGAACATTCCGGAATTGTAATTCCGTAACACATTCTGAATTCCGAACTAAACATTCCGGAATGTTAACATAACACATTCTAAAATCCGAACTGAACATTCCGGAATTGTAATTCCGTAACACATTCTGAATTCCGAACTAAACATTCCGGAATGTTAACATAACGCATTCTAAAATCCAAACTGAACATTCCGGAATTGTAACGCAACACATTCTAAAATCTGAACTTAACATTCCGGAATGTTAACAACACATTCTAAAATCAGAATTTAACATTCCGGAATGTTAACATAACACATTCTAAAATCCAAACTAAACATTCCGGAATTGTTATTCCGTAACACATTCTGAATTCGAAACTAAACATTCCAGAATGTTAACATAACACATTCTAAAATCCAAACTGAACATTCCGGAATTGTAACATAACACATTCTAAAAACTGAACTTAACATTCTGGAATTGTAATTCCGTAACACATTCTGAATTCCGAACTAAACATTCCGGAATGTTAACATAACACATTCTAAAATCCAAACTGAACATTCCGGAATTGTTATTCCGTAACACATTCTGAATTCCGAACTAAACATTCCGGAATGTTAACATAAAACATTCTAAAATCCAAACTGAATATTCCGGAATTGTAATTCCGTAACACATCCTGAATTCAAAACTGAACATTCCGGAATGTTAACATAACACATTCTAAAATCCGAACTGAACATTCCGGAATTGTAATTCCGTAACACATTCTGAATTCCGAACTAAACATTCCGGAATGTTAACATAACGCATTCTAAAATCCAAACTGAACATTCCGGAATTGTAACATAACGCATTCTAAAATCCAAACTGAACATTCCGGAATTTTAACATAACACATTCTAAAATCTGAACTTAACATTCCGGAATGTTAACACATTCTAAAATCAGAATTTAACATTCCGGAATGTTAACATAACACATTCTAAAATCCAAACTAAACATTCCGGAATTGTTATTCCGTAACACATTCTGAATTCGAAACTAAACATTCCAGAATGTTAACATAACACATTCTAAAATCCAAACTAAACATTCCGGAATTGTTATTCCGTAACACATTCTGAATTCGAAACTAAACATTCCAGAATGTTAACATAACACATTCTAAAATCCAAACTGAACATTCCGGAATTGTTATTCCGTAACACATTCTGAATTCGAAACTAAACATTCCGGAATGTTAACATAACACATTCTAAAATCCAAACTGAACATTCCGGAATTGTAACATAACACATTCTAAAAAATGAACTTAACATTCTGGAATTGTAATTCCGTAACACATTCTGAATTCCGAACTAAACATTCCGGAATGTTAACAAAAGACATTCTAAAATCCAAACTGAACATTCCGGAATTGTTATTCCGTAACACATTCTAAAATCTGAACTTAACATTCTGGAATTGTAATTCCGTAACACATTCTGAATTCCGAACTAAACATTCCGGAATGTTAACATAAGACATTCTAAAATCCAAACTGAACATTCCGGAATTGTAATTCCGTAACACATTCTGAATTCCGAACAAAACATTCCGGAATGTTAACATAACGCATTCTAAAATCCAAACTGAACATTCCGGAATTGTAACATAACACATTCTAATATCTGAACTTAAC
Organism: Sebastes fasciatus; assembly: GCF_043250625.1. Taxonomy (NCBI): domain Eukaryota; kingdom Metazoa; phylum Chordata; class Actinopteri; order Perciformes; family Sebastidae; genus Sebastes; species Sebastes fasciatus. The sequence goes on along the minus strand of NC_133795.1, from coordinate 42,844,180 downwards.
ATTCCGGAATGTTAACAAAACATTGTAAAATCAGAACTTAACATTCCGGAATGTTACCATAACACATTCTAAAATCCAAACTGAACATTCCGGAATTGTAATTCCGTAACACATTCTAAATTCCGAACTTAACATTCCGGAATGTTAACATAACACATTCTAAAATCCAAACTGAACATTCCGGAATTGTTATTCCGTAACACATTCTGAATTCCGAACTAAACATTCCGGAATGTTAACATAAAACATTCTAAAATCCAAACTGAATATTCCGGAATTGTAATTCCGTAACACATTCTGAATTCAAAACTGAACATTCCGGAATGTTAACATAAAACATTCTAAAATCCAAACTGAATATTCCGGAATTGTAATTCCGTAACACATTCTGAATTCCGAACTAAACATTCCGGAATGTTAACATAACGCATTCTAAAATCCAAACTGAACATTCCGGAATTGTAACATAACACATTCTAAAATCTGAACTTAACATTCCGGAATGTTAACATATCACATTCTAAAATCCAAACTGAACATTCCGGAATTGTAATTCCGTAACACATTCTGAATTCCGAACTAAACATTCCAGAATGTTAACAAGACATTCTAAAATCCACACTGAACATTCCGGAATTGTAACATAACACATTCTAAAATCCAAACTTAACATTCCGGAATGTTAACATAACACATTCTAAAATCCAAACTGAACATTCCGGAATGTTAACAAGACATTCTAAAATCCACACTGAACATTCCGGAATTGTAACATAACACATTCTAAAATCTGAACTTAACAGTCCGGAATGTTAACAACACATTCTAAAATCAGAATTTAACATTCCGGAATGTTAACATAACACATTCTAAAATCTGTACTTAACATTCCGGAATTGTAATTCCGTAACACATTCTGAATTCCGAACTGAACATTCCGGAATTGTAATTCCGTAACACATTCTGAATTCCGAACTAAACATTCCGTAATGTTAACATAACGCATTCTAAAATCCAAACTGAACATTCCGGAATTGTAACATAACACATTCTGAATTCCGAACAAAACATTCCGGAATGTTAACATAACACATTCTAAAATACAAACTGAACATTCCGGAATTGTAACATAACACATTCTAAAATCTGAACTTAACAGTCCGGAATGTTAACAACACATTCTAAAATCAGAATTTAACATTCCGGAATGTTAACATAACACATTCTAAAATCCAAACTGAACATTCCGGAATTGTTATTCCGTAACACATTCTGAATTCGAAACTAAACATTCCGGAATGTTAACATAACACATTCTAAAATCCAAACTGAACATTCCGGAATTGTAACGCAACACATTCTAAAATCTGAACTGAACATTCCGGAATTGTAATTCCGTAACACATTCTGAATTCCGAACTAAACATTCCGGAATGTTAACATAACGCATTCTAAAATCCAAACTGAACATTCCGGAATTGTAACATAACACATTCTAAAATCTGAACTTAACATTCCGGAATGTTAACAACACATTCTAAAATCAGAATTTAACATTCCGGAATGTTAACATAACACATTCTAAAATCCAAACTGAACATTCCGGAATTGTAATTCCGTAACACATTCTGAATTCAAAACTAAACATTCCGGAATGTTAACATAACACATTCTAAAATCCGAACTGAACATTCCGGAATTGTAATTCCGTAACACATTCTGAATTCCGAACTAAACATTCCGGAATGTTAACATAACGCATTCTAAAATCCAAACTGAACATTCCGGAATTGTAACGCAACACATTCTAAAATCTGAACTGAACATTCCGGAATTGTAATTCCGTAACACATTCTGAATTCCGAACTAAACATTCCGGAATGTTAACATAACACATTCTAAAATCCGAACTGAACATTCCGGAATTGTAATTCCGTAACACATTCTGAATTCCGAACTAAACATTCCAGAATGTTAACAAGACATTCTAAAATCCACACTGAACATTCCGGAATTGTAACATAACACATTCTAAAATCCAAACTTAACATTCCGGAATGTTAACATAACACATTCTAAAATCCAAACTGAACATTCCGGAATGTTAACAAGACATTCTAAAATCCACACTGAACATTCCGGAATTGTAACATAACACATTCTAAAATCTGAACTTAACAGTCCGGAATGTTAACAACACATTCTAAAATCAGAATTTAACATTCCGGAATGTTAACATAACACATTCTAAAATCTGTACTTAACATTCCGGAATTGTAATTCCGTAACACATTCTGAATTCCGAACTGAACATTCCGGAATTGTAATTCCGTAACACATTCTGAATTCCGAACTAAACATTCCGTAATGTTAACATAACGCATTCTAAAATCCAAACTGAACATTCCGGAATTGTAACATAACACATTCTGAATTCCGAACAAAACATTCCGGAATGTTAACATAACACATTCTAAAATACAAACTGAACATTCCGGAATTGTAACATAACACATTCTAAAATCTGAACTTAACAGTCCGGAATGTTAACAACACATTCTAAAATCAGAATTTAACATTCCGGAATGTTAACATAACACATTCTAAAATCCAAACTGAACATTCCGGAATTGTTATTCCGTAACACATTCTGAATTCGAAACTAAACATTCCGGAATGTTAACATAACACATTCTAAAATCCAAACTGAACATTCCGGAATTGTAACGCAACACATTCTAAAATCTGAACTGAACATTCCGGAATTGTAATTCCGTAACACATTCTGAATTCCGAACTAAACATTCCGGAATGTTAACATAACGCATTCTAAAATCCAAACTGAACATTCCGGAATTGTAACATAACACATTCTAAAATCTGAACTTAACATTCCGGAATGTTAACAACACATTCTAAAATCAGAATTTAACATTCCGGAATGTTAACATAACACATTCTAAAATCCAAACTGAACATTCCGGAATTGTAATTCCGTAACACATTCTGAATTCAAAACTAAACATTCCGGAATGTTAACATAACACATTCTAAAATCCGAACTGAACATTCCGGAATTGTAATTCCGTAACACATTCTGAATTCCGAACTAAACATTCCGGAATGTTAACATAACGCATTCTAAAATCCAAACTGAACATTCCGGAATTGTAACGCAACACATTCTAAAATCTGAACTGAACATTCCGGAATTGTAATTCCGTAACACATTCTGAATTCCGAACTAAACATTCCGGAATGTTAACATAACACATTCTAAAATCCGAACTGAACATTCCGGAATTGTAATTCCGTAACACATTCTGAATTCCGAACTAAACATTCCAGAATGTTAACAAGACATTCTAAAATCCACACTGAACATTCCGGAATTGTAACATAACACATTCTAAAATCCAAACTTAACATTCCGGAATGTTAACATAACACATTCTAAAATCCAAACTGAACATTCCGGAATGTTAACAAGACATTCTAAAATCCACACTGAACATTCCGGAATTGTAACATAACACATTCTAAAATCTGAACTTAACAGTCCGGAATGTTAACAACACATTCTAAAATCAGAATTTAACATTCCGGAATGTTAACATAACACATTCTAAAATCTGTACTTAACATTCCGGAATTGTAATTCCGTAACACATTCTGAATTCCGAACTGAACATTCCGGAATTGTAATTCCGTAACACATTCTGAATTCCGAACTAAACATTCCGTAATGTTAACATAACGCATTCTAAAATCCAAACTGAACATTCCGGAATTGTAACATAACACATTCTGAATTCCGAACAAAACATTCCGGAATGTTAACATAACACATTCTAAAATACAAACTGAACATTCCGGAATTGTAACATAACACATTCTAAAATCTGAACTTAACAGTCCGGAATGTTAACAACACATTCTAAAATCAGAATTTAACATTCCGGAATGTTAACATAACACATTCTAAAATCCAAACTGAACATTCCGGAATTGTTATTCCGTAACACATTCTGAATTGGAAACTAAACATTCCGGAATGTTAACATAACACATTCTAAAATCCAAACTGAACATTCCGGAATTGTAACGCAACACATTCTAAAATCTGAACTGAACATTCCGGAATTGTAATTCCGTAACACATTCTGAATTCCGAACTAAACATTCCGGAATGTTAACATAACGCATTCTAAAATCCAAACTGAACATTCCGGAATTGTAACATAACACATTCTAAAATCTGAACTTAACATTCCGGAATGTTAACAACACATTCTAAAATCAGAATTTAACATTCCGGAATGTTAACATAACACATTCTAAAATCCAAACTGAACATTCCGGAATTGTAATTCCGTAACACATTCTGAATTCAAAACTAAACATTCCGGAATGTTAACATAACACATTCTAAAATCCGAACTGAACATTCCGGAATTGTAATTCCGTAACACATTCTGAATTCCGAACTAAACATTCCGGAATGTTAACATAACGCATTCTAAAATCCAAACTGAACATTCCGGAATTGTAACGCAACACATTCTAAAATCTGAACTGAACATTCCGGAATTGTAATTCCGTAACACATTCTGAATTCCGAACTAAACATTCCGGAATGTTAACATAACACATTCTAAAATCCGAACTGAACATTCCGGAATTGTAATTCCGTAACACATTCTGAATTCCGAACTAAACATTCCGGAATGTTAACATAACGCATTCTAAAATCCAAACTGAACATTCCGGAATTGTAACGCAACACATTCTAAAATCTGAACTTAACATTCCGGAATGTTAACAACACATTCTAAAATCAGAATTTAACATTCCGGAATGTTAACATAACACATTCTAAAATCCAAACTGAACATTCCGGAATTGTAATTCCGTAACACATTCTGAATTCAAAACTAAACATTCCGGAATGTTAACATAACACATTCTAAAATCCGAACTGAACATTCCGGAATTGTAATTCCGTAACACATTCTGAATTCCGAACTAAACATTCCGGAATGTTAACATAACGCATTCTAAAATCCAAACTGAACATTCCGGAATTGTAACGCAACACATTCTAAAATCTGAACTGAACATTCCGGAATTGTAATTCCGTAACACATTCTGAATTCCGAACTAAACATTCCGGAATGTTAACATAACACATTCTAAAATCCGAACTGAACATTCCGGAATTGTAATTCCGTAACACATTCTGAATTCCGAACTAAACATTCCGGAATGTTAACATAACGCATTCTAAAATCCAAACTGAACATTCCGGAATTGTAACGCAACACATTCTAAAATCTGAACTTAACATTCCGGAATGTTAACAACACATTCTAAAATCAGAATTTAACATTCCGGAATGTTAACATAACACATTCTAAAATCCAAACTAAACATTCCGGAATTGTTATTCCGTAACACATTCTGAATTCGAAACTAAACATTCCAGAATGTTAACATAACACATTCTAAAATCCAAACTGAACATTCCGGAATTGTAACATAACACATTCTAAAAACTGAACTTAACATTCTGGAATTGTAATTCCGTAACACATTCTGAATTCCGAACTAAACATTCCGGAATGTTAACATAACACATTCTAAAATCCAAACTGAACATTCCGGAATTGTTATTCCGTAACACATTCTGAATTCCGAACTAAACATTCCGGAATGTTAACATAAAACATTCTAAAATCCAAACTGAATATTCCGGAATTGTAATTCCGTAACACATTCTGAATTCAAAACTGAACATTCCGGAATGTTAACATAACACATTCTAAAATCCGAACTGAACATTCCGGAATTGTAATTCCGTAACACATTCTGAATTCCGAACTAAACATTCCGGAATGTTAACATAACGCATTCTAAAATCCAAACTGAACATTCCGGAATTGTAACATAACGCATTCTAAAATCCAAACTGAACATTCCGGAATTTTAACATAACACATTCTAAAATCTGAACTTAACATTCCGGAATGTTAACAACACATTCTAAAATCAGAATTTAACATTCCGGAATGTTAACATAACACATTCTAAAATCCAAACTAAACATTCCGGAATTGTTATTCCGTAACACATTCTGAATTCGAAACTAAACATTCCAGAATGTTAACATAACACATTCTAAAATCCAAACTAAACATTCCGGAATTGTTATTCCGTAACACATTCTGAATTCGAAACTAAACATTCCAGAATGTTAACATAACACATTCTAAAATCCAAACTAAACATTCCGGAATTGTTATTCCGTAACACATTCTGAATTCGAAACTAAACATTCCAGAATGTTAACATAACACATTCTAAAATCCAAACTGAACATTCCGGAATTGTAACATAACACATTCTAAAAACTGAACTTAACATTCTGGAATTGTAATTCCGTAACACATTCTGAATTCCGAACTAAACATTCCGGAATGTTAACATAACACATTCTAAAATCCAAACTGAACATTCCGGAATTGTTATTCCGTAACACATTCTGAATTCCGAACTAAACATTCCGGAATGTTAACATAAAACATTCTAAAATCCAAACTGAATATTCCGGAATTGTAATTCCGTAACACATTCTGAATTCAAAACTGAACATTCCGGAATGTTAACATAACACATTCTAAAATCCGAACTGAACATTCCGGAATTGTAATTCCGTAACACATTCTGAATTCCGAACTAAACATTCCGGAATGTTAACATAACGCATTCTAAAATCCAAACTGAACATTCCGGAATTGTAACGCAACACATTCTAAAATCTGAACTGAACATTCCGGAATTGTAATTCCGTAACACATTCTGAATTCCGAACTAAACATTCCGGAATGTTAACATAACGCATTCTAAAATCCAAACTGAACATTCCGGAATTGTAACATAACACATTCTAAAATCTGAACTTAACATTCCGGAATGTTAACAACACATTCTAAAATCAGAATTTAACATTCCGGAATGTTAACATAACACATTCTAAAATCCAAACTGAACATTCCGGAATTGTAATTCCGTAACACATTCTGAATTCCGAACTAAACATTCCAGAATGTTAACATAAGACATTCTAAAATCCACACTGAACATTCCGGAATTGTAACATAACACATTCTAAAATCCAAACTTAACATTCCGGAATGTTAACATAACACATTCTAAAATCCAAACTGAACATTCCGGAATTGTAACATAACACATTCTAAAATCTGAACTTAACAGTCCGGAATGTTAACAACACATTCTAAAATGAGAATTTAACATTCCGGAATGTTAACATAACACATTCTAAAATCCAAACTGAACATTCCGGAATTGTTATTCCGTAACACATTCTGAATTCGAAACTAAACATTCCGGAATGTTAACATAACACATTCTAAAATCCAAACTGAACATTCCGGAATTGTAACATAACACATTCTAAAAACTGAACTTAACATTCTGGAATTTTTATTCCGTAACACATTCTGAATTCGAAACTAAACATTCCGGAATGTTAACATAACACATTCTAAAATCCAAACTGAACATTCCGGAATTGTAACATAACACATTCTAAAAAATGAACTTAACATTCTGGAATTGTAATTCCGTAACACATTCTGAATTCCGAACTAAAAATTCCGGAATGTTAACAAAAGACATTCTAAAATCCAAACTGAACATTCCGGAATTGTTATTCCGTAACACATTCTAAAATCTGAACTTAACATTCTGGAATTGTAATTCCGTAACACATTCTGAATTCCGAACTAAACATTCCGGAATGTTAACATAAGACATTCTAAAATCCAAACTGAACATTCCGGAATTGTAATTCCGTAACACATTCTGAATTCCGAACAAAACATTCCGGAATGTTAACATAACGCATTCTAAAATCCAAACTGAACATTCCGGAATTGTAACATAACACATTCTAATATCTGAACTTAACATTCCGGAATGTTAACAAAACATTGTAAAATCAGAACTTAACATTCCGGAATGTTACCATAACACATTCTAAAATCCAAACTGAACATTCCGGATTTGTAATTCCGTAACACATTCTAAATTCCGAACTTAACATTCCGGAATGTTAACATAACACATTCTAAAATCTGTATTTAACATTCCGGAATTGTAATTCCGTAACACATTCTGAATTCCGAACTAAACATTCCGGAATGTTAACATAACGCAAAATATAAAATCCAAACTGAACATTCCGGAATTGTAATTCCGTAACACATTCTGAATTCCGAACTAAACATTCCGGAATGTTACCATAACACATTCTAAAATCCAAACTGAACATTCCGGATTTGTAATTCCGTAACACATTCTAAATTCCGAACTTAACATTCCGGAATGTTAACATAACACATTCTAAAATCTGTACTTAACATTCCGGAATTGTAATTCCGTAACACATTCTGAATTCCGAACTAAACATTCCGGAATGTTAACATAACGCAAAATATAAAATCCAAACTGAACATTCCGGAATTGTAATTCCGTAACACATTCTGAATTCCGAACTAAACATTCCGGACATGATAACATAACACATTCTAAAATCCAAACTGAACATTCCGGAATTGTAACGCAACACATTCTAAAATCTGAACTGAACATTCCGGAATTGTAATTCCGTAACACATTCTGAATTCCGAACTAAACATTCCGGAATGTTAACATAACACATTCTAAAATCCGAACTGAACATTCCGGAATTGTAATTCCGTAACACATTCTGAATTCCGAACTAAACATTCCGGAATGTTAACATAACGCATTCTAAAATCCAAACTGAACATTCCGGAATTGTAACGCAACACATTCTAAAATCTGAACTTAACATTCCGGAATGTTAACAACACATTCTAAAATCAGAATTTAACATTCCGGAATGTTAACATAACACATTCTAAAATCCAAACTAAACATTCCGGAATTGTTATTCCGTAACACATTCTGAATTCGAAACTAAACATTCCAGAATGTTAACATAACACATTCTAAAATCCAAACTGAACATTCCGGAATTGTAACATAACACATTCTAAAAACTGAACTTAACATTCTGGAATTGTAATTCCGTAACACATTCTGAATTCCGAACTAAACATTCCGGAATGTTAACATAACACATTCTAAAATCCAAACTGAACATTCCGGAATTGTTATTCCGTAACACATTCTGAATTCCGAACTAAACATTCCGGAATGTTAACATAAAACATTCTAAAATCCAAACTGAATATTCCGGAATTGTAATTCCGTAACACATTCTGAATTCAAAACTGAACATTCCGGAATGTTAACATAACACATTCTAAAATCCGAACTGAACATTCCGGAATTGTAATTCCGTAACACATTCTGAATTCCGAACTAAACATTCCGGAATGTTAACATAACGCATTCTAAAATCCAAACTGAACATTCCGGAATTGTAACATAACGCATTCTAAAATCCAAACTGAACATTCCGGAATTTTAACATAACACATTCTAAAATCTGAACTTAACATTCCGGAATGTTAACAACACATTCTAAAATCAGAATTTAACATTCCGGAATGTTAACATAACACATTCTAAAATCCAAACTAAACATTCCGGAATTGTTATTCCGTAACACATTCTGAATTCGAAACTAAACATTCCAGAATGTTAACATAACACATTCTAAAATCCAAACTAAACATTCCGGAATTGTTATTCCGTAACACATTCTGAATTCGAAACTAAACATTCCAGAATGTTAACATAACACATTCTAAAATCCAAACTAAACATTCCGGAATTGTTATTCCGTAACACATTCTGAATTCGAAACTAAACATTCCAGAATGTTAACATAACACATTCTAAAATCCAAACTGAACATTCCGGAATTGTAACATAACACATTCTAAAAACTGAACTTAACATTCTGGAATTGTAATTCCGTAACACATTCTGAATTCCGAACTAAACATTCCGGAATGTTAACATAACACATTCTAAAATCCAAACTGAACATTCCGGAATTGTTATTCCGTAACACATTCTGAATTCCGAACTAAACATTCCGGAATGTTAACATAAAACATTCTAAAATCCAAACTGAATATTCCGGAATTGTAATTCCGTAACACATTCTGAATTCAAAACTGAACATTCCGGAATGTTAACATAACACATTCTAAAATCCGAACTGAACATTCCGGAATTGTAATTCCGTAACACATTCTGAATTCCGAACTAAACATTCCGGAATGTTAACATAACGCATTCTAAAATCCAAACTGAACATTCCGGAATTGTAACGCAACACATTCTAAAATCTGAACTGAACATTCCGGAATTGTAATTCCGTAACACATTCTGAATTCCGAACTAAACATTCCGGAATGTTAACATAACGCATTCTAAAATCCAAACTGAACATTCCGGAATTGTAACATAACACATTCTAAAATCTGAACTTAACATTCCGGAATGTTAACAACACATTCTAAAATCAGAATTTAACATTCCGGAATGTTAACATAACACATTCTAAAATCCAAACTGAACATTCCGGAATTGTAATTCCGTAACACATTCTGAATTCCGAACTAAACATTCCAGAATGTTAACATAAGACATTCTAAAATCCACACTGAACATTCCGGAATTGTAACATAACACATTCTAAAATCCAAACTTAACATTCCGGAATGTTAACATAACACATTCTAAAATCCAAACTGAACATTCCGGAATTGTAACATAACACATTCTAAAATCTGAACTTAACAGTCCGGAATGTTAACAACACATTCTAAAATGAGAATTTAACATTCCGGAATGTTAACATAACACATTCTAAAATCCAAACTGAACATTCCGGAATTGTTATTCCGTAACACATTCTGAATTCGAAACTAAACATTCCGGAATGTTAACATAACACATTCTAAAATCCAAACTGAACATTCCGGAATTGTAACATAACACATTCTAAAAACTGAACTTAACATTCTGGAATTTTTATTCCGTAACACATTCTGAATTCGAAACTAAACATTCCGGAATGTTAACATAACACATTCTAAAATCCAAACTGAACATTCCGGAATTGTAACATAACACATTCTAAAAAATGAACTTAACATTCTGGAATTGTAATTCCGTAACACATTCTGAATTCCGAACTAAAAATTCCGGAATGTTAACAAAAGACATTCTAAAATCCAAACTGAACATTCCGGAATTGTTATTCCGTAACACATTCTAAAATCTGAACTTAACATTCTGGAATTGTAATTCCGTAACACATTCTGAATTCCGAACTAAACATTCCGGAATGTTAACATAAGACATTCTAAAATCCAAACTGAACATTCCGGAATTGTAATTCCGTAACACATTCTGAATTCCGAACAAAACATTCCGGAATGTTAACATAACGCATTCTAATATCTGAACTTAACATTCCGGAATGTTAACAAAACATTGTAAAATGAGAACTTAACATTCCGGAATGTTACCATAACACATTCTAAAATCCAAACTGAACATTCCGGATTTGTAATTCCGTAACACATTCTAAATTCCGAACTTAACATTCCGGAATGTTAACATAACACATTCTAAAATCTGTACTTAACATTCCGGAATTGTAATTCCGTAACACATTCTGAATTCCGAACTAAACATTCCGGAATGTTAACATAACGCAAAATATAAAATCCAAACTGAACATTCCGGAATTGTAATTCCGTAACACATTCTGAATTCCGAACTAAACATTCCGGAATGTTACCATAACACATTCTAAAATCCAAACTGAACATTCCGGATTTGTAATTCCGTAACACATTCTAAATTCCGAACTTAACATTCCGGAATGTTAACATAACACATTCTAAAATCTGTACTTAACATTCCGGAATTGTAATTCCGTAACACATTCTGAATTCCGAACTAAACATTCCGGAATGTTAACATAACGCAAAATATAAAATCCAAACTGAACATTCCGGAATTGTAATTCCGTAACACATTCTGAATTCCGAACTAAACATTCCGGACATGATAACATAACACATTCTAAAATCCAAACTGAACATTCCGGAATTGTAACGCAACACATTCTAAAATCTGAACTGAACATTCCGGAATTGTAATTCCGTAACACATTCTGAATTCCGAACTAAACATTCCGTAATGTTAACATAACGCATTCTAAAATCCAAACTGAACATTCCGGAATTGTAACATAACACATTCTGAATTCCGAACAAAACATTCCGGAATGTTAACATAACACATTCTAAAATACAAACTGAACATTCCGGAATTGTAACATAACACATTCTAAAATCTGAACTTAACAGTCCGGAATGTTAACAACACATTCTAAAATCAGAATTTAACATTCCGGAATGTTAACATAACACATTCTAAAATCCAAACTGAACATTCCGGAATTGTTATTCCGTAACACATTCTGAATTCGAAACTAAACATTCCGGAATGTTAACATAACACATTCTAAAATCCGAACTGAACATTCCGGAATTGTAATTCCGTAACACATTCTGAATTCCGAACTAAACATTCCGGAATGTTAACATAACGCATTCTAAAATCCAAACTGAACATTCCGGAATTGTAACGCAACACATTCTAAAATCTGAACTGAACATTCCGGAATTGTAATTCCGTAACACATTCTGAATTCCGAACTAAACATTCCGGAATGTTAACATAACGCATTCTAAAATCCAAACTGAACATTCCGGAATTGTAACATAACACATTCTAAAATCTGAACTTAACATTCCGGAATGTTAACAACACATTCTAAAATCAGAATTTAACATTCCGGAATGTTAACATAACACATTCTAAAATCCAAACTGAACATTCCGGAATTGTAATTCCGTAACACATTCTGAATTCCGAACTAAACATTCCACAATGTTAACATAAGACATTCTAAAATCCACACTGAACATTCCGGAATTGTAACATAACACATTCTAAAATCCAAACTTAACATTCCGGAATGTTAACATAACACATTCTAAAATCCAAACTGAACATTCCGGAATTGTTATTCCGTAACACATTCTAAAATCTGAACTTAACATTCTGGAATTGTAATTCCGTAACACATTCTGAATTCCGAACTAAACATTCCGGAATGTTAACATAAGACATTCTAAAATCCAAACTGAACATTCCGGAATTGTAATTCCGTAACACATTCTGAATTCCGAACAAAACATTCCGGAATGTTAACATAACGCATTCTAAAATCCAAACTGAACATTCCGGAATTGTAACATAACACATTCTAATATCTGAACTTAACATTCCGGAATGTTAACAAAACATTGTAAAATCAGAACTTAACATTCCGGAATGTTACCATAACACATTCTAAAATCCAAACTGAACATTCCGGAATTGTAATTCCGTAACACATTCTAAATTCCGAACTTAACATTCCGGAATGTTAACATAAAACATTCTAAAATCCAAACTGAATATTCCGGAATTGTAATTCCGTAACACATTCTGAATTCAAAACTGAACATTCCGGAATGTTAACATAACACATTCTAAAATCCGAACTGAACATTCCGGAATTGTAATTCCGTAACACATTCTGAATTCCGAACTAAACATTCCGGAATGTTAACATAACGCATTCTAAAATCCAAACTGAACATTCCGGAATTGTAACGCAACACATTCTAAAATCTGAACTGAACATTCCGGAATTGTAATTCCGTAACACATTCTGAATTCCGAACTAAACATTCCGGAATGTTAACATAACGCATTCTAAAATCCAAACTGAACATTCCGGAATTGTAACATAACACATTCTAAAATCTGAACTTAACATTCCGGAATGTTAACAACACATTCTAAAATCAGAATTTAACATTCCGGAATGTTAACATAACACATTCTAAAATCCAAACTGAACATTCCGGAATTGTAATTCCGTAACACATTCTGAATTCCGAACTAAACATTCCAGAATGTTAACATAAGACATTCTAAAATCCACACTGAACATTCCGGAATTGTAACATAACACATTCTAAAATCCAAACTTAACATTCCGGAATGTTAACATAACACATTCTAAAATCCAAACTGAACATTCCGGAATTGTAACATAACACATTCTAAAATCTGAACTTAACAGTCCGGAATGTTAACAACACATTCTAAAATGAGAATTTAACATTCCGGAATGTTAACATAACACATTCTAAAATCCAAACTGAACATTCCGGAATTGTTATTCCGTAACACATTCTGAATTCGAAACTAAACATTCCGGAATGTTAACATAACACATTCTAAAATCCAAACTGAACATTCCGGAATTGTAACATAACACATTCTAAAAACTGAACTTAACATTCTGGAATTTTTATTCCGTAACACATTCTGAATTCGAAACTAAACATTCCGGAATGTTAACATAACACATTCTAAAATCCAAACTGAACATTCCGGAATTGTAACATAACACATTCTAAAAAATGAACTTAACATTCTGGAATTGTAATTCCGTAACACATTCTGAATTCCGAACTAAAAATTCCGGAATGTTAACAAAAGACATTCTAAAATCCAAACTGAACATTCCGGAATTGTTATTCCGTAACACATTCTAAAATCTGAACTTAACATTCTGGAATTGTAATTCCGTAACACATTCTGAATTCCGAACTAAACATTCCGGAATGTTAACATAAGACATTCTAAAATCCAAACTGAACATTCCGGAATTGTAATTCCGTAACACATTCTGAATTCCGAACAAAACATTCCGGAATGTTAACATAACGCATTCTAAAATCCAAACTGAACATTCCGGAATTGTAACATAACACATTCTAATATCTGAACTTAACATTCCGGAATGTTAACAAAACATTGTAAAATCAGAACTTAACATTCCGGAATGTTACCATAACACATTCTAAAATCCAAACTGAACATTCCGGATTTGTAATTCCGTAACACATTCTAAATTCCGAACTTAACATTCCGGAATGTTAACATAACACATTCTAAAATCTGTACTTAACATTCCGGAATTGTAATTCCGTAACACATTCTGAATTCCGAACTAAACATTCCGGAATGTTAACATAACGCAAAATATAAAATCCAAACTGAACATTCCGGAATTGTAATTCCGTAACACATTCTGAATTCCGAACTAAACATTCCGGACATGATAACATAACACATTCTAAAATCCAAACTGAACATTCCGGAATTGTAACGCAACACATTCTAAAATCTGAACTGAACATTCCGGAATTGTAATTCCGTAACACATTCTGAATTCCGAACTAAACATTCCGTAATGTTAACATAACGCATTCTAAAATCCAAACTGAACATTCCGGAATTGTAACATAACACATTCTGAATTCCGAACAAAACATTCCGGAATGTTAACATAACACATTCTAAAATACAAACTGAACATTCCGGAATTGTAACATAACACATTCTAAAATCTGAACTTAACAGTCCGGAATGTTAACAACACATTCTAAAATCAGAATTTAACATTCCGGAATGTTAACATAACACATTCTAAAATACAAACTGAACATTCCGGAATTGTTATTCCGTAACACATTCTGAATTCGAAACTAAACATTCCGGAATGTTAACATAACACATTCTAAAATCCGAACTGAACATTCCGGAATTGTAATTCCGTAACACATTCTGAATTCCGAACTAAACATTCCGGAATGTTAACATAACGCATTCTAAAATCCAAACTGAACATTCCGGAATTGTAACGCAACACATTCTAAAATCTGAACTGAACATTCCGGAATTGTAATTCCGTAACACATTCTGAATTCCGAACTAAACATTCCGGAATGTTAACATAACGCATTCTAAAATCCAAACTGAACATTCCGGAATTGTAACATAACACATTCTAAAATCTGAACTTAACATTCCGGAATGTTAACAACACATTCTAAAATCAGAATTTAACATTCCGGAATGTTAACATAACACATTCTAAAATCCAAACTGAACATTCCGGAATTGTAATTCCGTAACACATTCTGAATTCCGAACTAAACATTCCACAATGTTAACATAAGACATTCTAAAATCCACACTGAACATTCCGGAATTGTAACATAACACATTCTAAAATCCAAACTTAACATTCCGGAATGTTAACATAACACATTCTAAAATCCAAACTGAACATTCCGGAATTGTAACATAACACATTCTAAAATCTGAACTTAACAGTCCGGAATGTTAACAACACATTCTAAAATGAGAATTTAACATTCCGGAATGTTAACATAACACATTCTAAAATCCAAACTGAACATTCCGGAATTGTTATTCCGTAACACATTCTGAATTCGAAACTAAACATTCCGGAATGTTAACATAACACATTCTAAAATCCAAACTGAACATTCCGGAATTGTAACATAACACATTCTAAAAACTGAACTTAACATTCTGGAATTTTTATTCCGTAACACATTCTGAATTCGAAACTAAACATTCCGGAATGTTAACATAACACATTCTAAAATCCAAACTGAACATTCCGGAATTGTAACATAACACATTCTAAAAAATGAACTTAACATTCTGGAATTGTAATTCCGTAACACATTCTGAATTCCGAACTAAACATTCCGGAATGTTAACAAAAGACATTCTAAAATCCAAACTGAACATTCCGGAATTGTTATTCCGTAACACATTCTAAAATCTGAACTTAACATTCTGGAATTGTAAATCCGTAACACATTCTGAATTCCGAACTAAACATTCCGGAATGTTAACATAAGACATTCTAAAATCCAAACTGAACATTCCGGAATTGTAATTCCGTAACACATTCTGAATTCCGAACAAAACATTCCGGAATGTTAACATAACGCATTCTAAAATCCAAACTGAACATTCCGGAATTGTAACATAACACATTCTAATATCTGAACTTAACATTCCGGAATGTTAACAAAACATTGTAAAATCAGAACTTAACATTCCGGAATGTTACCATAACACATTCTAAAATCCAAACTGAACATTCCGGAATTGTAATTCCGTAACACATTCTAAATTCCGAACTTAACATTCCGGAATGTTAACATAACACATTCTAAAATCTGTACTTAACATTCCGGAATTGTAATTCCGTAACACATTCTGAATTCCGAACTAAACATTCCGGACATGATAACATAACACATTCTAAAATCCAAACTGAACATTCCGGAATTGTAACGCAACACATTCTAAAATCTGAACTGAACATTCCGGAATTGTAATTCCGTAACACATTCTGAATTCCGAACTAAACATTCCGTAATGTTAACATAACGCATTCTAAAATCCAAACTGAACATTCCGGAATTGTAACATAACACATTCTGAATTCCGAACAAAACATTCCGGAATGTTAACATAACACATTCTAAAATACAAACTGAACATTCCGGAATTGTAACATAACACATTCTAAAATCTGAACTTAACAGTCCGGAATGTTAACAACACATTCTAAAATCAGAATTTAACATTCCGGAATGTTAACATAACACATTCTAAAATCCAAACTGAACATTCCGGAATTGTTATTCCGTAACACATTCTGAATTCGAAACTAAACATTCCGGAATGTTAACATAACACATTCTAAAATCCGAACTGAACATTCCGGAATTGTAATTCCGTAACACATTCTGAATTCCGAACAAAACATTCTGGAATGATAACATAACACATTCTAAAATATAAACTGAACATTCCGGAATTGTAACGCAACACATTCTAAAATCTGAACTGAACATTCCGGAATTGTAATTCCGTAACACATTCTGAATTCCGAACTAAACATTCCGGAATGTTAACATAACGCATTCTAAAATCCAAACTGAACATTCCGGAATTGTAACATAACACATTCTAAAATCTGAACTTAACATTCCGGAATGTTAACAACACATTCTAAAATCAGAATTTAACATTCCGGAATGTTAACATAACACATTCTAAAATCCAAACTGAACATTCCGGAATTGTAATTCCGTAACACATTCTGAATTCCGAACTAAACATTCCACAATGTTAACATAAGACATTCTAAAATCCACACTGAACATTCCGGAATTGTAACATAACACATTCTAAAATCCAAACTTAACATTCCGGAATGTTAACATAACACATTCTAAAATCCAAACTGAACATTCCGGAATTGTAACATAACACATTCTAAAATCTGAACTTAACAGTCCGGAATCTTAACAACACATTCTAAAATGAGAATTTAACATTCCGGAATGTTAACATAACACATTCTAAAATCCAAACTGAACATTCCGGAATTGTTATTCCGTAACACATTCTGAATTCGAAACTAAACATTCCGGAATGTTAACATAACACATTCTAAAATCCAAACTGAACATTCCGGAATTGTAACATAACACATTCTAAAAACTGAACTTAACATTCTGGAATTTTTATTCCGTAACACATTCTGAATTCGAAACTAAACATTCCGGAATGTTAACATAACACATTCTAAAATCCAAACTGAACATTCCGGAATTGTAACATAACACATTCTAAAAACTGAACTTAACATTCTGGAATTTTTATTCCGTAACACATTCTGAATTCGAAACTAAACATTCCGGAATGTTAACATAACACATTCTAAAATCCAAACTGAACATTCCGGAATTGTTATTCCGTAACACATTCTAAAATCTGAACTTAACATTCTGGAATTGTAATTCCGTAACACATTCTGAATTCCGAACTAAACATTCCGGAATGTTAACATAAGACATTCTAAAATCCAAACTGAACATTCCGGAATTGTAATTCCGTAACACATTCTGAATTCCGAACAAAACATTCCGGAATGTTAACATAACGCATTCTAAAATCCAAACTGAACATTCCGGAATTGTAACATAACACATTCTAATATCTGAACTTAACATTCCGGAATGTTAACAAAACATTGTAAAATCAGAACTTAACATTCCGGAATGTTACCATAACACATTCTAAAATCCAAACTGAACATTCCGGAATTGTAATTCCGTAACACATTCTAAATTCCGAACTTAACATTCCGGAATGTTAACATAACACATTCTAAAATCTGTACTTAACATTCCGGAATTGTAATTCCGTAACACATTCTGAATTCCGAACTAAACATTCCGGAATGTTAACATAACGCATTCTAAAATCCAAACTGAACATTCCGGAATTGTAATTCCGTAACACATTCTGAATTCCGAACTAAACATTCCGGACATGATAACATAACACATTCTAAAATCCAAACTGAACATTCCGGAATTGTAACGCAACACATTCTAAAATCTGAACTGAACATTCCGGAATTGTAATTCCGTAACACATTCTGAATTCCGAACTAAACATTCCGTAATGTTAACATAACGCATTCTAAAATCCAAACTGAACATTCCGGAATTGTAACATAACACATTCTGAATTCCGAACAAAACATTCCGGAATGTTAACATAACACATTCTAAAATACAAACTGAACATTCCGGAATTGTAACATAACACATTCTAAAATCTGAACTTAACAGTCCGGAATGTTAACAACACATTCTAAAATCAGAATTTAACATTCCGGAATGTTAACATAACACATTCTAAAATCCAAACTGAACATTCCGGAATTGTTATTCCGTAACACATTCTGAATTCGAAACTAAACATTCCGGAATGTTAACATAACACATTCTAAAATCCGAACTGAACATTCCGGAATTGTAATTCCGTAACACATTCTGAATTCCGAACAAAACATTCTGGAATGATAACATAACACATTCTAAAATATAAACTGAACATTCCGGAATTGTAACGCAACACATTCTAAAATCTGAACTGAACATTCCGGAATTGTAATTCCGTAACACATTCTGAATTCCGAACAAAACATTCTGGAATGATAACATAACACATTCTAAAATATAAACTGAACATTCCGGAATTGTAACGCAACACATTCTAAAATCTGAACTGAACATTCCGGAATTGTAATTCCGTAACACATTCTGAATTCCGAACTAAACATTCCGGAATGTTAACATAACGCATTCTAAAATCCAAACTGAACATTCCGGAATTGTAACATAACACATTCTAAAATCTGAACTTAACATTCCGGAATGTTAACAACACATTCTAAAATCAGAATTTAACATCCCGGAATGTTAACATAACACATTCTAAAATCCAAACTGAACATTCCGGAATTGTAATTCCGTAACACATTCTGAATTCCGAACTAAACATTCCAGAATGTTAACATAAGACATTCTAAAATCCACACTGAACATTCCGGAATTGTAACATAACACATTCTAAAATCCAAACTTAACATTCCGGAATGTTAACATAACACATTCTAAAATCCAAACTGAACATTCCGGAATTGTAACATAACACATTCTAAAATCTGAACTTAACAGTCCGGAATGTTAACAACACATTCTAAAATGAGAATTTAACATTCCGGAATGTTAACATAACACATTCTAAAATCCAAACTGAACATTCCGGAATTGTTATTCCGTAACACATTCTGAATTCGAAACTAAACATTCCGGAATGTTAACATAACACATTCTAAAATCCAAACTGAACATTCCGGAATTGTAATTCCGTAACACATTCTGAATTCCGAACTAAACATTCCGGAATGTTAACATAACGCATTCTAAAATCCAAACTGAACATTCCGGAATTGTAATTCCGTAACACATTCTGAATTCCGAACTAAACATTCCGGACATGATAACATAACACATTCTAAAATCCAAACTGAACATTCCGGAATTGTAACATAACACATTCTAATATCAGAACTTAACATTCCGGAATGTTAACATAACACATTCTAAAATCCAAAACTGAACATTCTGGAATTGTAATTCCATAACACATTCTGAATTCCGAACTAAACATTCCAGAATGTTAACATAACACATTCTCAAATCCAAACTGAACATTCCGGAATTGTAATTCCGTAACACATTCTGAATTCCGAACTAAACATTCCGGAATGTTAACATAACACATTCTAAAATCCAAACTGAACATTCCGGAATTGTAACATAACACATTCTAAAAACTGAACTTAATATTCTGGAATTGTAATTCCGTAACACATTCTGAATTCCGAACTAAACATTCCGGAATGTTAACATAACACATTCTAAAATCCAAACTGAACATTCCGGAATTGTAACATAACACATTCTAAAAACTGAACTTAATATTCTGGAATTGTAATTCCGTAACACATTCTGAATTCCGAACTAAACATTCCGGAATGTTAACATAGCACATTCTAAAATCCAAACTGAACATTCCGGAATTGTAACATAACACATTCTAATATCTGAACTTAACATTCCGGAATGTTAACAAAACATTCTAAAATCAGAACTTAACATTCCGTAATGTTAATATAACACATTATCAAATCCAAACTGAACATTCCGGAATTGTAACATAACACATTCTAAAATCCAAACTGAACATTCTGGAATTGTAATTCCATAACACATTCTGAATTCCAAACTAAACATTCCAGAATGTTAATGTGGGACCCACAGTAATGTTAGACATAGTGATGGACACTGGACACCCCCCATTCTCATTCTCATGTATATGTTATGTATTGTTTTATTTTTAATCTGATATGTGTATGTGCACTAGCAACTAATATTCTGGTAGGATTATCTGTGGTTATAAAGAGTAAAAGTCATACAGGCACTTCGGGCAGCTAAGGGGTCCTTGGGTGAGATGCAGGAGCGCGAAAGCGTCATTCAGCAGACGTATCGGCAGAATGTAGCCGCGCAATGCTAATGTGCTGTGTTTCTGTGTTTCCAGGTGAGCTAAAGTAGTTAAAAGATGTATAAAAGTAGCGACACAGATGTATAAAGAATGTGTATGAATAAGGGACCAGCGGTAATGTAAACATGAGGTTTATAACGGAGTGTTGCAAGCTGTGAGAAGTATGTTGTGTGTAAAAGTGTTAGCCGTTTGCTAATGAGGACATTTATAGTGTAGCCAACCGGGGCCTGCTAGGATATGAGTTGTGAGTGTACAGAACATGGTCAGTGTGAATGTGTTTTGAAGATTATACAGGAAGCAGACATGTTATGTTTATTGTGTGTTCATAGCCAATGTGAATGTTTATGGTATGCGTCTTTCAGCAGACGTATCGGCAGAATGTAGCCGCGCAATGCTAATGTGCTGTGTTTCTGTGTTTCCAGAGAAGAAGTAAAGATTTATTTTAAACTCATGCACGCCTGGAAGTCACTTTGTGTCCAAGTGTGCAACAAATATTGGAGGCACCGCTGAGATGATTAACGCCGTGCTCAGTGTGACAAGATGGACGGGGATTGCCTTTCACTGACGACGTCGGGAGCGCGCATCGTCGGGGGCGTGGCTACATCACACACAATGGATCTGGAGGAGCTGGCAGAGACCGTGTCTCAGAGACTATGGCTTTTGCAGCTGGATCAGCTCAAAGAGGTGTGTGATGCAGCTAAAATCCCAAGAGGAAATGTCACAACAAGGCGAGCATTAATCAGACAAATAACAGAATCCATGGACGATGTGATTAATGATGAAGAGGAGGATGTTGCAAGGCATCATCTGAGAAAATTACTGAAATTAATTGAGCAAATAATAGAAAAGACTGGAAAAGCTCATAGTGAAGAAAACACAGAGAGCACAGCACAAGATAGCCAGAAAACGGCTGAAGAAATGAGTTTAGAGGAGAAATACTCACAGCTCCAGCTAAACAGTCAAGCGCTGCAGGATGAAGTTAGGAGGCTGAGTGAAAGAATGAACAGTGCATCTCCAAGCCAAGTTTCGGCTCCACAAAGTGTGATGCCTACAGCTGTGAACAGGCTTCCAGAAGTGACAATAAGGAGAGAATTCAAGATTTGTGGTCAGATAGGGGAAAAGGGACAGAAGGACAGACTGTCATACACGAACCTGATGCATCAGATGGACAAAGGACTGAGTAAAGGACACGGTGAAGCTGAAGTCATGGAAGCTGTGGTCAAGTCAATCAGTCCAGGTTTGAGTCTTCGTGATATGCTTGAGATAAAAAGTGACCTCACCCTCACCCAGTTAAAGGCCATATTAAAGGGGCACTTCAAAGAAGACAGTTCTACAGATCTATATCACAGACTAGTAAATATAACACAAGACACTCGTGAGTCTCCTCAAAACTTCCTCTTTAGAGCAATTGAGTTAAAGGAAAGGCTGTTACTTGCTTCAAGAGAAGTGGAGCCAGATGAACAGTACAGCTCCGAGCTCATCCAGAAGAAATTCTTGAGATCAGTTAGTACTGGGCTGTTAAGTGACCATATCAAGTTTCAACTTAAACCGTATCTCGATGATCAGAGGGTGACGGATGAAATACTCATCGACAGGATGAATGAAGCTGCTAGTGTTGAATCAGAAAGACAATCCAAGCAAAGGAAGAACACGAGCAGCAAAGTCACTAAGGTATATGAACTACAGACAGAAAGGCAGATCAGTCAGCAGAGTCAGTGTGCAGCTGAAGCCAGAGCGGGGGTTCAAGAGCAGGAAGCTGAAGTGGTGAAGTCCAAGAGCCGAAAAACACCTGTTAGTCCCAGTTCAAGAGACTCAGAGCTTTATGAAACAGTCAGGCTGCTGAGAGAAGAAATGGCCGAAATAAGGAAAAGCCTAGCTAACCCTCAAGTGCCCACACGCCAAATAAAAATGGGTGTTAGGAGAGGATGTAAAGCATGTCAGGGGCAGGGAACAGGTGACCAGTGTGAACACTGTTTCAAGTGTGGAAAGTCAGGGCACTTTTCAAGAGGCTGCAGAGGACAAAGGAGGCAGGAAGGAACACCTGATGGCATGAAGGTGACAATCCAGACGGTCACACCCCCAACATCATTAGCTTCAAGCCACACTGAACCCGATGACAAGGTACATGAGCTTCTTTGTGATCGAATTAGGCAGCTGGAGGCGGAGTTAGCGGAAAGTGGGAAGGCTGAACAGACTGTGGGTGCTACCTATGCCAGCCATCTGTCATTGAGTCGCCAGGCCAAGTTGAGAGCCCTCATCGGAAAGAAGTGCATGGTGGATTGTTTCTTTGATGGAGTAGCGACACAAGCACTGTGGGATACGGGTTCGCAGGTCACGATTATCAACGAAAGTTGGAGAAAGTCACACCTTCCACACGTCCGGGTACGGAGCACAGATGAACTCCTGGGTGAGGACGAGACCCTCATTGGCAAAGCAGCAAACCAGACACCCATACCCTTTGCAGGCTGGGTTGAACTGAAGTTCAAGCTGAGTTCAAATAGAGCCCCACAGCCAGAGCTACTTGTGCCAGTGCTCATCTCTAATGAGCCAGGAGTAGCAGAGCCACCGATCATCGGCTACAATGTGATCGAGCATCTGGTGATGAATGGAATGGAGCAGCATCCAGAGGTTACACCTGTGGTGGTAAGAGAGGCTTTCTCCATTGACTGTAAAAAAGCAAATGTGTTGATCCAGATAGTGAGGAGCTGTGACCAGAACGACAAGGAGGGCGTGGTGAAAGTTGGAAGACTCAAGACAGTGATTCCGGCAGGCCAGACCAGGGAGGTTAAGTGCAGTGTGAGAACAGGTCCCCTTTGCACAAAACAGGAAGTCCTTTTTGAACCAGAGGAGGTTCCAAAGTGGCCAGAGGGGGTAAACATTACTGAAACAGTCATCTGCCTGCAGAAGGGAAATTGGTCTAAGGTGGCTATCCCTGTCACAAATAACAGCGACCATGACATCACCCTCACCCCTCGCACAGTGCTGGGACAGCTACAGCAAGTCAAGGCTATTTACCCAGTCGATGTGAGACCAGCCTGTGCTAGTGAAACCACAGTCAAAACAGCCACTGCAAGTGAAAACACAGCCAGCACAGCAAGTGAAAACACAGCCAACGCTCCTGGAAATCATCACCAAGATAAACACGAACAGCTGGACACCGGCAAACATGATTCATGGGACCCACCAGTGTCAGTTGATCATCTGACTCCAGATCAGCAGCAAAAGGTGAGACAGATGCTACGAGAAGAGTGTGTTGCATTTTCAAAGGACGAGAATGATGTGGGATGCATTCCATCTCTGCAGTTAAAAATCAGACTGAGTGACACAACTCCGGTAAGGCGCACCTACATCTCAGTACCCAAACCGCTCCACAAGGAGGTGAAGGAGTATTTGGAGGACCTGCTGAACAGAGGATGGATTTGTAAATCCCGGTCCCCATACTCATCACCAATTGTGTGTGTGCGTAAGAAGGATGGGAGCTTACGTCTGTGCGTGGATTACCGTGAGTTGAACCAAAAATCCATTCCAGACCGTCACCCCATCCCCCGGGTACAAGATATGCTGAACAGCCTGAGTGGGAGTGCATGGTTCTCGGTACTGGACCAGGGCAAGGCGTACCATCAGGGATTCCTTGAGGAGAATAGCAGACCACTCACAGCCTTTATTACACCTTGGGGTTTATACGAGTGGGTAAGGATCCCCTTCGGCCTGTCCTCGGCTCCAGCAGAGTTCCAGCGCAGCATGGAGGAGTGCCTCGCTGGTTTGAGAGATGAAACATCTCAGCCGTATTTGGACGACAATCTGGTCCACAGTAAGTCATTTGAGGATCACCTGCGTGACCTGAGAGAGGTGTTACGTCGCTACCAAGCACATGGAGTAAAACTGACAGCTAAAAAGTGTGAAGTGTTTAAGGACAGAGTGAAATATCTGGGAAAGATTGTATCCAAAGACGGCTACTGCATGGATCCTGCTGAGCTAGCGCCAGTCCAAGCGCTGAAAGACCGCAAACCGGAGACTGTGGGAGACCTGCGGAAAATGCTAGGGTTCTTATCCTACTACCGTCCATACATCCCAAACTTTTCACGCATTGCCAAGCCACTGTACAGTCTGTTAGCCACGGATAAGACAGGCAGCAAGGCCCAAGGATCAAGTGCAAGTAGGAGCAGGGGGAAACGCAAGCAGTCAGATGTGCGGCCCTCAAGCCAGCCGATCACCTGGACAGAACAACACCAGGAAGTTCTTTGCCAGCTTATAGAGTACCTGCTGAGTCCACCGATCCTAGGTTACCCCGACTTTGAGAAGCCGTTTGTGTTACATTGTGACGCTTCTCAGGAGGGGCTTGGTGCAGTACTGTACCAGAGACAACAAGGCAAGCTGGTCGTCATCGGTTATGGGTCGAGAACACTAACTGCTCCAGAAGCAAACTACCACCTCCATTCTGGGAAGTTAGAGTTTTTAGCAATGAAGTGGGCAATCTGTGAAAGATTTCGGGAGTACCTGTATTATGCACCCTCATTCATTGTCTATACCGACAACAACCCTTTAACCTACGTACTGACCACAGCGAAGCTGAACGCCACAACACACCGGTGGATTGCTGAGTTAGCGGACTTTAAGTTCTCAATTAAGTACCGGCCTGGGAAAGCTAATGGAGACGCTGATGGTTTGTCGAGAATGCCATTAGACATGGAGCAGTACATCCACACATGTTCAAAGGAAATGGAGCCAGAGGTGATAACAACTGTCACACAGGCACTCAAGCTTGACTCCCACGAACATGAGCCCTGGATGTGTCCAGTTACCATCGCTGCAGCATGTACTGATGTAGAGCATGAACGAGTAGCATCCCCAGTGGCAGAAATCTCCACAGAGAACCTAAAGAAAACACAAGAGGATGATCCAGTCATTGGCAAGGTCCGAGAGTATGTCGTCACAGGACAGTGGCCTCATCTGAGAGGAAGAGACCGGCGAGATGACACTTCTGTTCTTGTAAGGGAGAGGAAAAAACTGTATGTCAACGAAGAAGGTATCCTATACAGAAAGTCAGCAGCTCGAGCACAGCTAGTGTTACCTACAGCATTCCATCCGCTGATCTACAGGGAGCTACATGAAGAAATGGGACACCTAGGAGTGGAGCGGACACTCAGCTTGATCCGTGATCGATTCTATTGGCCTCATATGCAGAGAGACGTGGACCATTATGTGACCAAGGTGTGTAGCTGCCTGAAACGGAAGCGGCCGAACAAGCCAACTCGAGCACCGCTGGTTAATGTGGTGACCACATACCCTTTCGAAATGGTCTCAATCGACTACCTGCATCTGGAAAGCTGTAAAGGAGGATACGAGTACATCCTGGTCGTGATAGATCATTTTACACGCTTTGCCCAGGCATACGCATGCACCAACAAGTCAGCAAAAACCGCAGCTGAGAAGATTTTTGGAGACTTTGTGCTCAAGTTTGGATTTCCTGCGAAGCTGCATCATGATCAGGGCAGGGAGTTTGAGAATAAGCTGTTTTCCAAGCTGGAAGAATACTGTGGGATCCAAGGTTCACACACAACACCTTACCACCCAGCTGGAAACGGTCAGACCGAGAGATTCAATCGAACACTTCTTTCCATGCTTAGAAACCTGACAGAGGAAGCCAAGTCAGATTGGAAGAGCTCCTTAGCCAAAGTCGTGCATGCGTATAACTGTACGCGAAGTGAAGCGACAGGATATGCCCCGTACTACCTCCTCTATGGTAGAAATCCCCGGCTACCTGTCGACATCATGTTTGGCCTGACTCCAAGTGATCAGAGCTCTTCTCACAGCGAATATGCAAGTAAGTGGAGAGGGCGGATGCAGGAGGCATACAAGCTGGCATCAAAGACAGTTCAGAAGGAGCAAAACAGATCAAAGAAGCAGTACGACAGGAAGGCGTATGGAGTGGAACTACAGCCAGGGTGTAGAGTGTTAGTGCGGAACTTCAGGGACAGAGGGGGACCTGGCAAGCTCAGATCTTACTGGGAGGAGCAAGTCCACATTGTAACTGAGAGGAAGCACAAGGACAGTCCTGTCTACGTCGTGCAACCTGAAAGAGGCCCAGGAAAGACAAGAGTCCTGCACAGGAACCTGTTACTGCCCTGCGACTTTCTGCCTGTGGAAGAAGATAAGCAGGAGAAAAAGAAAATGGACAAGAGAAAACTGAACACAAATGAGAGGAGTAAAAGGCAAGCAAAGCAGACAGAGAAAGATCTCGACAGTGGTTCAGAGGATGAAAGTAACTGGAGATTCATCACCACACGACCAGCAGAGCCATTCAAACAGGTCAGAAGCCAGCTGAGAGTGGAAGCAGAGGAATTCCAGCCACCACCAGCTGACAGGGAACTGGAGCAAGGCCGTGAGGAAGATGAGTGTCCAGAGGAGAGTGTTGAAGACAGGATGGAACCAGACGTGGAGGATGGAGAAACGGCGGAGGCTGAGCAAGAAACGTCCTCTGAGGAAGCAGATGAGATGGACTCTGAGCAGGTGTCATCATCTGATGAAGCAGATGAGATGGACTCTGAGCAGGTGTCAGCATCTGATGAAGCAGACGAGAGGGGCCCTGAGCCGCAGTCATCTTCCACGAGAAAGTATCCTTTTCGACAAAGAAACCCACCCAAAACACTTACATACAACACATTAGGTCAACCATCAGTCACACACGGACATAAGTGATGTTTACAGCTAAAAGTAGACATAAGTCCATAGTCACATGTTGAGTTCATTGTTGTGACAGTTAAACAAGAAAGAGTTCATAATTACACATTAGTCTTAAGTAAAAATTTAAAATTCATGCAGTATTGTACATCGATTCATATTAAGTAGAGTACCAGAATCCAGACCACTGACACATTGTAGAAAACTGGACATATGTGAGGCATACAGTAGTACATGTGAGTCTGTGTAATGGGTTATGGGGTAGAAATTGGGTCAAAACCTTTCAGCATGAGATACATAGTCCGCAAGAGTAGCGGAGTAGCACTTCAGATATCACTTGGCCAGTGGTGTCTGTGGCTGTCACGTGACATAAAGAGGGAGATAGATGTCATGTCAAAGACTGTTGTGTACAGAGAGTATCCCAAAGACTGACTTCCGTTTTACCTACCGCTATAACTCACCAGTTGAAGACACAAGTTTTCTGGGAAATCTTTAATGTCGAGACGACATTCATTTTGGAGGGGAGAGTGTGGGACCCACAGTAATGTTAGACATAGTGATGGACACTGGACACCCCCCATTCTCATTCTCATGTATATGTTATGTATTGTTTTATTTTTAATCTGATATGTGTATGTGCACTAGCAACTAATATTCTGGTAGGATTATCTGTGGTTATAAAGAGTAAAAGTCATACAGGCACTTCGGGCAGCTAAGGGGTCCTTGGGTGAGATGCAGGAGCGCGAAAGCGTCATTCAGCAGACGTATCGGCAGAATGTAGCCGCGCAATGCTAATGTGCTGTGTTTCTGTGTTTCCAGGTGAGCTAAAGTAGTTAAAAGATGTATAAAAGTAGCGACACAGATGTATAAAGAATGTGTATGAATAAGGGACCAGCGGTAATGTAAACATGAGGTTTATAACGGAGTGTTGCAAGCTGTGAGAAGTATGTTGTGTGTAAAAGTGTTAGCCGTTTGCTAATGAGGACATTTATAGTGTAGCCAACCGGGGCCTGCTAGGATATGAGTTGTGAGTGTACAGAACATGGTCAGTGTGAATGTGTTTTGAAGATTATACAGGAAGCAGACATGTTATGTTTATTGTGTGTTCATAGCCAATGTGAATGTTTATGGTATGCGTCATTCAGCAGACGTATCGGCAGAATGTAGCCGCGCAATGCTAATGTGCTGTGTTTCTGTGTTTCCAGAGAAGAAGTAAAGATTTATTTTAAACTCATGCACGCCTGGAAGTCACTTTGTGTCCAAGTGTGCAACATTAACATAACACATTCTAAAATCCAAACTGAACATTCCGGAATTGTAATTCCGTAACACATTCTGAATTCCGAACTAAACATTCCGGAATGTTAACATAACACATTCTAAAATCCAAACTGAACATTCCGGAATTGTAACATAACACATTCTAAAAACTGAACTTAATATTCTGGAATTGTAATTCCGTAACACATTCTGAATTCCGAACTAAACATTCCGGAATGTTAACATAACACATTCTAAAATCCAAACTGAACATTCCGGAATTGTAACATAACACATTCTAAAAACTGAACTTAATATTCTGGAATTGTAATTCCGTAACACATTCTGAATTCCGAACTAAACATTCCGGAATGTTAACATAACACATTCTAAAATCCAAACTGAACATTCCGGAATTGTAACATAACACATTCTAAAAACTGAACTTAATATTCTGGAATTGTAATTCCGTAACACATTCTGAATTCCGAACTAAACATTCCGGAATGTTAACATAGCACATTCTAAAATCCAAACTGAACATTCCGGAATTGTAACATAACACATTCTAATATCTGAACTTAACATTCCGGAATGTTAACAAAACATTCTAAAATCAGAACTTAACATTCCGTAATGTTAATATAACACATTATCAAATCCAAACTGAACATTCCGGAATTGTAACATAACACATTCTAAAATCCAAACTGAACATTCTGGAATTGTAATTCCATAACACATTCTGAATTCCAAACTAAACATTCCAGAATGTTAACATAACACATTCTAAAATCCAAACTGAACATTCCGGAATTGTAATTCCGTAACACATTCTGAATTCCGAACTAAACATTCCGGAATGTTAACATAACACATTCTAAAATCCAAACTGAACATTCCGGAATTGTAACATAACACATTCTAAAAACTGAACTTAATATTCTGGAATTGTAATTCCGTAACACATTCTGAATTCCGAACTAAACATTCCGGAATGTTAACATAACACATTCTAAAATCCAAACTGAACATTCCGGAATTGTAACATAAAACATTCTAATATCTGAACTTAACATTCCGGAATGTTAACAAAACATTCTAAAATCAGAACTTAACATTCCGTAATGTTAACATAACACATTCTAAAATCCAAAACTGAACATTCTGGAATTGTAATTCCATAACACATTCTGAATTCCGAACTAAACATTCCAGAATGTTAACATAACACATTCTCAAATCCAAACTGAACATTCCGGAATTGTAATTCCGTAACACATTCTGAATTCCGAACTAAACATTCCGGAATGTTAACATAACACATTCTAAAATCCAAACTGAACATTCCGGAATTGTAACATAACACATTCTAAAAACTGAACTTAATATTCTGGAATTGTAATTCCGTAACACATTCTGAATTCCGAACTAAACATTCCGGAATGTTAACATAACACATTCTAAAATCCAAACTGAACATTCCGGAATTGTAACATAACACATTCTAAAAACTGAACTTAATATTCTGGAATTGTAATTCCGTAACACATTCTGAATTCCGAACTAAACATTCCGGAATGTTAACATAACACATTCTAAAATCCAAACTGAACATTCCGGAATTGTAACATAACACATTCTAATATCTGAACTTAACATTCCGGAATGTTAACAAAACATTCTAAAATCAGAACTTAACATTCCGTAATGTTAACATAACACATTATCAAATCCAAACTGAACATTCCGGAATTGTAACATAACACATTCTAAAATCCAAACTGAACATTCTGGAATTGTAATTCCATAACACATTCTGAATTCCAAACTAAACATTCCAGAATGTTAACATAACACATTCTAAAATCCAAACTGAACATTCCGGAATTGTAATTCCGTAACACATTCTGAATTCCGAACTAAACATTCCGGAATGTTAACATAACACATTCTAAAATCCAAACTGAACATTCCGGAATTGTAACATAACACATTCTAAAAACTGAACTTAATATTCTGGAATTGTAATTCCGTAACACATTCTGAATTCCGAACTAAACATTCCGGAATGTTAACATAACACATTCTAAAATCCAAACTGAACATTCCGGAATTGTAACATAACACATTCTGAATTCTGAACTAAACATTCCGGAATGTTAACATAACGCATTCTAAAATCCAAACTGAACATTCCGGAATTGTAATTCCGTAACACATTCTGAATTCCGAACTAAACATTCCGGAATGTTAACATAACGCATTCTAATATCCAAACTGAACATTCCGGAATTGTATCATAACACATTCTAATATCTGAACTTAACATTCCGGAATGTTAACAAAACATTCTAAAATCAGAACTTAACATTCCGGAATGTTAACATAACACATTCTCAAATCCAAACTGAACATTCCGGAATTGTAACATAACACATTCTAATATCAGAACTTAACATTCCGGAATGTTAACATAACACATTCTAAAATCCAAAACTGAACATTCTGGAATTGTAATTCCATAACACATTCTGAATTCCGAACTAAACATTCCAGAATGTTAACATAACACATTCTCAAATCCAAACTGAACATTCCGGAATTGTAATTCCGTAACACATTCTGAATTCCGAACTAAACATTCCGGAATGTTAACATAACACATTCTAAAATCCAAACTGAACATTCCGGAATTGTAACATAACACATTCTAAAAACTGAACTTAATATTCTGGAATTGTAATTCCGTAACACATTCTGAATTCCGAACTAAACATTCCGGAATGTTAACATAACACATTCTAAAATCCAAACTGAACATTCCGGAATTGTAACATAACACATTCTAAAAACTGAACTTAATATTCTGGAATTGTAATTCCGTAACACATTCTGAATTCCGAACTAAACATTCCGGAATGTTAACATAACACATTCTAAAATCCAAACTGAACATTCCGGAATTGTAACATAACACATTCTAATATCTGAACTTAACATTCCGGAATGTTAACAAAACATTCTAAAATCAGAACTTAACATTCCGTAATGTTAACATAACACATTATCAAATCCAAACTGAACATTCCGGAATTGTAACATAACACATTCTAAAATCCAAACTGAACATTCTGGAATTGTAATTCCATAACACATTCTGAATTCCGAACTAAACATTCCGGAATGTTAACATAACACATTCTAAAATCCAAACTGAACATTCCGGAATTGTAACATAACACATTCTAAAAACTGAACTTAATATTCTGGAATTGTAATTCCGTAACACATTCTGAATTCCGAACTAAACATTCCGGAATGTTAACATAACACATTCTAAAATCCAAACTGAACATTCCGGAATTGTAACATAACACATTCTGAATTCTGAACTAAACATTCCGGAATGTTAACATAACGCATTCTAAAATCCAAACTGAACATTCCGGAATTGTAACATAACACATTCTAATATCAGAACTTAACATTCCGGAATGTTAACATAACACATTCTAAAATCCAAAACTGAACATTCTGGAATTGTAATTCCATAACACATTCTGAATTCCGAACTAAACATTCCAGAATGTTAACATAACACATTCTCAAATCCAAACTGAACATTCCGGAATTGTAATTCCGTAACACATTCTGAATTCCGAACTAAACATTCCGGAATGTTAACATAACACATTCTAAAATCCAAACTGAACATTCCGGAATTGTAACATAACACATTCTAAAAACTGAACTTAATATTCTGGAATTGTAATTCCGTAACACATTCTGAATTCCGAACTAAACATTCCGGAATGTTAACATAACACATTCTAAAATCCAAACTGAACATTCCGGAATTGTAACATAACACATTCTGAAAACTGAACTTAATATTCTGGAATTGTAATTCCGTAAGACATTCTGAATTCCGAACTAAACATTCCGGAATGTTAACAAAACATTGTAAAATCAGAACTTAACATTCCGGAATGTTAACATAACGCATTCTAAAATCTGTACTTAACATTCCGGAATTGTAATTCCGTAACACATTCTGAATTCCGAACTAAACATTCCGGAATGTTAACATAACACATTCTAAAATCCAAACTTAACATTCTGGAATTGTAACATAACACATTCTGAATTCTGAAGTAAACATTCTGGAATGTTAACATAACGCATTCTAAAATCCAAACTGAACATTGCGGAATTGTAATTCCGTAACACATTCTGAATTCCGAACTAAACATTCCGGAATGTTAACATAACGCATTCTAATATCCAAACTGAACATTCCGGAATTGTAACATAACACATTCTAATATCTGAACTTAACATTCCGGAATGTTAACAAAACATTCTAAAATCAGAACTTAACATTCCGTAATGTTAACATAACACATTATCAAATCCAAACTGAACATTCCGGAATTGTAACATAACACATTCTAATATCAGAACTTAACATTCCGGAATGTTAACATAACACATTCTAAAATCCAAAACTGAACATTCTGGAATTGTAATTCCATAACACATTCTGAATTCCGAACTAAACATTCCAGAATGTTAACATAACACATTCTCAAATCCAAACTGAACATTCCGGAATTGTAATTCCGTAACACATTCTGAATTCCGAACTAAACATTCCGGAATGTTAACATAACACATTCTAAAATCCAAACTGAACATTCCGGAATTGTAACATAACACATTCTAAAAACTGAACTTAATATTCTGG
This sequence comes from Sebastes fasciatus, assembly GCF_043250625.1. Taxonomy (NCBI): domain Eukaryota; kingdom Metazoa; phylum Chordata; class Actinopteri; order Perciformes; family Sebastidae; genus Sebastes; species Sebastes fasciatus. The sequence continues at coordinate 42,809,502 of NC_133795.1, read as the reverse complement.
AATTGTAATTCCGTAACACATTCTGAATTCCGAACTAAACATTCCGGAATGTTAACATAACACATTCTAAAATCCAAACTGAACATTCCGGAATTGTAACATAACACATTCTGAATTCTGAACTAAACATTCCGGAATGTTAACATAACGCATTCTAAAATCCAAACTGAACATTCCGGAATTGTAATTCCGTAACACATTCTGAATTCCGAACTAAACATTCCGGAATGTTAACATAACGCATTCTAATATCCAAACTGAACATTCCGGAATTGTAACATAACACATTCTAATATCTGAACTTAACATTCCGGAATGTTAACAAAACATTCTAAAATCAGAACTTAACATTCCGGAATGTTAACATAACACATTCTCAAATCCAAACTGAACATTCCGGAATTGTAACATAACACATTCTAATATCAGAACTTAACATTCCGGAATGTTAACATAACACATTCTAAAATCCAAAACTGAACATTCTGGAATTGTAATTCCATAACACATTCTGAATTCCGAACTAAACATTCCAGAATGTTAACATAACACATTCTCAAATCCAAACTGAACATTCCGGAATTGTAATTCCGTAACACATTCTGAATTCCGAACTAAACATTCCGGAATGTTAACATAACACATTCTAAAATCCAAACTGAACATTCCGGAATTGTAACATAACACATTCTAAAAACTGAACTTAATATTCTGGAATTGTAATTCCGTAACACATTCTGAATTCCGAACTAAACATTCCGGAATGTTAACATAACACATTCTAAAATCCAAACTGAACATTCCGGAATTGTAACATAACACATTCTAATATCTGAACTTAACATTCCGGAATGTTAACAAAACATTCTAAAATCAGAACTTAACATTCCGTAATGTTAACATAACACATTATCAAATCCAAACTGAACATTCCGGAATTGTAACATAACACATTCTAAAATCCAAACTGAACATTCTGGAATTGTAATTCCATAACACATTCTGAATTCCAAACTAAACATTCCAGAATGTTAACATAACACATTCTAAAATCCAAACTGAACATTCCGGAATTGTAATTCCGTAACACATTCTGAATTCCGAACTAAACATTCCGGAATGTTAACATAACACATTCTAAAATCCAAACTGAACATTCCGGAATTGTAACATAACACATTCTAAAAACTGAACTTAATATTCTGAAATTGTAATTCCGTAACACATTCTGAATTCCGAACTAAACATTCCGGAATGTTAACATAACACATTCTAAAATCCAAACTGAACATTCCGGAATTGTAACATAACACATTCTGAATTCTGAACTAAACATTCCGGAATGTTAACATAACGCATTCTAAAATCCAAACTGAACATTCCGGAATTGTAATTCCGTAACACATTCTGAATTCCGAACTAAACATTCCGGAATGTTAACATAACGCATTCTAATATCCAAACTGAACATTCCGGAATTGTAACATAACACATTCTAATATCTGAACTTAACATTCCGGAATGTTAACAAAACATTCTAAAATCAGAACTTAACATTCCGGAATGTTAACATAACACATTCTCAAATCCAAACTGAACATTCCGGAATTGTAACATAACACATTCTAATATCAGAACTTAACATTCCGGAATGTTAACATAACACATTCTAAAATCCAAAACTGAACATTCTGGAATTGTAATTCCATAACACATTCTGAATTCCGAACTAAACATTCCAGAATGTTAACATAACACATTCTCAAATCCAAACTGAACATTCCGGAATTGTAATTCCGTAACACATTCTGAATTCCGAACTAAACATTCCGGAATGTTAACATAACACATTCTAAAATCCAAACTGAACATTCCGGAATTGTAACATAACACATTCTAAAAACTGAACTTAATATTCTGGAATTGTAATTCCGTAACACATTCTGAATTCCGAACTAAACATTCCGGAATGTTAACATAACACATTCTAAAATCCAAACTGAACATTCCGGAATTGTAACATAACACATTCTAAAAACTGAACTTAATATTCTGGAATTGTAATTCCGTAACACATTCTGAATTCCGAACTAAACATTCCGGAATGTTAACATAACACATTCTAAAATCCAAACTGAACATTCCGAAATTGTAACATAACACATTCTAAAAACTGAACTTAATATTCTGGAATTGTAATTCCGTAACACATTCTGAATTCCGAACTAAACATTCCGGAATGTTAACATAACACATTCTAAAATCCAAACTGAACATTCCGGAATTGTAATTCCTTAACACATTCTGAATTCCGAACTAAACATTCTGGAATGTTAACTTAACGCATTCTAAAATCCAAACTGAACATTCCGGAATTGTAATTCCGGAACACATTCTGAATTCCGAACTAAACATTCCGGACATGATAATATAAAACATTCTAAAATCAGAACTTAACATTCCGGAATTGTACTTCCGTAATACATTCTGAATTCCGAACTAATAACATAACACATTCTAAAATCCAAACTGAACATTCCGGAATGTTAACATAACGCATTCCGGAATTGTAATTCCGTAACACATTTTGAATTCCGAAATAAACATTCCGGAATGTTAACATAACGCATTCTAAAATCCAAACTGAACATTCCGGAATTGTAACATAACACATTCTAATATCTGAACTTAACATTCCGGAATGTTAACATAACGCATTCTAAAATCCAAACTGAACATTCCGGATTTGTAACATAACACATTCTAATATCTGAACTTATCATTCCGGAATGTTAACAACACATTCTAAAATCAGAACTTAACATTCTGGAATGTTAACATAACACATTCTAAAATCCAAACAGAACATTCCGGAATTGTAATTCCGTAACACATTCTGAATTCCGAACTAAACATTCCAGAATGTTAACATAACACATTCTAAAATCCAAACTGAACATTCCGGAATAGTAATTCCGTAACACATTCTGAATTCCGAACTAAACATTCCGGAATGTTAACATAACACATTCTAAAATCCAAACTGAACATTCCGGAATTGTAACATAACACATTCTAAAAACTGAACTTAATATTCTGGAATTGTAATTCCGTAACACATTCTGAATTCCGAACTAAACATTCCGGAATGTTAACATAACACATTCTAAAATCCAAACTGAACATTCCGGAATTGTAACATAACACATTCTAAAAACTGAACTTAATATTCTGGAATTGTAATTCCGTAACACATTCTGAATTCCGAACTAAACATTCCGGAATGTTAACATAACACATTCTAAAATCCAAACTGAACATTCCGGAATTGTAACATAACACATTCTAAAAACTGAACTTAATATTCTGGAATTGTAATTCCGTAACACATTCTGAATTCCGAACTAAACATTCCGGAATGTTAACATAACACATTCTAAAATCCAAACTGAACATTCCGGAATTGTAATTCCTTAACACATTCTGAATTCCGAACTAAACATTCTGGAATGTTAACTTAACGCATTCTAAAATCCAAACTGAACATTCCGGAATTGTAATTCCGGAACACATTCTGAATTCCGAACTAAACATTCCGGACATGATAACATAAAACATTCTAAAATCAGAACTTAACATTCCGGAATTGTACTTCCGTAATACATTCTGAATTCCGAACTAATAACATAACACATTCTAAAATCCAAACTGAACATTCCGGAATGTTAACATAACGCATTCCGGAATTGTAATTCCGTAACACATTTTGAATTCCGAAATAAACATTCCGGAATGTTAACATAACGCATTCTAAAATCCAAACTGAACATTCCGGAATTGTAACATAACACATTCTAATATCTGAACTTAACATTCCGGAATGTTAACATAACGCATTCTAAAATCCAAACTGAACATTCCGGAATTGTAACATAACACATTCTAATATCTGAACTTATCATTCCGGAATGTTAACAACACATTCTAAAATCAGAACTTAACATTCTGGAATGTTAACATAACACATTCTAAAATCCAAACAGAACATTCCGGAATTATAATTCCGTAACACATTCTGAATTCCGAACTAAACATTCCAGAATGTTAACATAACACATTCTAAAATCCAAACTGAACATTCCGGAATTGTAATTCCGTAACACATTCTGAATTCCGAACTAAACATTCCGGACATGTTAACATAACACATTCTAAAATCCAAACTGAACATTCCGGAATGTTAACATAACACATTCTAATATCTGAACTTAACATTCCGGAATGTTAACAAAACATTGTAAAATCAGAACTTAACATTCCGGAATGTTAACATAACGCATTCTAAAATCTGTACTTAACATTCCGGAATTGTAATTCCGTAACACATTCTGAATTCCGAACTAAACATTCCGGAATGTTAACATAACACATTCTAAAATCCAAACTTAACATTCTGGAATTGTAACATAACACATTCTGAATTCTGAAGTAAACATTCTGGAATGTTAACATAACGCATTCTAAAATCCAAACTGAACATTGCGGAATTGTAATTCCGTAACACATTCTGAATTCCGAACTAAACATTCCGGAATGTTAACATAACGCATTCTAATATCCAAACTGAACATTCCGGAATTGTAACATAACACATTATAATATCTGAACTTAACATTCCGGAATGTTAACAAAACATTCTAAAATCAGAACTTAACATTCCGTAATGTTAACATAACACATTATCAAATCCAAACTGAACATTCCGGAATTGTAACATAACACATTCTAAAATCCAAACTGAACATTCTGGAATTTTAATTCCATAACACATTCTGAATTCCAAACTAAACATTCCAGAATGTTAACATAACACATTCTAAAATCCAAACTGAACATTCCGGAATTGTAATTCCGTAACACATTCTGAATTCCGAACTAAACATTCCGGAATGTTAACATAACACATTCTAAAATCCAAACTGAACATTCCGGAATTGTAACATAACACATTCTAAAAACTGAACTTAATATTCTGGAATTGTAATTCCGTAACACATTCTGAATTCCGAACTAAACATTCCGGAATGTTAACATAACACATTCTAAAATCCAAACTGAACATTCCGGAATTGTAACATAACACATTCTGAATTCTGAACTAAACATTCCGGAATGTTAACATAACGCATTCTAAAATCCAAACTGAACATTCCGGAATTGTAATTCCGTAACACATTCTGAATTCCGAACTAAACATTCCGGAATGTTAACATAACGCATTCTAATATCCAAACTGAACATTCCGGAATTGTAACATAACACATTCTAATATCTGAACTTAACATTCCGGAATGTTAACAAAACATTCTAAAATCAGAACTTAACATTCCGGAATGTTAACATAACACATTCTCAAATCCAAACTGAACATTCCGGAATTGTAACATAACACATTCTAATATCAGAACTTAACATTCCGGAATGTTAACATAACACATTCTAAAATCCAAAACTGAACATTCTGGAATTGTAATTCCATAACACATTCTGAATTCCGAACTAAACATTCCAGAATGTTAACATAACACATTCTCAAATCCAAACTGAACATTCCGGAATTGTAATTCCGTAACACATTCTGAATTCCGAACTAAACATTCCGGAATGTTAACATAACACATTCTAAAATCCAAACTGAACATTCCGGAATTGTAACATAACACATTCTAAAAACTGAACTTAATATTCTGGAATTGTAATTCCGTAACACATTCTGAATTCCGAACTAAACATTCCGGAATGTTAACATAACACATTCTAAAATCCAAACTGAACATTCCGGAATTGTAACATAACACATTCTAAAAACTGAACTTAATATTCTGGAATTGTAATTCCGTAACACATTCTGAATTCCGAACTAAACATTCCGGAATGTTAACATAACACATTCTAAAATCCAAACTGAACATTCCGGAATTGTAACATAACACATTCTAAAAACTGAACTTAATATTCTGGAATTGTAATTCCGTAACACATTCTGAATTCCGAACTAAACATTCCGGAATGTTAACATAACACATTCTAAAATCCAAACTGAACATTCCGGAATTGTAATTCCTTAACACATTCTGAATTCCGAACTAAACATTCTGGAATGTTAACTTAACGCATTCTAAAATCCAAACTGAACATTCCGGAATTGTAATTCCGGAACACATTCTGAATTCCGAACTAAACATTCCGGACATGATAACATAAAACATTCTAAAATCAGAACTTAACATTCCGGAATTGTACTTCCGTAATACATTCTGAATTCCGAACTAATAACATAACACATTCTAAAATCCAAACTGAACATTCCGGAATGTTAACATAACGCATTCCGGAATTGTAATTCCGTAACACATTTTGAATTCCGAAATAAACATTCCGGAATGTTAACATAACGCATTCTAAAATCCAAACTGAACATTCCGGAATTGTAACATAACACATTCTAATATCTGAACTTAACATTCCGGAATGTTAACATAACGCATTCTAAAATCCAAACTGAACATTCCGGAATTGTAACATAACACATTCTAATATCTGAACTTATCATTCCGGAATGTTAACAACACATTCTAAAATCAGAACTTAACATTCTGGAATGTTAACATAACACATTCTAAAATCCAAACAGAACATTCCGGAATTGTAATTCCGTAACACATTCTGAATTCCGAACTAAACATTCCAGAATGTAAACATAACACATTCTAAAATCCAAACTGAACATTCCGGAATTGTAATTCCGTAACACATTCTGAATTCCGAACTAAACATTCCGGAATGTTAACATAACACATTCTAAAATCCAAACTGAACATTCCGGAATTGTAACATAACACATTCTAAAATCAGAACTTAACATTCCGGAATTGTACTTCCGTAATACATTCTGAATTCCGAACTAATAACATAACACATTCTAAAATCCAAACTGAACATTCCGGAATGTTAACATAACACATTCTAATATCTGAACTTAACATTCCGGAATGTTAACAAAACATTGTAAAATCAGAACTTAACATTCCGGAATGTTAACATAACGCATTCTAAAATCTGTACTTAACATTCCGGAATTGTAATTCCGTAACACATTCTGAATTCCGAACTAAACATTCCGGAATGTTAACATAACACATTCTAAAATCCAAACTTAACATTCTGGAATTGTAACATAACACATTCTGAATTCTGAAGTAAACATTCTGGAATGTTAACATAACGCATTCTAAAATCCAAACTGAACATTGCGGAATTGTAATTCCGTAACACATTCTGAATTCCGAACTAAACATTCCGGAATGTTAACATAACGCATTCTAATATCCAAACTGAACATTCCGGAATTGTAACATAACACATTCTAATATCTGAACTTAACATTCCGGAATGTTAACAAAACATTCTAAAATCAGAACTTAACATTCCGTAATGTTAACATAACACATTATCAAATCCAAACTGAACATTCCGGAATTGTAACATAACACATTCTAAAATCCAAACTGAACATTCTGGAATTGTAATTCCATAACACATTCTGAATTCCAAACTAAACATTCCAGAATGTTAACATAACACATTCTAAAATCCAAACTGAACATTCCGGAATTGTAATTCCGTAACACATTCTGAATTCCGAACTAAACATTCCGGAATGTTAACATAACACATTCTAAAATCCAAACTGAACATTCCGGAATTGTAACATAACACATTCTAAAAACTGAACTTAATATTCTGGAATTGTAATTCCGTAACACATTCTGAATTCCGAACTAAACATTCCGGAATGTTAACATAACACATTCTAAAATCCAAACTGAACATTCCGGAATTGTAACATAACACATTCTGAATTCTGAACTAAACATTCCGGAATGTTAACATAACGCATTCTAAAATCCAAACTGAACATTCCGGAATTGTAATTCCGTAACACATTCTGAATTCCGAACTAAACATTCCGGAATGTTAACATAACGCATTCTAATATCCAAACTGAACATTCCGGAATTGTAACATAACACATTCTAATATCTGAACTTAACATTCCGGAATGTTAACAAAACATTCTAAAATCAGAACTTAACATTCCGGAATGTTAACATAACACATTCTCAAATCCAAACTGAACATTCCGGAATTGTAACATAACACATTCTAATATCAGAACTTAACATTCCGGAATGTTAACATAACACATTCTAAAATCCAAAACTGAACATTCTGGAATTGTAATTCCATAACACATTCTGAATTCCGAACTAAACATTCCAGAATGTTAACATAACACATTCTCAAATCCAAACTGAACATTCCGGAATTGTAACATAACACATTCTAATATCAGAACTTAACATTCCGGAATGTTAACATAACACATTCTAAAATCCAAACTGAACATTCTGGAATTGTAATTCCATAACACATTCTGAATTCCGAACTAAACATTCCAGAATGTTAACATAACACATTCTAAAATCCAAACTGAACATTCCGGAATTGTAATTCCGTAACACATTCTGAATTCCGAACTAAACATTCCGGAATGTTAACATAACACATTCTAAAATCCAAACTGAACATTCCGGAATTGTAACATAACACATTCTAAAAACTGAACTTAATATTCTGGAATTGTAATTCCGTAACACATTCTGAATTCCGAACTAAACATTCCGGAATGTTAACATAACACATTCTAAAATCCAAACTGAACATTCCGGAATTGTAACATAACACCTTCTGAATTCTGAACTAAACATTCCGGAATGTTAACATAACGCATTCTAAAATCCAAACTGAACATTCCGGAATTGTAATTCCGTAACACATTCTGAATTCCGAACTAAACATTCCGGAATGTTAACATAACGCATTCTAATATCCAAACTGAACATTCCGGAATTGTAACATAACACATTCTAATATCTGAACTTAACATTCCGGAATGTTAACATAACGCATTCTAAAATCCAAACTGAACATTCCGGAATTGTAACATAACACATTCTAATATCTGAACTTATCATTCCGGAATGTTAACAACACATTCTAAAATCAGAACTTAACATTCTGGAATGTTAACATAACACATTCTAAAATCCAAACAGAACATTCCGGAATTGTAATTCCGTAACACATTCTGAATTCCGAACTAAACATTCCAGAATGTTAACATAACACATTCTAAAATCCAAACTGAACATTCCGGAATTGTAATTCCGTAACACATTCTGAATTCCGAACTAAACATTCCGGACATGTTAACATAACACATTCTAAAATCCAAACTGAACATTCCGGAATGTTAACATAACACATTCTAAAATCAGAACTTAACATTCCGGAATTGTACTTCCGTAATACATTCTGAATTCCGAACTAATAACATAACACATTCTAAAATCCAAACTGAACATTCCGGAATGTTAACATAACACATTCTAATATCTGAACTTAACATTCCGGAATGTTAACAAAACATTGTAAAATCAGAACTTAACATTCCGGAATGTTAACATAACGCATTCTAAAATCTGTACTTAACATTCCGGAATTGTAATTCCGTAACACATTCTGAATTCCGAACTAAACATTCCGGAATGTTAACATAACACATTCTAAAATCCAAACTTAACATTCTGGAATTGTAACATAACACATTCTGAATTCTGAAGTAAACATTCTGGAATGTTAACATAACGCATTCTAAAATCCAAACTGAACATTGCGGAATTGTAATTCCGTAAGACATTCTGAATTCCGAACTAAACATTCCGGAATGTTAACATAACGCATTCTAATATCCAAACTGAACATTCCGGAATTGTAACATAACACATTCTAATATCTGAACTTAACATTCCGGAATGTTAACAAAACATTCTAAAATCAGAACTTAACATTCCGTAATGTTAACATAACACATTATCAAATCCAAACTGAACATTCCGGAATTGTAACATAACACATTCTAAAATCCAAACTGAACATTCCGGAATTGTAATTCCGTAACACATTCTGAATTCCGAACTAAACATTCCGGAATGTTAACATAACACATTCTAAAATCCAAACTGAACATTCCGGAATTGTAACATAACACATTCTAAAAACTGAACTTAATATTCTGGAATTGTAATTCCGTAACACATTCTGAATTCCGAACTAAACATTCCGGAATGTTAACATAACACATTCTAAAATCCAAACTGAACATTCCGGAATTGTAACATAACACATTCTGAATTCTGAACTAAACATTCCGGAATGTTAACATAACGCATTCTAAAATCCAAACTGAACATTCCGGAATTGTAATTCCGTAACACATTCTGAATTCCGAACTAAACATTCCGGAATGTTAACATAACGCATTCTAATATCCAAACTGAACATTCCGGAATTGTAACATAACACATTCTAATATCTGAACTTAACATTCCGGAATGTTAACAAAACATTCTAAAATCAGAACTTAACATTCCGGAATGTTAACATAACACATACTCAAATCCAAACTGAACATTCCGGAATTGTAACATAACACATTCTAATATCAGAACTTAACATTCCGGAATGTTAACATAACACATTCTAAAATCCAAAACTGAACATTCTGGAATTGTAATTCCATAACACATTCTGAATTCCGAACTAAACATTCCAGAATGTTAACATAACACATTCTCAAATCCAAACTGAACATTCCGGAATTGTAATTCCGTAACACATTCTGAATTCCGAACTAAACATTCCGGAATGTTAACATAACACATTCTAAAATCCAAACTGAACATTCCGGAATTGTAACATAACACATTCTAAAAACTGAACTTAATATTCTGGAATTGTAATTCCGTAACACATTCTGAATTCCGAACTAAACATTCCGGAATGTTAACATAACACATTCTAAAATCCAAACTGAACATTCCGGAATTGTAACATAACACATTCTAAAAACTGAACTTAATATTCTGGAATTGTAATTCCGTAACACATTCTGAATTCCGAACTAAACATTCCGGAATGTTAACATAACACATTCTAAAATCCAAACTGAACATTCCGGAATTGTAACATAACACATTCTAATATCTGAACTTAACATTCCGGAATGTTAACAAAACATTCTAAAATCAGAACTTAACATTCCGTAATGTTAACATAACACATTATCAAATCCAAACTGAACATTCCGGAATTGTAACATAACACATTCTAAAATCCAAACTGAACATTCTGGAATTGTAATTCCATAACACATTCTGAATTCCAAACTAAACATTCCAGAATGTTAACATAACACATTCTAAAATCCAAACTGAACATTCCGGAATTGTAATTCCGTAACACATTCTGAATACCGAACTAAACATTCCGGAATGTTAACATAACACATTCTAAAATCCAAACTGAACATTCCGGAATTGTAACATAACACATTCTAAAAACTGAACTTAATATTCTGGAATTGTAATTCCGTAACACATTCTGAATTCCGAACTAAACATTCCGGAATGTTAACATAACACATTCTAAAATCCAAACTGAACATTCCGGAATTGTAACATAACACATTCTAATATCTGAACTTAACATTCCGGAATGTTAACAAAACATTCTAAAATCAGAACTTAACATTCCGTAATGTTAACATAACACATTCTAAAATCCAAAACTGAACATTCTGGAATTGTAATTCCATAACACATTCTGAATTCCGAACTAAACATTCCAGAATGTTAACATAACACATTCTCAAATCCAAACTGAACATTCCGGAATTGTAATTCCGTAACACATTCTGAATTCCGAACTAAACATTCCGGAATGTTAACATAACACATTCTAAAATCCAAACTGAACATTCCGGAATTGTAACATAACACATTCTAAAAACTGAACTTAATATTCTGGAATTGTAATTCCGTAACACATTCTGAATTCCGAACTAAACATTCCGGAATGTTAACATAACACATTCTAAAATCCAAACTGAACATTCCGGAATTGTAACATAACACATTCTAAAAACTGAACTTAATATTCTGGAATTGTAATTCCGTAACACATTCTGAATTCCGAACTAAACATTCCGGAATGTTAACATAACACATTCTAAAATCCAAACTGAACATTCCGGAATTGTAACATAACACATTCTAATATCTGAACTTAACATTCCGGAATGTTAACAAAACATTCTAAAATCAGAACTTAACATTCCGTAATGTTAACATAACACATTATCAAATCCAAACTGAACATTCCGGAATTGTAACATAACACATTCTAAAATCCAAACTGAACATTCTGGAATTGTAATTCCATAACACATTCTGAATTCCAAACTAAACATTCCAGAATGTTAACATAACACATTCTAAAATCCAAACTGAACATTCCGGAATTGTAATTCCGTAACACATTCTGAATTCCGAACTAAACATTCCGGAATGTTAACATAACACATTCTAAAATCCAAACTGAACATTCCGGAATTGTAACATAACACATTCTAAAAACTGAACTTAATATTCTGGAATTGTAATTCCGTAACACATTCTGAATTCCGAACTAAACATTCCGGAATGTTAACATAACACATTCTAAAATCCAAACTGAACATTCCGGAATTGTAACATAACACATTCTGAATTCTGAACTAAACATTCCGGAATGTTAACATAACGCATTCTAAAATCCAAACTGAACATTCCGGAATTGTAATTCCGTAACACATTCTGAATTCCGAACTAAACATTCCGGAATGTTAACATAACGCATTCTAATATCCAAACTGAACATTCCGGAATTGTAACATAACACATTCTAATATCTGAACTTAACATTCCAGAATGTTAACAAAACATTCTAAAATCAGAACTTAACATTCCGGAATGTTAACATAACACATTCTCAAATCCAAACTGAACATTCCGGAATTGTAACATAACACATTCTAATATCAGAACTTAACATTCCGGAATGTTAACATAACACATTCTAAAATCCAAAACTGAACATTCTGGAATTGTAATTCCATAACACATTCTGAATTCCGAACTAAACATTCCAGAATGTTAACATAACACATTCTCAAATCCAAACTGAACATTCCGGAATTGTAATTCCGTAACACATTCTGAATTCCGAACTAAACATTCCGGAATGTTAACATAACACATTCTAAAATCCAAACTGAACATTCCGGAATTGTAACATAACACATTCTAAAAACTGAACTTAATATTCTGGAATTGTAATTCCGTAACACATTCTGAATTCCGAACTAAACATTCCGGAATGTTAACATAACACATTCTAAAATCCAAACTGAACATTCCGGAATTGTAACATAACACATTCTAAAAACTGAACTTAATATTCTGGAATTGTAATTCCGTAACACATTCTGAATTCCGAACTAAACATTCCGGAATGTTAACATAACACATTCTAAAATCCAAACTGAACATTCCGGAATTGTAACATAACACATTCTAATATCTGAACTTAACATTCCGGAATGTTAACAAAACATTCTAAAATCAGAACTTAACATTCCGTAATGTTAACATAACACATTATCAAATCCAAACTGAACATTCCGGAATTGTAACATAACACATTCTAAAATCCAAACTGAACATTCTGGAATTGTAATTCCATAACACATTCTGAATTCCAAACTAAACATTCCAGAATGTTAACATAACACATTCTAAAATCCAAACTGAACATTCCGGAATTGTAATTCCGTAACACATTCTGAATTCCGAACTAAACATTCCGGAATGTTAACATAACACATTCTAAAATCCAAACTGAACATTCCGGAATTGTAACATAACACATTCTAATATCTGAACTTAACATTCCGGAATGTTAACAAAACATTCTAAAATCAGAACTTAACATTCCGTAATGTTAACATAACACATTATCAAATCCAAACTGAACATTCCGGAATTGTAACATAACACATTCTAAAATCCAAACTGAACATTCTGGAATTGTAATTCCATAACACATTCTGAATTCCAAACTAAACATTCCAGAATGTTAACATAACACATTCTAAAATCCAAACTGAACATTCCGGAATTGTAATTCCGTAACACATTCTGAATTCCGAACTAAACATTCCGGAATGTTAACATAACACATTCTAAAATCCAAACTGAACATTCCGGAATTGTAACATAACACATTCTAAAAACTGAACTTAATATTCTGGAATTGTAATTCCGTAACACATTCTGAATTCCGAACTAAACATTCCGGAATGTTAACATAACACATTCTAAAATCCAAACTGAACATTCCGGAATTGTAACATAACACATTCTGAATTCTGAACTAAACATTCCGGAATGTTAACATAACGCATTCTAAAATCCAAACTGAACATTCCGGAATTGTAACATAACACATTCTAAAAACTGAATTTAATATTCTGGAATTGTAATTCCGTAACACATTCTGAATTCCGAACTAAACATTCCGGAATGTTAACATAACACATTCTAAAATCCAAACTGAACATTCCGGAATTGTAACATAACACATTCTAATATCTGAACTTAACATTCCGGAATGTTAACAAAACATTCTAAAATCAGAACTTAACATTCCGTAATGTTAACATAACACATTCTAAAATCCAAAACTGAACATTCTGGAATTGTAATTCCATAACACATTCTGAATTCCGAACTAAACATTCCAGAATGTTAACATAACACATTCTCAAATCCAAACTGAACATTCCGGAATTGTAATTCCGTAACACATTCTGAATTCCGAACTAAACATTCCGGAATGTTAACATAGCACATTCTAAAATCCAAACTGAACATTCCGGAATTGTAACATAACACATTCTAAAAACTGAACTTAATATTCTGGAATTGTAATTCCGTAACACATTCTGAATTCCGAACTAAACATTCCGGAATGTTAACATAACACATTCTAAAATCCAAACTGAACATTCCGGAATTGTAACATAACACATTCTAAAAACTGAACTTAATATTCTGGAATTGTAATTCCGTAACACATTCTGAATTCCGAACTAAACATTCCGGAATGTTAACATAACACATTCTAAAATCCAAACTGAACATTCCGGAATTGTAACATAACACATTCTAATATCTGAACTTAACATTCCGGAATGTTAACAAAACATTCTAAAATCAGAACTTAACATTCCGGAATGTTAACATAACACATTCTCAAATCCAAACTGAACATTCCGGAATTGTAACATAACACATTCTAATATCAGAACTTAACATTCCGGAATGTTAACATAACACATTCTAAAATCCAAAACTGAACATTCTGGAATTGTAATTCCATAACACATTCTGAATTCCGAACTAAACATTCCAGAATGTTAACATAACACATTCTCAAATCCAAACTGAACATTCCGGAATTGTAATTCCGTAACACATTCTGAATTCCGAACTAAACATTCCGGAATGTTAACATAACACATTCTAAAATCCAAACTGAACATTCCGGAATTGTAACATAACACATTCTAAAAACTGAACTTAATATTCTGGAATTGTAATTCCGTAACACATTCTGAATTCCGAACTAAACATTCCGGAATGTTAACATAACACATTCTAAAATCCAAACTGAACATTCCGGAATTGTAACATAACACATTCTAAAAACTGAACTTAATATTCTGGAATTGTAATTCCGTAACACATTCTGAATTCCGAACTAAACATTCCGGAATGTTAACATAACACATTCTAAAATCCAAACTGAACATTCCGGAATTGTAACATAACACATTCTAATATCTGAACTTAACATTCCGGAATGTTAACAAAACATTCTAAAATCAGAACTTAACATTCCGTAATGTTAACATAACACATTATCAAATCCAAACTGAACATTCCGGAATTGTAACATAACACATTCTAAAATCCAAACTGAACATTCTGGAATTGTAATTCCATAACACATTCTGAATTCCAAACTAAACATTCCAGAATGTTAACATAACACATTCTAAAATCCAAACTGAACATTCCGGAATTGTAATTCCGTAACACATTCTGAATTCCGAACTAAACATTCCGGAATGTTAACATAACACATTCTAAAATCCAAACTGAACATTCCAGAATTGTAACATAACACATTCTAAAAACTGAACTTAATATTCTGGAATTGTAATTCCGTAACACATTCTGAATTCCGAACTAAACATTCCGGAATGTTAACATAACACATTCTAAAATCCAAACTGAACATTCCGGAATTGTAACATAAAACATTCTAATATCTGAACTTAACATTCCGGAATGTTAACAAAACATTCTAAAATCAGAACTTAACATTCCGTAATGTTAACATAACACATTCTAAAATCCAAAACTGAACATTCTGGAATTGTAATTCCATAACACATTCTGAATTCCGAACTAAACATTCCAGAATGTTAACATAACACATTCTCAAATCCAAACTGAACATTCCGGAATTGTAATTCCGTAACACATTCTGAATTCCGAACTAAACATTCCGGAATGTTAACATAACACATTCTAAAATCCAAACTGAACATTCCGGAATTGTAACATAACACATTCTAATATCTGAACTTAACATTCCGGAATGTTAACAAAACATTCTAAAATCAGAACTTAACATTCCGTAATGTTAACATAACACATTCTAAAATCCAAAACTGAACATTCTGGAATTGTAATTCCATAACACATTCTGAATTCCGAACTAAACATTCCAGAATGTTAACATAACACATTCTCAAATCCAAACTGAACATTCCGGAATTGTAATTCCGTAACACATTCTGAATTCCGAACTAAACATTCCGGAATGTTAACATAACACATTCTAAAATCCAAACTGAACATTCCGGAATTGTAACATAACACATTCTAAAAACTGAACTTAATATTCTGGAATTGTAATTCCGTAACACATTCTGAATTCCGAACTAAACATTCCGGAATGTTAACATAACACATTCTAAAATCCAAACTGAACATTCCGGAATTGTAACATAACACATTCTAAAAACTGAACTTAATATTCTGGAATTGTAATTCCGTAACACATTCTGAATTCCGAACTAAACATTCCGGAATGTTAACATAACACATTCTAAAATCCAAACTGAACATTCCGGAATTGTAACATAACACATTCTAATATCTGAACTTAACATTCCGGAATGTTAACAAAACATTCTAAAATCAGAACTTAACATTCCGTAATGTTAACATAACACATTATCAAATCCAAACTGAACATTCCGGAATTGTAACATAACACATTCTAAAATCCAAACTGAACATTCTGGAATTGTAATTCCATAACACATTCTGAATTCCAAACTAAACATTCCAGAATGTTAACATAACACATTCTAAAATCCAAACTGAACATTCCGGAATTGTAATTCCGTAACACATTCTGAATTCCGAACTAAACATTCCGGAATGTTAACATAACACATTCTAAAATCCAAACTGAACATTCCGGAATTGTAACATAACACATTCTAAAAACTGAACTTAATATTCTGGAATTGTAATTCCGTAACACATTCTGAATTCCGAACTAAACATTCCGGAATGTTAACATAACACATTCTAAAATCCAAACTGAACATTCCGGAATTGTAACATAACACATTCTGAATTCTGAACTAAACATTCCGGAATGTTAACATAACGCATTCTAAAATCCAAACTGAACATTCCGGAATTGTAACATAACACATTCTAAAAACTGAATTTAATATTCTGGAATTGTAATTCCGTAACACATTCTGAATTCCGAACTAAACATTCCGGAATGTTAACATAACACATTCTAAAATCCAAACTGAACATTCCGGAATTGTAACATAACACATTCTAATATCTGAACTTAACATTCCGGAATGTTAACAAAACATTCTAAAATCAGAACTTAACATTCCGTAATGTTAACATAACACATTCTAAAATCCAAAACTGAACATTCTGGAATTGTAATTCCATAACACATTCTGAATTCCGAACTAAACATTCCAGAATGTTAACATAACACATTCTCAAATCCAAACTGAACATTCCGGAATTGTAATTCCGTAACACATTCTGAATTCCGAACTAAACATTCCGGAATGTTAACATAACACATTCTAAAATCCAAACTGAACATTCCGGAATTGTAACATAACACATTCTAAAAACTGAACTTAATATTCTGGAATTGTAATTCCGTAACACATTCTGAATTCCGAACTAAACATTCCGGAATGTTAACATAACACATTCTAAAATCCAAACTGAACATTCCGGAATTGTAACATAACACATTCTAAAAACTGAACTTAATATTCTGGAATTGTAATTCCGTAACACATTCTGAATTCCGAACTAAACATTCCGGAATGTTAACATAACACATTCTAAAATCCAAACTGAACATTCCGGAATTGTAACATAACACATTCTAATATCTGAACTTAACATTCCGGAATGTTAACAAAACATTCTAAAATCAGAACTTAACATTCCGTAATGTTAACATAACACATTATCAAATCCAAACTGAACATTCCGGAATTGTAACATAACACATTCTAATATCAGAACTTAACATTCCGGAATGTTAACATAACACATTCTAAAATCCAAAACTGAACATTCTGGAATTGTAATTCCATAACACATTCTGAATTCCGAACTAAACATTCCAGAATGTTAACATAACACATTCTCAAATCCAAACTGAACATTCCGGAATTGTAATTCCGTAACACATTCTGAATTCCGAACTAAACATTCCGGAATGTTAACATAACACATTCTAAAATCCAAACTGAACATTCCGGAATTGTAACATAACACATTCTAAAAACTGAACTTAATATTCTGGAATTGTAATTCCGTAACACATTCTGAATTCCGAACTAAACATTCCGGAATGTTAACATAACACATTCTAAAATCCAAACTGAACATTCCGGAATTGTAACATAACACATTCTAAAAACTGAACTTAATATTCTGGAATTGTAATTCCGTAACACATTCTGAATTCCGAACTAAACATTCCGGAATGTTAACATAACACATTCTAAAATCCAAACTGAACATTCCGGAATTGTAACATAACACATTCTAATATCTGAACTTAACATTCCGGAATGTTAACAAAACATTCTAAAATCAGAACTTAACATTCCGTAATGTTAACATAACACATTATCAAATCCAAACTGAACATTCCGGAATTGTAACATAACACATTCTAAAATCCAAACTGAACATTCTGGAATTGTAATTCCATAACACATTCTGAATTCCAAACTAAACATTCCAGAATGTTAACATAACACATTCTAAAATCCAAACTGAACATTCCGGAATTGTAATTCCGTAACACATTCTGAATTCCGAACTAAACATTCCGGAATGTTAACATAACACATTCTAAAATCCAAACTGAACATTCCAGAATTGTAACATAACACATTCTAAAAACTGAACTTAATATTCTGGAATTGTAATTCCGTAACACATTCTGAATTCCGAACTAAACATTCCGGAATGTTAACATAACACATTCTAAAATCCAAACTGAACATTCCGGAATTGTAACATAAAACATTCTAATATCTGAACTTAACATTCCGGAATGTTAACAAAACATTCTAAAATCAGAACTTAACATTCCGTAATGTTAACATAACACATTCTAAAATCCAAAACTGAACATTCTGGAATTGTAATTCCATAACACATTCTGAATTCCGAACTAAACATTCCAGAATGTTAACATAACACATTCTCAAATCCAAACTGAACATTCCGGAATTGTAATTCCGTAACACATTCTGAATTCCGAACTAAACATTCCGGAATGTTAACATAACACATTCTAAAATCCAAACTGAACATTCCGGAATTGTAACATAACACATTCTAATATCTGAACTTAACATTCCGGAATGTTAACAAAACATTCTAAAATCAGAACTTAACATTCCGTAATGTTAACATAACACATTCTAAAATCCAAAACTGAACATTCTGGAATTGTAATTCCATAACACATTCTGAATTCCGAACTAAACATTCCAGAATGTTAACATAACACATTCTCAAATCCAAACTGAACATTCCGGAATTGTAATTCCGTAACACATTCTGAATTCCGAACTAAACATTCCGGAATGTTAACATAACACATTCTAAAATCCAAACTGAACATTCCGGAATTGTAACATAACACATTCTAAAAACTGAACTTAATATTCTGGAATTGTAATTCCGTAACACATTCTGAATTCCGAACTAAACATTCCGGAATGTTAACATAACACATTCTAAAATCCAAACTGAACATTCCGGAATTGTAACATAACACATTCTAAAAACTGAACTTAATATTCTGGAATTGTAATTCCGTAACACATTCTGAATTCCGAACTAAACATTCCGGAATGTTAACATAACACATTCTAAAATCCAAACTGAACATTCCGGAATTGTAACATAACACATTCTAATATCTGAACTTAACATTCCGGAATGTTAACAAAACATTCTAAAATCAGAACTTAACATTCCGTAATGTTAACATAACACATTATCAAATCCAAACTGAACATTCCGGAATTGTAACATAACACATTCTAAAATCCAAACTGAACATTCTGGAATTGTAATTCCATAACACATTCTGAATTCCAAACTAAACATTCCAGAATGTTAACATAACACATTCTAAAATCCAAACTGAACATTCCGGAATTGTAATTCCGTAACACATTCTGAATTCCGAACTAAACATTCCGGAATGTTAACATAACACATTCTAAAATCCAAACTGAACATTCCGGAATTGTAACATAACACATTCTAAAAACTGAACTTAATATTCTGGAATTGTAATTCCGTAACACATTCTGAATTCCGAACTAAACATTCCGGAATGTTAACATAACACATTCTAAAATCCAAACTGAACATTCCGGAATTGTAACATAACACATTCTGAATTCTGAACTAAACATTCCGGAATGTTAACATAACGCATTCTAAAATCCAAACTGAACATTCCGGAATTGTAACATAACACATTCTAAAAACTGAATTTAATATTCTGGAATTGTAATTCCGTAACACATTCTGAATTCCGAACTAAACATTCCGGAATGTTAACATAACACATTCTAAAATCCAAACTGAACATTCCGGAATTGTAACATAACACATTCTAATATCTGAACTTAACATTCCGGAATGTTAACAAAACATTCTAAAATCAGAACTTAACATTCCGTAATGTTAACATAACACATTCTAAAATCCAAAACTGAACATTCTGGAATTGTAATTCCATAACACATTCTGAATTCCGAACTAAACATTCCAGAATGTTAACATAACACATTCTCAAATCCAAACTGAACATTCCGGAATTGTAATTCCGTAACACATTCTGAATTCCGAACTAAACATTCCGGAATGTTAACATAACACATTCTAAAATCCAAACTGAACATTCCGGAATTGTAACATAACACATTCTAAAAACTGAACTTAATATTCTGGAATTGTAATTCCGTAACACATTCTGAATTCCGAACTAAACATTCCGGAATGTTAACATAACACATTCTAAAATCCAAACTGAACATTCCGGAATTGTAACATAACACATTCTAAAAACTGAACTTAATATTCTGGAATTGTAATTCCGTAACACATTCTGAATTCCGAACTAAACATTCCGGAATGTTAACATAACACATTCTAAAATCCAAACTGAACATTCCGGAATTGTAACATAACACATTCTAATATCTGAACTTAACATTCCGGAATGTTAACAAAACATTCTAAAATCAGAACTTAACATTCCGTAATGTTAACATAACACATTATCAAATCCAAACTGAACATTCCGGAATTGTAACATAACACATTCTAAAATCCAAACTGAACATTCTGGAATTGTAATTCCATAACACATTCTGAATTCCAAACTAAACATTCCAGAATGTTAACATAACACATTCTAAAATCCAAACTGAACATTCCGGAATTGTAATTCCGTAACACATTCTGAATTCCGAACTAAACATTCCGGAATGTTAACATAACACATTCTAAAATCCAAACTGAACATTCCGGAATTGTAACATAACACATTCTAAAAACTGAACTTAATATTCTGGAATTGTAATTCCGTAACACATTCTGAATTCCGAACTAAACATTCCGGAATGTTAACATAACACATTCTAAAATCCAAACTGAACATTCCGGAATTGTAACATAACACATTCTGAATTCTGAACTAAACATTCCGGAATGTTAACATAACGCATTCTAAAATCCAAACTGAACATTCCGGAATTGTAATTCCGTAACACATTCTGAATTCCGAACTAAACATTCCGGAATGTTAACATAACGCATTCTAATATCCAAACTGAACATTCCGGAATTGTAACATAACACATTCTAATATCTGAACTTAACATTCCAGAATGTTAACAAAACATTCTAAAATCAGAACTTAACATTCCGGAATGTTAACATAACACATTCTCAAATCCAAACTGAACATTCCGGAATTGTAACATAACACATTCTAATATCAGAACTTAACATTCCGGAATGTTAACATAACACATTCTAAAATCCAAAACTGAACATTCTGGAATTGTAATTCCATAACACATTCTGAATTCCGAACTAAACATTCCAGAATGTTAACATAACACATTCTCAAATCCAAACTGAACATTCCGGAATTGTAATTCCGTAACACATTCTGAATTCCGAACTAAACATTCCGGAATGTTAACATAACACATTCTAAAATCCAAACTGAACATTCCGGAATTGTAACATAACACATTCTAAAAACTGAACTTAATATTCTGGAATTGTAATTCCGTAACACATTCTGAATTCCGAACTAAACATTCCGGAATGTTAACATAACACATTCTAAAATCCAAACTGAACATTCCGGAATTGTAACATAACACATTCTAAAAACTGAACTTAATATTCTGGAATTGTAATTCCGTAACACATTCTGAATTCCGAACTAAACATTCCGGAATGTTAACATAACACATTCTAAAATCCAAACTGAACATTCCGGAATTGTAACATAACACATTCTAATATCTGAACTTAACATTCCGGAATGTTAACAAAACATTCTAAAATCAGAACTTAACATTCCGTAATGTTAACATAACACATTATCAAATCCAAAACTGAACATTCTGGAATTGTAATTCCATAACACATTCTGAATTCCGAACTAAACATTCCAGAATGTTAACATAACACATTCTCAAATCCAAACTGAACATTCCGGAATTGTAATTCCGTAACACATTCTGAATTCCGAACTAAACATTCCGGAATGTTAACATAACACATTCTAAAATCCAAACTGAACATTCCGGAATTGTAACATAACACATTCTAAAAACTGAACTTAATATTCTGGAATTGTAATTCCGTAACACATTCTGAATTCCGAACTAAACATTCCGGAATGTTAACATAACACATTCTAAAATCCAAACTGAACATTCCGGAATTGTAACATAACACATTCTAAAAACTGAACTTAATATTCTGGAATTGTAATTCCGTAACACATTCTGAATTCCGAACTAAACATTCCGGAATGTTAACATAACACATTCTAAAATCCAAACTGAACATTCCGGAATTGTAACATAACACATTCTAATATCTGAACTTAACATTCCGGAATGTTAACAAAACATTCTAAAATCAGAACTTAACATTCCGTAATGTTAACATAACACATTATCAAATCCAAACTGAACATTCCGGAATTGTAACATAACACATTCTAAAATCCAAACTGAACATTCTGGAATTGTAATTCCATAACACATTCTGAATTCCAAACTAAACATTCCAGAATGTTAACATAACACATTCTAAAATCCAAACTGAACATTCCGGAATTGTAATTCCGTAACACATTCTGAATTCCGAACTAAACATTCCGGAATGTTAACATAACACATTCTAAAATCCAAACTGAACATTCCGGAATTGTAACATAACACATTCTAAAAACTGAACTTAATATTCTGGAATTGTAATTCCGTAACACATTCTGAATTCCGAACTAAACATTCCGGAATGTTAACATAACACATTCTAAAATCCAAACTGAACATTCCGGAATTGTAACATAACACATTCTGAATTCTGAACTAAACATTCCGGAATGTTAACATAACGCATTCTAAAATCCAAACTGAACATTCCGGAATTGTAATTCCGTAACACATTCTGAATTCCGAACTAAACATTCCGGAATGTTAACATAACGCATTCTAATATCCAAACTGAACATTCCGGAATTGTATCATAACACATTCTAATATCTGAACTTAACATTCCGGAATGTTAACAAAACATTCTAAAATCAGAACTTAACATTCCGGAATGTTAACATAACACATTCTAAAATCCAAAACTGAACATTCTGGAATTGTAATTCCATAACACATTCTGAATTCCGAACTAAACATTCCAGAATGTTAACATAACACATTCTCAAATCCAAACTGAACATTCCGGAATTGTAATTCCGTAACACATTCTGAATTCCGAACTAAACATTCCGGAATGTTAACATAACACATTCTAAAATCCAAACTGAACATTCCGGAATTGTAACATAACACATTCTAAAAACTGAACTTAATATTCTGGAATTGTAATTCCGTAACACATTCTGAATTCCGAACTAAACATTCCGGAATGTTAACATAACACATTCTAAAATCCAAACTGAACATTCCGGAATTGTAACATAACACATTCTAAAAACTGAACTTAATATTCTGGAATTGTAATTCCGTAACACATTCTGAATTCCGAACTAAACATTCCGGAATGTTAACATAACACATTCTAAAATCCAAACTGAACATTCCGGAATTGTAACATAACACATTCTAATATCTGAACTTAACATTCCGGAATGTTAACAAAACATTCTAAAATCAGAACTTAACATTCCGTAATATTAACATAACACATTATCAAATCCAAACTGAACATTCCGGAATTGTAACATAACACATTCTAAAATCCAAACTGAACATTCTGGAATTGTAATTCCATAACACATTCTGAATTCCAAACTAAACATTCCAGAATGTTAACATAACACATTCTAAAATCCAAACTGAACATTCCGGAATTGTAATTCCGTAACACATTCTGAATTCCGAACTAAACATTCCGGAATGTTAACATAACACATTCTAAAATCCAAACTGAACATTCCGGAATTGTAACATAACACATTCTAAAAACTGAACTTAATATTCTGGAATTGTAATTCCGTAACACATTCTGAATTCCGAACTAAACATTCCGGAATGTTAACATAACACATTCTAAAATCCAAACTGAACATTCCGGAATTGTAACATAACACATTCTGAATTCTGAACTAAACATTCCGGAATGTTAACATAACGCATTCTAAAATCCAAACTGAACATTCCGGAATTGTAACATAACACATTCTAATATCAGAACTTAACATTCCGGAATGTTAACATAACACATTCTAAAATCCAAAACTGAACATTCTGGAATTGTAATTCCATAACACATTCTGAATTCCGAACTAAACATTCCAGAATGTTAACATAACACATTCTCAAATCCAAACTGAACATTCCGGAATTGTAATTCCGTAACACATTCTGAATTCCGAACTAAACATTCCGGAATGTTAACATAACACATTCTAAAATCCAAACTGAACATTCCGGAATTGTAACATAACACATTCTAAAAACTGAACTTAATATTCTGGAATTGTAATTCCGTAACACATTCTGAATTCCGAACTAAACATTCCGGAATGTTAACATAACACATTCTAAAATCCAAACTGAACATTCCGGAATTGTAACATAACACATTCTAAAAACTGAACTTAATATTCTGGAATTGTAATTCCGTAAGACATTCTGAATTCCGAACTAAACATTCCGGAATGTTAACAAAACATTGTAAAATCAGAACTTAACATTCCGGAATGTTAACATAACGCATTCTAAAATCTGTACTTAACATTCCGGAATTGTAATTCCGTAACACATTCTGAATTCCGAACTAAACATTCCGGAATGTTAACATAACACATTCTAAAATCCAAACTTAACATTCTGGAATTGTAACATAACACATTCTGAATTCTGAAGTAAACATTCTGGAATGTTAACATAACGCATTCTAAAATCCAAACTGAACATTGCGGAATTGTAATTCCGTAACACATTCTGAATTCCGAACTAAACATTCCGGAATGTTAACATAACGCATTCTAATATCCAAACTGAACATTCCGGAATTGTAACATAACACATTCTAAAAACTGAACTTAATATTCTGGAATTGTAATTCCGTAACACATTCTGAATTCCGAACTAAACATTCCGGAATGTTAACATAACACATTCTAAAATCCAAACTGAACATTCCGGAATTGTAACATAACACATTCTAAAAACTGAACTTAATATTCTGGAATTGTAATTCCGTAACACATTCTGAATTCCGAACTAAACATTCCGGAATGTTAACATAACACATTCTAAAATCCAAACTGAACATTCCGGAATTGTAACATAACACATTCTAATATCTGAACTTAACATTCCGGAATGTTAACAAAACATTCTAAAATCAGAACTTAACATTCCGTAATGTTAACATAACACATTATCAAATCCAAACTGAACATTCCGGAATTGTAACATAACACATTCTAAAATCCAAACTGAACATTCTGGAATTGTAATTCCATAACACATTCTGAATTCCAAACTAAACATTCCAGAATGTTAACATAACACATTCTAAAATCCAAACTGAACATTCCGGAATTGTAATTCCGTAACACATTCTGAATTCCGAACTAAACATTCCGGAATGTTAACATAACACATTCTAAAATCCAAACTGAACATTCCGGAATTGTAACATAACACATTCTAAAAACTGAACTTAATATTCTGAAATTGTAATTCCGTAACACATTCTGAATTCCGAACTAAACATTCCGGAATGTTAACATAACACATTCTAAAATCCAAACTGAACATTCCGGAATTGTAACATAACACATTCTGAATTCTGAACTAAACATTCCGGAATGTTAACATAACGCATTCTAAAATCCAAACTGAACATTCCGGAATTGTAATTCCGTAACACATTCTGAATTCCGAACTAAACATTCCGGAATGTTAACATAACGCATTCTAATATCCAAACTGAACATTCCGGAATTGTAACATAACACATTCTAATATCTGAATTTAACATTCCGGAATGTTAACAAAACATTCTAAAATCAGAACTTAACATTCCGGAATGTTAACATAACACATTCTCAAATCCAAACTGAACATTCCGGAATTGTAACATAACACATTCTAATATCAGAACTTAACATTCCGGAATGTTAACATAACACATTCTAAAATCCAAAACTGAACATTCTGGAATTGTAATTCCATAACACATTCTGAATTCCGAACTAAACATTCCAGAATGGTAACATAACACATTCTCAAATCCAAACTGAACATTCCGGAATTGTAATTCCGTAACACATTCTGAATTCCGAACTAAACATTCCGGAATGTTAACATAACACATTCTAAAATCCAAACTGAACATTCCGGAATTGTAACATAACACATTCTAAAAACTGAACTTAATATTCTGGAATTGTAATTCCGTAACACATTCTGAATTCCGAACTAAACATTCCGGAATGTTAACATAACACATTCTAAAATCCAAACTGAACATTCCGGAATTGTAACATAACACATTCTAAAAACTGAACTTAATATTCTGGAATTGTAATTCCGTAACACATTCTGAATTCCGAACTAAACATTCCGGAATGTTAACATAACACATTCTAAAATCCAAACTGAACATTCCGAAATTGTAACATAACACATTCTAAAAACTGAACTTAATATTCTGGAATTGTAATTCCGTAACACATTCTGAATTCCGAACTAAACATTCCGGAATGTTAACATAACACATTCTAAAATCCAAACTGAACATTCCGGAATTGTAATTCCTTAACACATTCTGAATTCCGAACTAAACATTCTGGAATGTTAACTTAACGCATTCTAAAATCCAAACTGAACATTCCGGAATTGTAATTCCGGAACACATTCTGAATTCCGAACTAAACATTCCGGACATGATAATATAAAACATTCTAAAATCAGAACTTAACATTCCGGAATTGTACTTCCGTAATACATTCTGAATTCCGAACTAATAACATAACACATTCTAAAATCCAAACTGAACATTCCGGAATGTTAACATAACGCATTCCGGAATTGTAATTCCGTAACACATTTTGAATTCCGAAATAAACATTCCGGAATGTTAACATAACGCATTCTAAAATCCAAACTGAACATTCCGGAATTGTAACATAACACATTCTAATATCTGAACTTAACATTCCGGAATGTTAACATAACGCATTCTAAAATCCAAACTGAACATTCCGGAATTGTAACATAACACATTCTAATATCTGAACTTATCATTCCGGAATGTTAACAACACATTCTAAAATCAGAACTTAACATTCTGGAATGTTAACATAACACATTCTAAAATCCAAACAGAACATTCCGGAATTGTAATTCCGTAACACATTCTGAATTCCGAACTAAACATTCCGGAATGTTAACATAACACATTCTAAAATCCAAACTGAACATTCCGGAATTGTAACATAACACATTCTAAAAACTGAACTTAATATTCTGGAATTGTAATTCCGTAACACATTCTGAATTCCGAACTAAACATTCCGGAATGTTAACATAACACATTCTAAAATCCAAACTGAACATTCCGGAATTGTAACATAACACATTCTAAAAACTGAACTTAATATTCTGGAATTGTAATTCCGTAACACATTCTGAATTCCGAACTAAACATTCCGGAATGTTAACATAACACATTCTAAAATCCAAACTGAACATTCCGGAATTGTAACATAACACATTCTAAAAACTGAACTTAATATTCTGGAATTGTAATTGCGTAACACATTCTGAATTCCGAACTAAACATTCCGGAATGTTAACATAACACATTCTAAAATCCAAACTGAACATTCCGGAATTGTAATTCCTTAACACATTCTGAATTCCGAACTAAACATTCTGGAATGTTAACTTAACGCATTCTAAAATCCAAACTGAACATTCCGGAATTGTAATTCCGGAACACATTCTGAATTCCGAACTAAACATTCCGGACATGATAACATAAAACATTCTAAAATCAGAACTTAACATTCCGGAATTGTACTTCCGTAATACATTCTGAATTCCGAACTAATAACATAACACATTCTAAAATCCAAACTGAACATTCCGGAATGTTAACATAACGCATTCCGGAATTGTAATTCCGTAACACATTTTGAATTCCGAAATAAACATTCCGGAATGTTAACATAACGCATTCTAAAATCCAAACTGAACATTCCGGAATTGTAACATAACACATTCTAATATCTGAACTTAACATTCCGGAATGTTAACATAACGCATTCTAAAATCCAAACTGAACATTCCGGAATTGTAACATAACACATTCTAATATCTGAACTTATCATTCCGGAATGTTAACAACACATTCTAAAATCAGAACTTAACATTCTGGAATGTTAACATAACACATTCTAAAATCCAAACAGAACATTCCGGAATTATAATTCCGTAACACATTCTGAATTCCGAACTAAACATTCCAGAATGTTAACATAACACATTCTAAAATCCAAACTGAACATTCCGGAATTGTAATTCCGTAACACATTCTGAATTCCGAACTAAACATTCCGGACATGTTAACATAACACATTCTAAAATCCAAACTGAACATTCCGGAATGTTAACATAACACATTCTAAAATCAGAACTTAACATTCCGGAATTGTACTTCCGTAATACATTCTGAATTCCGAACTAATAACATAACACATTCTAAAATCCAAACTGAACATTCCGGAATGTTAACATAACACATTCTAATATCTGAACTTAACATTCCGGAATGTTAACAAAACATTGTAAAATCAGAACTTAACATTCCGGAATGTTAACATAACGCATTCTAAAATCTGTACTTAACATTCCGGAATTGTAATTCCGTAACACATTCTGAATTCCGAACTAAACATTCCGGAATGTTAACATAACACATTCTAAAATCCAAACTTAACATTCTGGAATTGTAACATAACACATTCTGAATTCTGAAGTAAACATTCTGGAATGTTAACATAACGCATTCTAAAATCCAAACTGAACATTGCGGAATTGTAATTCCGTAACACATTCTGAATTCCGAACTAAACATTCCGGAATGTTAACATAACGCATTCTAATATCCAAACTGAACATTCCGGAATTGTAACATAACACATTCTAATATCTGAACTTAACATTCCGGAATGTTAACAAAACATTCTAAAATCAGAACTTAACATTCCGTAATGTTAACATAACACATTATCAAATCCAAACTGAACATTCCGGAATTGTAACATAACACATTCTAAAATCCAAACTGAACATTCTGGAATTTTAATTCCATAACACATTCTGAATTCCAAACTAAACATTCCAGAATGTTAACATAACACATTCTAAAATCCAAACTGAACATTCCGGAATTGTAATTCCGTAACACATTCTGAATTCCGAACTAAACATTCCGGAATGTTAACATAACACATTCTAAAATCCAAACTGAACATTCCGGAATTGTAACATAACACATTCTAAAAACTGAACTTAATATTCTGGAATTGTAATTCCGTAACACATTCTGAATTCCGAACTAAACATTCCGGAATGTTAACATAACACATTCTAAAATCCAAACTGAACATTCCGGAATTGTAACATAACACATTCTGAATTCTGAACTAAACATTCCGGAATGTTAACATAACGCATTCTAAAATCCAAACTGAACATTCCGGAATTGTAATTCCGTAACACATTCTGAATTCCGAACTAAACATTCCGGAATGTTAACATAACGCATTCTAATATCCAAACTGAACATTCCGGAATTGTAACATAACACATTCTAATATCTGAACTTAACATTCCGGAATGTTAACAAAACATTCTAAAATCAGAACTTAACATTCCGGAATGTTAACATAACACATTCTCAAATCCAAACTGAACATTCCGGAATTGTAACATAACACATTCTAATATCAGAACTTAACATTCCGGAATGTTAACATAACACATTCTAAAATCCAAAACTGAACATTCTGGAATTGTAATTCCATAACACATTCTGAATTCCGAACTAAACATTCCAGAATGTTAACATAACACATTCTCAAATCCAAACTGAACATTCCGGAATTGTAATTCCGTAACACATTCTGAATTCCGAACTAAACATTCCGGAATGTTAACATAACACATTCTAAAATCCAAACTGAACATTCCGGAATTGTAACATAACACATTCTAAAAACTGAACTTAATATTCTGGAATTGTAATTCCGTAACACATTCTGAATTCCGAACTAAACATTCCGGAATGTTAACATAACACATTCTAAAATCCAAACTGAACATTCCGGAATTGTAACATAACACATTCTAAAAACTGAACTTAATATTCTGGAATTGTAATTCCGTAACACATTCTGAATTCCGAACTAAACATTCCGGAATGTTAACATAACACATTCTAAAATCCAAACTGAACATTCCGGAATTGTAACATAACACATTCTAAAAACTGAACTTAATATTCTGGAATTGTAATTGCGTAACACATTCTGAATTCCGAACTAAACATTCCGGAATGTTAACATAACACATTCTAAAATCCAAACTGAACATTCCGGAATTGTAATTCCTTAACACATTCTGAATTCCGAACTAAACATTCTGGAATGTTAACTTAACGCATTCTAAAATCCAAACTGAACATTCCGGAATTGTAATTCCGGAACACATTCTGAATTCCGAACTAAACATTCCGGACATGATAACATAAAACATTCTAAAATCAGAACTTAACATTCCGGAATTGTACTTCCGTAATACATTCTGAATTCCGAACTAATAACATAACACATTCTAAAATCCAAACTGAACATTCCGGAATGTTAACATAACGCATTCCGGAATTGTAATTCCGTAACACATTTTGAATTCCGAAATAAACATTCCGGAATGTTAACATAACGCATTCTAAAATCCAAACTGAACATTCCGGAATTGTAACATAACACATTCTAATATCTGAACTTAACATTCCGGAATGTTAACATAACGCATTCTAAAATCCAAACTGAACATTCCGGAATTGTAACATAACACATTCTAATATCTGAACTTATCATTCCGGAATGTTAACAACACATTCTAAAATCAGAACTTAACATTCTGGAATGTTAACATAACACATTCTAAAATCCAAACAGAACATTCCGGAATTATAATTCCGTAACACATTCTGAATTCCGAACTAAACATTCCAGAATGTTAACATAACACATTCTAAAATCCAAACTGAACATTCCGGAATTGTAATTCCGTAACACATTCTGAATTCCGAACTAAACATTCCGGACATGTTAACATAACACATTCTAAAATCCAAACTGAACATTCCGGAATGTTAACATAACACATTCTAAAATCAGAACTTAACATTCCGGAATTGTACTTCCGTAATACATTCTGAATTCCGAACTAATAACATAACACATTCTAAAATCCAAACTGAACATTCCGGAATGTTAACATAACACATTCTAATATCTGAACTTAACATTCCGGAATGTTAACAAAACATTGTAAAATCAGAACTTAACATTCCGGAATGTTAACATAACGCATTCTAAAATCTGTACTTAACATTCCGGAATTGTAATTCCGTAACACATTCTGAATTCCGAACTAAACATTCCGGAATGTTAACATAACACATTCTAAAATCCAAACTTAACATTCTGGAATTGTAACATAACACATTCTGAATTCTGAAGTAAACATTCTGGAATGTTAACATAACGCATTCTAAAATCCAAACTGAACATTGCGGAATTGTAATTCCGTAACACATTCTGAATTCCGAACTAAACATTCCGGAATGTTAACATAACGCATTCTAATATCCAAACTGAACATTCCGGAATTGTAACATAACACATTCTAATATCTGAACTTAACATTCCGGAATGTTAACAAAACATTCTAAAATCAGAACTTAACATTCCGTAATGTTAACATAACACATTATCAAATCCAAACTGAACATTCCGGAATTGTAACATAACACATTCTAAAATCCAAACTGAACATTCTGGAATTTTAATTCCATAACACATTCTGAATTCCAAACTAAACATTCCAGAATGTTAACATAACACATTCTAAAATCCAAACTGAACATTCCGGAATTGTAATTCCGTAACACATTCTGAATTCCGAACTAAACATTCCGGAATGTTAACATAACACATTCTAAAATCCAAACTGAACATTCCGGAATTGTAACATAACACATTCTAAAAACTGAACTTAATATTCTGGAATTGTAATTCCGTAACACATTCTGAATTCCGAACTAAACATTCCGGAATGTTAACATAACACATTCTAAAATCCAAACTGAACATTCCGGAATTGTAACATAACACATTCTGAATTCTGAACTAAACATTCCGGAATGTTAACATAACGCATTCTAAAATCCAAACTGAACATTCCGGAATTGTAATTCCGTAACACATTCTGAATTCCGAACTAAACATTCCGGAATGTTAACATAACGCATTCTAATATCCAAACTGAACATTCCGGAATTGTAACATAACACATTCTAATATCTGAACTTAACATTCCGGAATGTTAACAAAACATTCTAAAATCAGAACTTAACATTCCGGAATGTTAACATAACACATTCTCAAATCCAAACTGAACATTCCGGAATTGTAACATAACACATTCTAATATCAGAACTTAACATTCCGGAATGTTAACATAACACATTCTAAAATCCAAAACTGAACATTCTGGAATTGTAATTCCATAACACATTCTGAATTCCGAACTAAACATTCCAGAATGTTAACATAACACATTCTCAAATCCAAACTGAACATTCCGGAATTGTAATTCCGTAACACATTCTGAATTCCGAACTAAACATTCCGGAATGTTAACATAACACATTCTAAAATCCAAACTGAACATTCCGGAATTGTAACATAACACATTCTAAAAACTGAACTTAATATTCTGGAATTGTAATTCCGTAACACATTCTGAATTCCGAACTAAACATTCCGGAATGTTAACATAACACATTCTAAAATCCAAACTGAACATTCCGGAATTGTAACATAACACATTCTAAAAACTGAACTTAATATTCTGGAATTGTAATTCCGTAACACATTCTGAATTCCGAACTAAACATTCCGGAATGTTAACATAACACATTCTAAAATCCAAACTGAACATTCCGGAATTGTAACATAACACATTCTAAAAACTGAACTTAATATTCTGGAATTGTAATTGCGTAACACATTCTGAATTCCGAACTAAACATTCCGGAATGTTAACATAACACATTCTAAAATCCAAACTGAACATTCCGGAATTGTAATTCCTTAACACATTCTGAATTCCGAACTAAACATTCTGGAATGTTAACTTAACGCATTCTAAAATCCAAACTGAACATTCCGGAATTGTAATTCCGGAACACATTCTGAATTCCGAACTAAACATTCCGGACATGATAACATAAAACATTCTAAAATCAGAACTTAACATTCCGGAATTGTACTTCCGTAATACATTCTGAATTCCGAACTAATAACATAACACATTCTAAAATCCAAACTGAACATTCCGGAATGTTAACATAACGCATTCCGGAATTGTAATTCCGTAACACATTTTGAATTCCGAAATAAACATTCCGGAATGTTAACATAACGCATTCTAAAATCCAAACTGAACATTCCGGAATTGTAACATAACACATTCTAATATCTGAACTTAACATTCCGGAATGTTAACATAACGCATTCTAAAATCCAAACTGAACATTCCGGAATTGTAACATAACACATTCTAATATCTGAACTTATCATTCCGGAATGTTAACAACACATTCTAAAATCAGAACTTAACATTCTGGAATGTTAACATAACACATTCTAAAATCCAAACAGAACATTCCGGAATTATAATTCCGTAACACATTCTGAATTCCGAACTAAACATTCCAGAATGTTAACATAACACATTCTAAAATCCAAACTGAACATTCCGGAATTGTAATTCCGTAACACATTCTGAATTCCGAACTAAACATTCCGGACATGTTAACATAACACATTCTAAAATCCAAACTGAACATTCCGGAATGTTAACATAACACATTCTAAAATCAGAACTTAACATTCCGGAATTGTACTTCCGTAATACATTCTGAATTCCGAACTAATAACATAACACATTCTAAAATCCAAACTGAACATTCCGGAATGTTAACATAACACATTCTAATATCTGAACTTAACATTCCGGAATGTTAACAAAACATTGTAAAATCAGAACTTAACATTCCGGAATGTTAACATAACGCATTCTAAAATCTGTACTTAACATTCCGGAATTGTAATTCCGTAACACATTCTGAATTCCGAACTAAACATTCCGGAATGTTAACATAACACATTCTAAAATCCAAACTTAACATTCTGGAATTGTAACATAACACATTCTGAATTCTGAAGTAAACATTCTGGAATGTTAACATAACGCATTCTAAAATCCAAACTGAACATTGCGGAATTGTAATTCCGTAACACATTCTGAATTCCGAACTAAACATTCCGGAATGTTAACATAACGCATTCTAATATCCAAACTGAACATTCCGGAATTGTAACATAACACATTCTAATATCTGAACTTAACATTCCGGAATGTTAACAAAACATTCTAAAATCAGAACTTAACATTCCGTAATGTTAACATAACACATTATCAAATCCAAACTGAACATTCCGGAATTGTAACATAACACATTCTAAAATCCAAACTGAACATTCTGGAATTTTAATTCCATAACACATTCTGAATTCCAAACTAAACATTCCAGAATGTTAACATAACACATTCTAAAATCCAAACTGAACATTCCGGAATTGTAATTCCGTAACACATTCTGAATTCCGAACTAAACATTCCGGAATGTTAACATAACACATTCTAAAATCCAAACTGAACATTCCGGAATTGTAACATAACACATTCTAAAAACTGAACTTAATATTCTGGAATTGTAATTCCGTAACACATTCTGAATTCCGAACTAAACATTCCGGAATGTTAACATAACACATTCTAAAATCCAAACTGAACATTCCGGAATTGTAACATAACACATTCTGAATTCTGAACTAAACATTCCGGAATGTTAACATAACGCATTCTAAAATCCAAACTGAACATTCCGGAATTGTAATTCCGTAACACATTCTGAATTCCGAACTAAACATTCCGGAATGTTAACATAACGCATTCTAATATCCAAACTGAACATTCCGGAATTGTAACATAACACATTCTAATATCTGAACTTAACATTCCGGAATGTTAACAAAACATTCTAAAATCAGAACTTAACATTCCGGAATGTTAACATAACACATTCTCAAATCCAAACTGAACATTCCGGAATTGTAACATAACACATTCTAATATCAGAACTTAACATTCCGGAATGTTAACATAACACATTCTAAAATCCAAAACTGAACATTCTGGAATTGTAATTCCATAACACATTCTGAATTCCGAACTAAACATTCCAGAATGTTAACATAACACATTCTCAAATCCAAACTGAACATTCCGGAATTGTAATTCCGTAACACATTCTGAATTCCGAACTAAACATTCCGGAATGTTAACATAACACATTCTAAAATCCAAACTGAACATTCCGGAATTGTAACATAACACATTCTAAAAACTGAACTTAATATTCTGGAATTGTAATTCCGTAACACATTCTGAATTCCGAACTAAACATTCCGGAATGTTAACATAACACATTCTAAAATCCAAACTGAACATTCCGGAATTGTAACATAACACATTCTAAAAACTGAACTTAATATTCTGGAATTGTAATTCCGTAACACATTCTGAATTCCGAACTAAACATTCCGGAATGTTAACATAACACATTCTAAAATCCAAACTGAACATTCCGGAATTGTAACATAACACATTCTAAAAACTGAACTTAATATTCTGGAATTGTAATTGCGTAACACATTCTGAATTCCGAACTAAACATTCCGGAATGTTAACATAACACATTCTAAAATCCAAACTGAACATTCCGGAATTGTAATTCCTTAACACATTCTGAATTCCGAACTAAACATTCTGGAATGTTAACTTAACGCATTCTAAAATCCAAACTGAACATTCCGGAATTGTAATTCCGGAACACATTCTGAATTCCGAACTAAACATTCCGGACATGATAACATAAAACATTCTAAAATCAGAACTTAACATTCCGGAATTGTACTTCCGTAATACATTCTGAATTCCGAACTAATAACATAACACATTCTAAAATCCAAACTGAACATTCCGGAATGTTAACATAACGCATTCCGGAATTGTAATTCCGTAACACATTTTGAATTCCGAAATAAACATTCCGGAATGTTAACATAACGCATTCTAAAATCCAAACTGAACATTCCGGAATTGTAACATAACACATTCTAATATCTGAACTTAACATTCCGGAATGTTAACATAACGCATTCTAAAATCCAAACTGAACATTCCGGAATTGTAACATAACACATTCTAATATCTGAACTTATCATTCCGGAATGTTAACAACACATTCTAAAATCAGAACTTAACATTCTGGAATGTTAACATAACACATTCTAAAATCCAAACAGAACATTCCGGAATTATAATTCCGTAACACATTCTGAATTCCGAACTAAACATTCCAGAATGTTAACATAACACATTCTAAAATCCAAACTGAACATTCCG
Organism: Sebastes fasciatus; assembly: GCF_043250625.1. Lineage (NCBI taxonomy): Eukaryota > Metazoa > Chordata > Actinopteri > Perciformes > Sebastidae > Sebastes > Sebastes fasciatus. Next base: position 42,771,140 of record NC_133795.1, on the reverse strand, counting down.
GAATTGTAATTCCGTAACACATTCTGAATTCCGAACTAAACATTCCGGACATGTTAACATAACACATTCTAAAATCCAAACTGAACATTCCGGAATGTTAACATAACACATTCTAAAATCAGAACTTAACATTCCGGAATTGTACTTCCGTAATACATTCTGAATTCCGAACTAATAACATAACACATTCTAAAATCCAAACTGAACATTCCGGAATGTTAACATAACACATTCTAATATCTGAACTTAACATTCCGGAATGTTAACAAAACATTGTAAAATCAGAACTTAACATTCCGGAATGTTAACATAACGCATTCTAAAATCTGTACTTAACATTCCGGAATTGTAATTCCGTAACACATTCTGAATTCCGAACTAAACATTCCGGAATGTTAACATAACACATTCTAAAATCCAAACTTAACATTCTGGAATTGTAACATAACACATTCTGAATTCTGAAGTAAACATTCTGGAATGTTAACATAACGCATTCTAAAATCCAAACTGAACATTGCGGAATTGTAATTCCGTAACACATTCTGAATTCCGAACTAAACATTCCGGAATGTTAACATAACGCATTCTAATATCCAAACTGAACATTCCGGAATTGTAACATAACACATTCTAATATCTGAACTTAACATTCCGGAATGTTAACAAAACATTCTAAAATCAGAACTTAACATTCCGTAATGTTAACATAACACATTATCAAATCCAAACTGAACATTCCGGAATTGTAACATAACACATTCTAAAATCCAAACTGAACATTCTGGAATTTTAATTCCATAACACATTCTGAATTCCAAACTAAACATTCCAGAATGTTAACATAACACATTCTAAAATCCAAACTGAACATTCCGGAATTGTAATTCCGTAACACATTCTGAATTCCGAACTAAACATTCCGGAATGTTAACATAACACATTCTAAAATCCAAACTGAACATTCCGGAATTGTAACATAACACATTCTAAAAACTGAACTTAATATTCTGGAATTGTAATTCCGTAACACATTCTGAATTCCGAACTAAACATTCCGGAATGTTAACATAACACATTCTAAAATCCAAACTGAACATTCCGGAATTGTAACATAACACATTCTGAATTCTGAACTAAACATTCCGGAATGTTAACATAACGCATTCTAAAATCCAAACTGAACATTCCGGAATTGTAATTCCGTAACACATTCTGAATTCCGAACTAAACATTCCGGAATGTTAACATAACGCATTCTAATATCCAAACTGAACATTCCGGAATTGTAACATAACACATTCTAATATCTGAACTTAACATTCCGGAATGTTAACAAAACATTCTAAAATCAGAACTTAACATTCCGGAATGTTAACATAACACATTCTCAAATCCAAACTGAACATTCCGGAATTGTAACATAACACATTCTAATATCAGAACTTAACATTCCGGAATGTTAACATAACACATTCTAAAATCCAAAACTGAACATTCTGGAATTGTAATTCCATAACACATTCTGAATTCCGAACTAAACATTCCAGAATGTTAACATAACACATTCTCAAATCCAAACTGAACATTCCGGAATTGTAATTCCGTAACACATTCTGAATTCCGAACTAAACATTCCGGAATGTTAACATAACACATTCTAAAATCCAAACTGAACATTCCGGAATTGTAACATAACACATTCTAAAAACTGAACTTAATATTCTGGAATTGTAATTCCGTAACACATTCTGAATTCCGAACTAAACATTCCGGAATGTTAACATAACACATTCTAAAATCCAAACTGAACATTCCGGAATTGTAACATAACACATTCTAAAAACTGAACTTAATATTCTGGAATTGTAATTCCGTAACACATTCTGAATTCCGAACTAAACATTCCGGAATGTTAACATAACACATTCTAAAATCCAAACTGAACATTCCGGAATTGTAACATAACACATTCTAAAAACTGAACTTAATATTCTGGAATTGTAATTCCGTAACACATTCTGAATTCCGAACTAAACATTCCGGAATGTTAACATAACACATTCTAAAATCCAAACTGAACATTCCGGAATTGTAATTCCTTAACACATTCTGAATTCCGAACTAAACATTCTGGAATGTTAACTTAACGCATTCTAAAATCCAAACTGAACATTCCGGAATTGTAATTCCGGAACACATTCTGAATTCCGAACTAAACATTCCGGACATGATAACATAAAACATTCTAAAATCAGAACTTAACATTCCGGAATTGTACTTCCGTAATACATTCTGAATTCCGAACTAATAACATAACACATTCTAAAATCCAAACTGAACATTCCGGAATGTTAACATAACGCATTCCGGAATTGTAATTCCGTAACACATTTTGAATTCCGAAATAAACATTCCGGAATGTTAACATAACGCATTCTAAAATCCAAACTGAACATTCCGGAATTGTAACATAACACATTCTAATATCTGAACTTAACATTCCGGAATGTTAACATAACGCATTCTAAAATCCAAACTGAACATTCCGGAATTGTAACATAACACATTCTAATATCTGAACTTATCATTCCGGAATGTTAACAACACATTCTAAAATCAGAACTTAACATTCTGGAATGTTAACATAACACATTCTAAAATCCAAACAGAACATTCCGGAATTGTAATTCCGTAACACATTCTGAATTCCGAAGTAAACATTCCAGAATGTAAACATAACACATTCTAAAATCCAAACTGAACATTCCGGAATTGTAATTCCGTAACACATTCTGAATTCCGAACTAAACATTCCGGAATGTTAACATAACACATTCTAAAATCCAAACTGAACATTCCGGAATTGTAACATAACACATTCTAAAATCAGAACTTAACATTCCGGAATTGTACTTCCGTAATACATTCTGAATTCCGAACTAATAACATAACACATTCTAAAATCCAAACTGAACATTCCGGAATGTTAACATAACACATTCTAATATCTGAACTTAACATTCCGGAATGTTAACAAAACATTGTAAAATCAGAACTTAACATTCCGGAATGTTAACATAACGCATTCTAAAATCTGTACTTAACATTCCGGAATTGTAATTCCGTAACACATTCTGAATTCCGAACTAAACATTCCGGAATGTTAACATAACACATTCTAAAATCCAAACTTAACATTCTGGAATTGTAACATAACACATTCTGAATTCTGAAGTAAACATTCTGGAATGTTAACATAACGCATTCTAAAATCCAAACTGAACATTGCGGAATTGTAATTCCGTAACACATTCTGAATTCCGAACTAAACATTCCGGAATGTTAACATAACGCATTCTAATATCCAAACTGAACATTCCGGAATTGTAACATAACACATTCTAATATCTGAACTTAACATTCCGGAATGTTAACAAAACATTCTAAAATCAGAACTTAACATTCCGTAATGTTAACATAACACATTATCAAATCCAAACTGAACATTCCGGAATTGTAACATAACACATTCTAAAATCCAAACTGAACATTCTGGAATTGTAATTCCATAACACATTCTGAATTCCAAACTAAACATTCCAGAATGTTAACATAACACATTCTAAAATCCAAACTGAACATTCCGGAATTGTAATTCCGTAACACATTCTGAATTCCGAACTAAACATTCCGGAATGTTAACATAACACATTCTAAAATCCAAACTGAACATTCCGGAATTGTAACATAACACATTCTAAAAACTGAACTTAATATTCTGGAATTGTAATTCCGTAACACATTCTGAATTCCGAACTAAACATTCCGGAATGTTAACATAACACATTCTAAAATCCAAACTGAACATTCCGGAATTGTAACATAACACATTCTGAATTCTGAACTAAACATTCCGGAATGTTAACATAACGCATTCTAAAATCCAAACTGAACATTCCGGAATTGTAATTCCGTAACACATTCTGAATTCCGAACTAAACATTCCGGAATGTTAACATAACGCATTCTAATATCCAAACTGAACATTCCGGAATTGTAACATAACACATTCTAATATCTGAACTTAACATTCCGGAATGTTAACAAAACATTCTAAAATCAGAACTTAACATTCCGGAATGTTAACATAACACATTCTCAAATCCAAACTGAACATTCCGGAATTGTAACATAACACATTCTAATATCAGAACTTAACATTCCGGAATGTTAACATAACACATTCTAAAATCCAAAACTGAACATTCTGGAATTGTAATTCCATAACACATTCTGAATTCCGAACTAAACATTCCAGAATGTTAACATAACACATTCTCAAATCCAAACTGAACATTCCGGAATTGTAACATAACACATTCTAATATCAGAACTTAACATTCCGGAATGTTAACATAACACATTCTAAAATCCAAACTGAACATTCTGGAATTGTAATTCCATAACACATTCTGAATTCCGAACTAAACATTCCAGAATGTTAACATAACACATTCTAAAATCCAAACTGAACATTCCGGAATTGTAATTCCGTAACACATTCTGAATTCCGAACTAAACATTCCGGAATGTTAACATAACACATTCTAAAATCCAAACTGAACATTCCGGAATTGTAACATAACACATTCTAAAAACTGAACTTAATATTCTGGAATTGTAATTCCGTAACACATTCTGAATTCCGAACTAAACATTCCGGAATGTTAACATAACACATTCTAAAATCCAAACTGAACATTCCGGAATTGTAACATAACACCTTCTGAATTCTGAACTAAACATTCCGGAATGTTAACATAACGCATTCTAAAATCCAAACTGAACATTCCGGAATTGTAATTCCGTAACACATTCTGAATTCCGAACTAAACATTCCGGAATGTTAACATAACGCATTCTAATATCCAAACTGAACATTCCGGAATTGTAACATAACACATTCTAATATCTGAACTTAACATTCCGGAATGTTAACAAAACATTCTAAAATCAGAACTTAACATTCCGGAATGTTAACATAACACATTCTCAAATCCAAACTGAACATTCCGGAATTGTAACATAACACATTCTAATATCAGAACTTAACATTCCGGAATGTTAACATAACACATTCTAAAATCCAAAACTGAACATTCCGGAATTGTAATTCCGTAACACATTCTGAATTCCGAACTAAACATTCCGGAATGTTAATATAACACATTCTAAAATCCAAACTGAACATTCCGGAATTGTAACATAACACATTCTAAAAACTGAACTTAATATTCTGGAATTGTAATTCCGTAAGACATTCTGAATTCCGAACTAAACATTCCGGAATGTTAACATAACACATTCTAAAATCCAAACTGAACATTTCGGAATTGTAACATAACACATTCTAAAAACTGAACTTAATATTCTGGAATTGTAATTCCGTAACACATTCTGAATTCCGAACTAAACATTCCGGAATGTTAACATAACACATTCTAAAATCCAAACTGAACATTCCGGAATTGTAACATAACACATTCTAAAAACTGAACTTAATATTCTGGAATTGTAATTCCGTAACACATTCTGAATTCCGAACTAAACATTCCGGAATGTTAACATAACACATTCTAAAATCCAAACTGAACATTCCGGAATTGTAACATAACACATTCTAAAAACTGAACTTAATATTCTGGAATTGTAATTCCGTAACACATTCTGAATTCCGAACTAAACATTCCGGAATGTTAACATAACACATTCTAAAATCCAAACTGAACATTCCGGAATTGTAACATAACACATTCTAAAAACTGAACTTAATATTCTGGAATTGTAATTCCGTAACACATTCTGAATTCCGAACTAAACATTCCGGAATGTTAACATAACACATTCTAAAATCCAAACTGAACATTCCGGAATTGTAACATAACACATTCTAATATCTGAACTTAACATTCCGGAATGTTAACAAAACATTCTAAAATCAGAACTTAACATTCCGTAATGTTAACATAACACATTATCAAATCCAAACTGAACATTCCGGAATTGTAACATAACACATTCTAAAATCCAAACTGAACATTCTGGAATTGTAATTCCATAACACATTCTGAATTCCAAACTAAACATTCCAGAATGTTAACATAACACATTCTAAAATCCAAACTGAACATTCCGGAATTGTAATTCCGTAACACATTCTGAATTCCGAACTAAACATTCCGGAATGTTAACATAACACATTCTAAAATCCAAACTGAACATTCCGGAATTGTAACATAACACATTCTAAAAACTGAACTTAATATTCTGGAATTGTAATTCCGTAACACATTCTGAATTCCGAACTAAACATTCCGGAATGTTAACATAACACATTCTAAAATCCAAACTGAACATTCCGGAATTGTAACATAACACATTCTAATATCTGAACTTAACATTCCGGAATGTTAACAAAACATTCTAAAATCAGAACTTAACATTCCGTAATGTTAACATAACACATTCTAAAATCCAAAACTGAACATTCTGGAATTGTAATTCCATAACACATTCTGAATTCCGAACTAAACATTCCAGAATGTTAACATAACACATTCTCAAATCCAAACTGAACATTCCGGAATTGTAACATAACACATTCTAATATCTGAACTTAACATTCCGGAATGTTAACAAAACATTCTAAAATCAGAACTTAACATTCCGTAATGTTAACATAACACATTATCAAATCCAAACTGAACATTCCGGAATTGTAACATAACACATTCTAAAATCCAAACTGAACATTCTGGAATTGTAATTCCATAACACATTCTGAATTCCAAACTAAACATTCCAGAATGTTAACATAACACATTCTAAAATCCAAACTGAACATTCCGGAATTGTAATTCCGTAACACATTCTGAATTCCGAACTAAACATTCCGGAATGTTAACATAACACATTCTAAAATCCAAACTGAACATTCCGGAATTGTAACATAACACATTCTAAAAACTGAATTTAATATTCTGGAATTGTAATTCCGTAACACATTCTGAATTCCGAACTAAACATTCCGGAATGTTAACATAACACATTCTAAAATCCAAACTGAACATTCCGGAATTGTAACATAACACATTCTAATATCTGAACTTAACATTCCGGAATGTTAACAAAACATTCTAAAATCAGAACTTAACATTCCGTAATGTTAACATAACACATTCTAAAATCCAAAACTGAACATTCTGGAATTGTAATTCCATAACACATTCTGAATTCCGAACTAAACATTCCAGAATGTTAACATAACACATTCTCAAATCCAAACTGAACATTCCGGAATTGTAATTCCGTAACACATTCTGAATTCCGAACTAAACATTCCGGAATGTTAACATAACACATTCTAAAATCCAAACTGAACATTCCGGAATTGTAACATAACACATTCTAAAAACTGAACTTAATATTCTGGAATTGTAATTCCGTAACACATTCTGAATTCCGAACTAAACATTCCGGAATGTTAACATAACACATTCTAAAATCCAAACTGAACATTCCGGAATTGTAACATAACACATTCTAAAAACTGAACTTAATATTCTGGAATTGTAATTCCGTAACACATTCTGAATTCCGAACTAAACATTCCGGAATGTTAACATAACACATTCTAAAATCCAAACTGAACATTCCGGAATTGTAACATAACACATTCTAATATCTGAACTTAACATTCCGGAATGTTAACAAAACATTCTAAAATCAGAACTTAACATTCCGTAATGTTAACATAACACATTATCAAATCCAAACTGAACATTCCGGAATTGTAACATAACACATTCTAAAATCCAAACTGAACATTCTGGAATTGTAATTCCATAACACATTCTGAATTCCAAACTAAACATTCCAGAATGTTAACATAACACATTCTAAAATCCAAACTGAACATTCTGGAATTGTAATTCCGTAACACATTCTGAATTCCGAACTAAACATTCCGGAATGTTAACATAACACATTCTAAAATCCAAACTGAACATTCCGGAATTGTAACATAACACATTCTAATATCTGAACTTAACATTCCGGAATGTTAACAAAACATTCTAAAATCAGAACTTAACATTCCGTAATGTTAACATAACACATTCTAAAATCCCAAACTGAACATTCTGGAATTGTAATTCCATAACACATTCTGAATTCCGAACTAAACATTCCAGAATGTTAACATAACACATTCTCAAATCCAAACTGAACATTCCGGAATTGTAACATAACACATTCTAATATCTGAACTTAACATTCCGGAATGTTAACAAAACATTCTAAAATCAGAACTTAACATTCCGTAATGTTAACATAACACATTATCAAATCCAAACTGAACATTCCGGAATTGTAACATAACACATTCTAAAATCCAAACTGAACATTCTGGAATTGTAATTCCATAACACATTCTGAATTCCAAACTAAACATTCCAGAATGTTAACATAACACATTCTAAAATCCAAACTGAACATTCCGGAATTGTAATTCCGTAACACATTCTGAATTCCGAACTAAACATTCCGGAATGTTAACATAACACATTCTAAAATCCAAACTGAACATTCCGGAATTGTAACATAACACATTCTAAAAACTGAATTTAATATTCTGGAATTGTAATTCCGTAACACATTCTGAATTCCGAACTAAACATTCCGGAATGTTAACATAACACATTCTAAAATCCAAACTGAACATTCCGGAATTGTAACATAACACATTCTAATATCTGAACTTAACATTCCGGAATGTTAACAAAACATTCTAAAATCAGAACTTAACATTCCGTAATGTTAACATAACACATTATCAAATCCAAACTGAACATTCCGGAATTGTAACATAACACATTCTAAAATCCAAACTGAACATTCTGGAATTGTAATTCCATAACACATTCTGAATTCCAAACTAAACATTCCAGAATGTTAACATAACACATTCTAAAATCCAAACTGAACATTCCGGAATTGTAATTCCGTAACACATTCTGAATTCCGAACTAAACATTCCGGAATGTTAACATAACACATTCTAAAATCCAAACTGAACATTCCGGAATTGTAACATAACACATTCTAAAAACTGAACTTAATATTCTGGAATTGTAATTCCGTAACACATTCTGAATTCCGAACTAAACATTCCGGAATGTTAACATAACACATTCTAAAATCCAAACTGAACATTCCGGAATTGTAACATAACACATTCTGAATTCTGAACTAAACATTCCGGAATGTTAACATAACGCATTCTAAAATCCAAACTGAACATTCCGGAATTGTAATTCCGTAACACATTCTGAATTCCGAACTAAACATTCCGGAATGTTAACATAACGCATTCTAATATCCAAACTGAACATTCCGGAATTGTAACATAACACATTCTAATATCTGAACTTAACATTCCGGAATGTTAACAAAACATTCTAAAATCAGAACTTAACATTCCGGAATGTTAACATAACACATTCTCAAATCCAAACTGAACATTCCGGAATTGTAACATAACACATTCTAATATCAGAACTTAACATTCCGGAATGTTAACATAACACATTCTAAAATCCAAAACTGAACATTCTGGAATTGTAATTCCATAACACATTCTGAATTCCGAACTAAACATTCCAGAATGTTAACATAACACATTCTCAAATCCAAACTGAACATTCCGGAATTGTAATTCCGTAACACATTCTGAATTCCGAACTAAACATTCCGGAATGTTAACATAACACATTCTAAAATCCAAACTGAACATTCCGGAATTGTAACATAACACATTCTAAAAACTGAACTTAATATTCTGGAATTGTAATTCCGTAACACATTCTGAATTCCGAACTAAACATTCCGGAATGTTAACATAACACATTCTAAAATCCAAACTGAACATTCCGGAATTGTAACATAACACATTCTAAAAACTGAACTTAATATTCTGGAATTGTAATTCCGTAACACATTCTGAATTCCGAACTAAACATTCCGGAATGTTAACATAACACATTCTAAAATCCAAACTGAACATTCCGGAATTGTAACATAACACATTCTAATATCTGAACTTAACATTCCGGAATGTTAACAAAACATTCTAAAATCAGAACTTAACATTCCGTAATGTTAACATAACACATTATCAAATCCAAACTGAACATTCCGGAATTGTAACATAACACATTCTAAAATCCAAACTGAACATTCTGGAATTGTAATTCCATAACACATTCTGAATTCCAAACTAAACATTCCAGAATGTTAACATAACACATTCTAAAATCCAAACTGAACATTCCGGAATTGTAATTCCGTAACACATTCTGAATTCCGAACTAAACATTCCGGAATGTTAACATAACACATTCTAAAATCCAAACTGAACATTCCGGAATTGTAACATAACACATTCTAAAAACTGAACTTAATATTCTGGAATTGTAATTCCGTAACACATTCTGAATTCCGAACTAAACATTCCGGAATGTTAACATAACACATTCTAAAATCCAAACTGAACATTCCGGAATTGTAACATAACACATTCTAATATCTGAACTTAACATTCCGGAATGTTAACAAAACATTCTAAAATCAGAACTTAACATTCCGTAATGTTAACATAACACATTCTAAAATCCAAAACTGAACATTCTGGAATTGTAATTCCATAACACATTCTGAATTCCGAACTAAACATTCCAGAATGTTAACATAACACATTCTAAAATCCAAACTGAACATTCCGGAATTGTAACATAACACATTCTAAAAACTGAACTTAATATTCTGGAATTGTAATTCCGTAACACATTCTGAATTCCGAAATAAACATTCCGGAATGTTAACATAACACATTCTAAAATCCAAACTGAACATTCCGGAATTGTAACATAACACATTCTAATATCTGAACTTAACATTCCGGAATGTTAACAAAACATTCTAAAATCAGAACTTAACATTCCGTAATGTTAACATAACACATTATCAAATCCAAACTGAACATTCCGGAATTGTAACATAACACATTCTAAAATCCAAACTGAACATTCTGGAATTGTAATTCCATAACACATTCTGAATTCCAAACTAAACATTCCAGAATGTTAACATAACACATTCTAAAATCCAAACTGAACATTCCGGAATTGTAATTCCGTAACACATTCTGAATTCCGAACTAAACATTCCGGAATGTTAACATAACACATTCTAAAATCCAAACTGAACATTCCGGAATTGTAACATAACACATTCTAAAAACTGAACTTAATATTCTGGAATTGTAATTCCGTAACACATTCTGAATTCCGAACTAAACATTCCGGAATGTTAACATAACACATTCTAAAATCCAAACTGAACATTCCGGAATTGTAACATAACACATTCTAATATCTGAACTTAACATTCCGGAATGTTAACAAAACATTCTAAAATCAGAACTTAACATTCCGTAATGTTAACATAACACATTCTAAAATCCAAAACTGATCATTCTGGAATTGTAATTCCATAACACATTCTGAATTCCGAACTAAACATTCCAGAATGTTAACATAACACATTCTCAAATCCAAACTGAACATTCCGGAATTGTAACATAACACATTCTAATATCTGAACTTAACATTCCGGAATGTTAACAAAACATTCTAAAATCAGAACTTAACATTCCGTAATGTTAACATAACACATTATCAAATCCAAACTGAACATTCCGGAATTGTAACATAACACATTCTAAAATCCAAACTGAACATTCTGGAATTGTAATTCCATAACACATTCTGAATTCCAAACTAAACATTCCAGAATGTTAACATAACACATTCTAAAATCCAAACTGAACATTCCGGAATTGTAATTCCGTAACACATTCTGAATTCCGAACTAAACATTCCGGAATGTTAACATAACACATTCTAAAATCCAAACTGAACATTCCGGAATTGTAACATAACACATTCTAAAAACTGAATTTAATATTCTGGAATTGTAATTCCGTAACACATTCTGAATTCCGAACTAAACATTCCGGAATGTTAACATAACACATTCTAAAATCCAAACTGAACATTCCGGAATTGTAACATAACACATTCTAATATCTGAACTTAACATTCCGGAATGTTAACAAAACATTCTAAAATCAGAACTTAACATTCCGTAATGTTAACATAACACATTCTAAAATCCAAAACTGAACATTCTGGAATTGTAATTCCATAACACATTCTGAATTCCGAACTAAACATTCCAGAATGTTAACATAACACATTCTCAAATCCAAACTGAACATTCCGGAATTGTAATTCCGTAACACATTCTGAATTCCGAACTAAACATTCCGGAATGTTAACATAACACATTCTAAAATCCAAACTGAACATTCCGGAATTGTAACATAACACATTCTGAATTCTGAACTAAACATTCCGGAATGTTAACATAACGCATTCTAAAATCCAAACTGAACATTCCGGAATTGTAATTCCGTAACACATTCTGAATTCCGAACTAAACATTCCGGAATGTTAACATAACGCATTCTAATATCCAAACTGAACATTCCGGAATTGTAACATAACACATTCTAATATCTGAACTTAACATTCCGGAATGTTAACAAAACATTCTAAAATCAGAACTTAACATTCCGGAATGTTAACATAACACATTCTCAAATCCAAACTGAACATTCCGGAATTGTAACATAACACATTCTAATATCAGAACTTAACATTCCGTAATGTTAACATAACACATTCTAAAATCCAAAACTGAACATTCTGGAATTGTAATTCCATAACACATTCTGAATTCCGAACTAAACATTCCAGAATGTTAACATAACACATTCTCAAATCCAAACTGAACATTCCGGAATTGTAATTCCGTAACACATTCTGAATTCCGAACTAAACATTCCGGAATGTTAACATAACACATTCTAAAATCCAAACTGAACATTCCGGAATTGTAACATAACACATTCTAAAAACTGAACTTAATATTCTGGAATTGTAATTCCGTAACACATTCTGAATTCCGAACTAAACATTCCGGAATGTTAACATAACACATTCTAAAATCCAAACTGAACATTCCGGAATTGTAACATAACACATTCTAAAAACTGAACTTAATATTCTGGAATTGTAATTCCGTAACACATTCTGAATTCCGAACTAAACATTCCGGAATGTTAACATAACACATTCTAAAATCCAAACTGAACATTCCGGAATTGTAACATAACACATTCTAATATCTGAACTTAACATTCCGGAATGTTAACAAAACATTCTAAAATCAGAACTTAACATTCCGTAATGTTAACATAACACATTATCAAATCCAAACTGAACATTCCGGAATTGTAACATAACACATTCTAAAATCCAAACTGAACATTCTGGAATTGTAATTCCATAACACATTCTGAATTCCAAACTAAACATTCCAGAATGTTAACATAACACATTCTAAAATCCAAACTGAACATTCCGGAATTGTAATTCCGTAACACATTCTGAATTCCGAACTAAACATTCCGGAATGTTAACATAACACATTCTAAAATCCAAACTGAACATTCCGGAATTGTAACATAAAACATTCTAAAATCCAAACTGAACATTCCGGAATTGTAACATAACACATTCTAAAAACTGAACTTAATATTCTGGAATTGTAATTCCGTAACACATTCTGAATTCCGAACTAAACATTCCGGAATGTTAACATAACACATTCTAAAATCCAAACTGAACATTCCGGAATTGTAACATAACACATTCTGAATTCTGAACTAAACATTCCGGAATGTTAACATAACGCATTCTAAAATCCAAACTGAACATTCCGGAATTGTAATTCCGTAACACATTCTGAATTCCGAACTAAACATTCCGGAATGTTAACATAACGCATTCTAATATCCAAACTGAACATTCCGGAATTGTATCATAACACATTCTAATATCTGAACTTAACATTCCGGAATGTTAACAAAACATTCTAAAATCAGAACTTAACATTCCGGAATGTTAACATAACACATTCTCAAATCCAAACTGAACATTCCGGAATTGTAACATAACACATTCTAATATCAGAACTTAACATTCCGGAATGTTAACATAACACATTCTAAAATCCAAAACTGAACATTCTGGAATTGTAATTCCATAACACATTCTGAATTCCGAACTAAACATTCCAGAATGTTAACATAACACATTCTCAAATCCAAACTGAACATTCCGGAATTGTAATTCCGTAACACATTCTGAATTCCGAACTAAACATTCCGGAATGTTAACATAACACATTCTAAAATCCAAACTGAACATTCCGGAATTGTAACATAACACATTCTAAAAACTGAACTTAATATTCTGGAATTGTAATTCCGTAACACATTCTGAATTCCGAACTAAACATTCCGGAATGTTAACATAACACATTCTAAAATCCAAACTGAACATTCCGGAATTGTAACATAACACATTCTAAAAACTGAACTTAATATTCTGGAATTGTAATTCCGTAACACATTCTGAATTCCGAACTAAACATTCCGGAATGTTAACATAACACATTCTAAAATCCAAACTGAACATTCCGGAATTGTAACATAACACATTCTAATATCTGAACTTAACATTCCGGAATGTTAACAAAACATTCTAAAATCAGAACTTAACATTCCGTAATGTTAACATAACACATTATCAAATCCAAACTGAACATTCCGGAATTGTAACATAACACATTCTAAAATCCAAACTGAACATTCTGGAATTGTAATTCCATAACACATTCTGAATTCCAAACTAAACATTCCAGAATGTTAACATAACACATTCTAAAATCCAAACTGAACATTCCGGAATTGTAATTCCGTAACACATTCTGAATTCCGAACTAAACATTCCGGAATGTTAACATAACACATTCTAAAATCCAAACTGAACATTCCGGAATTGTAACATAACACATTCTAAAAACTGAACTTAATATTCTGGAATTGTAATTCCGTAACACATTCTGAATTCCGAACTAAACATTCCGGAATGTTAACATAACACATTCTAAAATCCAAACTGAACATTCCGGAATTGTAACATAACACATTCTAATATCTGAACTTAACATTCCGGAATGTTAACAAAACATTCTAAAATCAGAACTTAACATTCCGTAATGTTAACATAACACATTCTAAAATCCAAAACTGAACATTCTGGAATTGTAATTCCATAACACATTCTGAATTCCGAACTAAACATTCCAGAATGTTAACATAACACATTCTCAAATCCAAACTGAACATTCCGGAATTGTAACATAACACATTCTAATATCTGAACTTAACATTCCGGAATGTTAACAAAACATTCTAAAATCAGAACTTAACATTCCGTAATGTTAACATAACACATTATCAAATCCAAACTGAACATTCCGGAATTGTAACATAACACATTCTAAAATCCAAACTGAACATTCTGGAATTGTAATTCCATAACACATTCTGAATTCCAAACTAAACATTCCAGAATGTTAACATAACACATTCTAAAATCCAAACTGAACATTCCGGAATTGTAATTCCGTAACACATTCTGAATTCCGAACTAAACATTCCGGAATGTTAACATAACACATTCTAAAATCCAAACTGAACATTCCGGAATTGTAACATAACACATTCTAAAAACTGAATTTAATATTCTGGAATTGTAATTCCGTAACACATTCTGAATTCCGAACTAAACATTCCGGAATGTTAACATAACACATTCTAAAATCCAAACTGAACATTCCGGAATTGTAACATAACACATTCTAATATCTGAACTTAACATTCCGGAATGTTAACAAAACATTCTAAAATCAGAACTTAATATTCCGTAATGTTAACATAACACATTCTAAAATCCAAAACTGAACATTCTGGAATTGTAATTCCATAACACATTCTGAATTCCGAACTAAACATTCCAGAATGTTAACATAACACATTCTCAAATCCAAACTGAACATTCCGGAATTGTAATTCCGTAACACATTCTGAA
Source organism: Sebastes fasciatus (assembly GCF_043250625.1). NCBI lineage: Eukaryota > Metazoa > Chordata > Actinopteri > Perciformes > Sebastidae > Sebastes > Sebastes fasciatus. The sequence goes on along the minus strand of NC_133795.1, from coordinate 42,754,956 downwards.
TTCCGAACTAAACATTCCGGAATGTTAACATAACACATTCTAAAATCCAAACTGAACATTCCGGAATTGTAACATAACACATTCTAAAAACTGAACTTAATATTCTGGAATTGTAATTCCGTAACACATTCTGAATTCCGAACTAAACATTCCGGAATGTTAACATAACACATTCTAAAATCCAAACTGAACATTCCGGAATTGTAACATAACACATTCTAAAAACTGAACTTAATATTCTGGAATTGTAATTCCGTAACACATTCTGAATTCCGAACTAAACATTCCGGAATGTTAACATAACACATTCTAAAATCCAAACTGAACATTCCGGAATTGTAACATAACACATTCTAATATCTGAACTTAACATTCCGGAATGTTAACAAAACATTCTAAAATCAGAACTTAACATTCCGTAATGTTAACATAACACATTATCAAATCCAAACTGAACATTCCGGAATTGTAACATAACACATTCTAAAATCCAAACTGAACATTCTGGAATTGTAATTCCATAACACATTCTGAATTCCAAACTAAACATTCCAGAATGTTAACATAACACATTCTAAAATCCAAACTGAACATTCCGGAATTGTAATTCCGTAACACATTCTGAATTCCGAACTAAACATTCCGGAATGTTAACATAACACATTCTAAAATCCAAACTGAACATTCCGGAATTGTAACATAACACATTCTAAAAACTGAACTTAATATTCTGGAATTGTAATTCCGTAACACATTCTGAATTCCGAACTAAACATTCCGGAATGTTAACATAACACATTCTAAAATCCAAACTGAACATTCCGGAATTGTAACATAACACATTCTGAATTCTGAACTAAACATTCCGGAATGTTAACATAACGCATTCTAAAATCCAAACTGAACATTCCGGAATTGTAATTCCGTAACACATTCTGAATTCCGAACTAAACATTCCGGAATGTTAACATAACGCATTCTAATATCCAAACTGAACATTCCGGAATTGTAACATAACACATTCTAATATCTGAACTTAACATTCCGGAATGTTAACAAAACATTCTAAAATCAGAACTTAACATTCCGGAATGTTAACATAACACATTCTCAAATCCAAACTGAACATTCCGGAATTGTAACATAACACATTCTAATATCAGAACTTAACATTCCGGAATGTTAACATAACACATTCTAAAATCCAAAACTGAACATTCTGGAATTGTAATTCCATAACACATTCTGAATTCCGAACTAAACATTCCAGAATGTTAACATAACACATTCTCAAATCCAAACTGAACATTCCGGAATTGTAATTCCGTAACACATTCTGAATTCCGAACTAAACATTCCGGAATGTTAACATAACACATTCTAAAATCCAAACTGAACATTCCGGAATTGTAACATAACACATTCTAAAAACTGAACTTAATATTCTGGAATTGTAATTCCGTAACACATTCTGAATTCCGAACTAAACATTCCGGAATGTTAACATAACACATTCTAAAATCCAAACTGAACATTCCGGAATTGTAACATAACACATTCTAAAAACTGAACTTAATATTCTGGAATTGTAATTCCGTAACACATTCTGAATTCCGAACTAAACATTCCGGAATGTTAACATAACACATTCTAAAATCCAAACTGAACATTCCGGAATTGTAACATAACACATTCTAATATCTGAACTTAACATTCCGGAATGTTAACAAAACATTCTAAAATCAGAACTTAACATTCCGTAATGTTAACATAACACATTATCAAATCCAAACTGAACATTCCGGAATTGTAACATAACACATTCTAAAATCCAAACTGAACATTCTGGAATTGTAATTCCATAACACATTCTGAATTCCAAACTAAACATTCCAGAATGTTAACATAACACATTCTAAAATCCAAACTGAACATTCCGGAATTGTAATTCCGTAACACATTCTGAATTCCGAACTAAACATTCCGGAATGTTAACATAACACATTCTAAAATCCAAACTGAACATTCCGGAATTGTAACATAACACATTCTAAAAACTGAACTTAATATTCTGGAATTGTAATTCCGTAACACATTCTGAATTCCGAACTAAACATTCCGGAATGTTAACATAACACATTCTAAAATCCAAACTGAACATTCCGGAATTGTAACATAAAACATTCTAATATCTGAACTTAACATTCCGGAATGTTAACAAAACATTCTAAAATCAGAACTTAACATTCCGTAATGTTAACATAACACATTCTAAAATCCAAAACTGAACATTCTGGAATTGTAATTCCATAACACATTCTGAATTCCGAACTAAACATTCCAGAATGTTAACATAACACATTCTCAAATCCAAACTGAACATTCCGGAATTGTAATTCCGTAACACATTCTGAATTCCGAACTAAACATTCCGGAATGTTAACATAACACATTCTAAAATCCAAACTGAACATTCCGGAATTGTAACATAACACATTCTAAAAACTGAACTTAATATTCTGGAATTGTAATTCCGTAACACATTCTGAATTCCGAACTAAACATTCCGGAATGTTAACATAACACATTCTAAAATCCAAACTGAACATTCCGGAATTGTAACATAACACATTCTAAAAACTGAACTTAATATTCTGGAATTGTAATTCCGTAACACATTCTGAATTCCGAACTAAACATTCCGGAATGTTAACATAACACATTCTAAAATCCAAACTGAACATTCCGGAATTGTAACATAACACATTCTAATATCTGAACTTAACATTCCGGAATGTTAACAAAACATTCTAAAATCAGAACTTAACATTCCGTAATGTTAACATAACACATTATCAAATCCAAACTGAACATTCCGGAATTGTAACATAACACATTCTAAAATCCAAACTGAACATTCTGGAATTGTAATTCCATAACACATTCTGAATTCCAAACTAAACATTCCAGAATGTTAACATAACACATTCTAAAATCCAAACTGAACATTCCGGAATTGTAATTCCGTAACACATTCTGAATTCCGAACTAAACATTCCGGAATGTTAACATAACACATTCTAAAATCCAAACTGAACATTCCGGAATTGTAACATAACACATTCTAAAAACTGAACTTAATATTCTGGAATTGTAATTCCGTAACACATTCTGAATTCCGAACTAAACATTCCGGAATGTTAACATAACACATTCTAAAATCCAAACTGAACATTCCGGAATTGTAACATAACACATTCTGAATTCTGAACTAAACATTCCGGAATGTTAACATAACGCATTCTAAAATCCAAACTGAACATTCCGGAATTGTAATTCCGTAACACATTCTGAATTCCGAACTAAACATTCCGGAATGTTAACATAACGCATTCTAATATCCAAACTGAACATTCCGGAATTGTATCATAACACATTCTAATATCTGAACTTAACATTCCGGAATGTTAACAAAACATTCTAAAATCAGAACTTAACATTCCGGAATGTTAACATAACACATTCTCAAATCCAAACTGAACATTCCGGAATTGTAACATAACACATTCTAATATCAGAACTTAACATTCCGGAATGTTAACATAACACATTCTAAAATCCAAAACTGAACATTCTGGAATTGTAATTCCATAACACATTCTGAATTCCGAACTAAACATTCCAGAATGTTAACATAACACATTCTCAAATCCAAACTGAACATTCCGGAATTGTAATTCCGTAACACATTCTGAATTCCGAACTAAACATTCCGGAATGTTAACATAACACATTCTAAAATCCAAACTGAACATTCCGGAATTGTAACATAACACATTCTAAAAACTGAACTTAATATTCTGGAATTGTAATTCCGTAACACATTCTGAATTCCGAACTAAACATTCCGGAATGTTAACATAACACATTCTAAAATCCAAACTGAACATTCCGGAATTGTAACATAACACATTCTAAAAACTGAACTTAATATTCTGGAATTGTAATTCCGTAACACATTCTGAATTCCGAACTAAACATTCCGGAATGTTAACATAACACATTCTAAAATCCAAACTGAACATTCCGGAATTGTAACATAACACATTCTAATATCTGAACTTAACATTCCGGAATGTTAACAAAACATTCTAAAATCAGAACTTAACATTCCGTAATGTTAACATAACACATTATCAAATCCAAACTGAACATTCCGGAATTGTAACATAACACATTCTAAAATCCAAACTGAACATTCTGGAATTGTAATTCCATAACACATTCTGAATTCCAAACTAAACATTCCAGAATGTTAACATAACACATTCTAAAATCCAAACTGAACATTCCGGAATTGTAATTCCGTAACACATTCTGAATTCCGAACTAAACATTCCGGAATGTTAACATAACACATTCTAAAATCCAAACTGAACATTCCGGAATTGTAACATAACACATTCTAAAAACTGAACTTAATATTCTGGAATTGTAATTCCGTAACACATTCTGAATTCCGAACTAAACATTCCGGAATGTTAACATAACACATTCTAAAATCCAAACTGAACATTCCGGAATTGTAACATAACACATTCTGAATTCTGAACTAAACATTCCGGAATGTTAACATAACGCATTCTAAAATCCAAACTGAACATTCCGGAATTGTAACATAACACATTCTAATATCAGAACTTAACATTCCGGAATGTTAACATAACACATTCTAAAATCCAAAACTGAACATTCTGGAATTGTAATTCCATAACACATTCTGAATTCCGAACTAAACATTCCAGAATGTTAACATAACACATTCTCAAATCCAAACTGAACATTCCGGAATTGTAATTCCGTAACACATTCTGAATTCCGAACTAAACATTCCGGAATGTTAACATAACACATTCTAAAATCCAAACTGAACATTCCGGAATTGTAACATAACACATTCTAAAAACTGAACTTAATATTCTGGAATTGTAATTCCGTAACACATTCTGAATTCCGAACTAAACATTCCGGAATGTTAACATAACACATTCTAAAATCCAAACTGAACATTCCGGAATTGTAACATAACACATTCTAAAAACTGAACTTAATATTCTGGAATTGTAATTCCGTAAGACATTCTGAATTCCGAACTAAACATTCCGGAATGTTAACAAAACATTGTAAAATCAGAACTTAACATTCCGGAATGTTAACATAACGCATTCTAAAATCTGTACTTAACATTCCGGAATTGTAATTCCGTAACACATTCTGAATTCCGAACTAAACATTCCGGAATGTTAACATAACACATTCTAAAATCCAAACTTAACATTCTGGAATTGTAACATAACACATTCTGAATTCTGAAGTAAACATTCTGGAATGTTAACATAACGCATTCTAAAATCCAAACTGAACATTGCGGAATTGTAATTCCGTAACACATTCTGAATTCCGAACTAAACATTCCGGAATGTTAACATAACGCATTCTAATATCCAAACTGAACATTCCGGAATTGTAACATAACACATTCTAATATCTGAACTTAACATTCCGGAATGTTAACAAAACATTCTAAAATCAGAACTTAACATTCCGTAATGTTAACATAACACATTATCAAATCCAAACTGAACATTCCGGAATTGTAACATAACACATTCTAAAATCCAAACTGAACATTCTGGAATTGTAATTCCATAACACATTCTGAATTCCAAACTAAACATTCCAGAATGTTAACATAACACATTCTAAAATCCAAACTGAACATTCCGGAATTGTAATTCCGTAACACATTCTGAATTCCGAACTAAACATTCCGGAATGTTAACATAACACATTCTAAAATCCAAACTGAACATTCCGGAATTGTAACATAACACATTCTAAAAACTGAACTTAATATTCTGGAATTGTAATTCCGTAACACATTCTGAATTCCGAACTAAACATTCCGGAATGTTAACATAACACATTCTAAAATCCAAACTGAACATTCCGGAATTGTAACATAACACATTCTGAATTCTGAACTAAACATTCCGGAATGTTAACATAACGCATTCTAAAATCCAAACTGAACATTCCGGAATTGTAATTCCGTAACACATTCTGAATTCCGAACTAAACATTCCGGAATGTTAACATAACGCATTCTAATATCCAAACTGAACATTCCGGAATTGTAACATAACACATTCTAATATCTGAACTTAACATTCCGGAATGTTAACAAAACATTCTAAAATCAGAACTTAACATTCCGGAATGTTAACATAACACATTCTCAAATCCAAACTGAACATTCCGGAATTGTAACATAACACATTCTAATATCAGAACTTAACATTCCGGAATGTTAACATAACACATTCTAAAATCCAAAACTGAACATTCTGGAATTGTAATTCCATAACACATTCTGAATTCCGAACTAAACATTCCAGAATGTTAACATAACACATTCTCAAATCCAAACTGAACATTCCGGAATTGTAATTCCGTAACACATTCTGAATTCCGAACTAAACATTCCGGAATGTTAACATAACACATTCTAAAATCCAAACTGAACATTCCGGAATTGTAACATAACACATTCTAAAAACTGAACTTAATATTCTGGAATTGTAATTCCGTAACACATTCTGAATTCCGAACTAAACATTCCGGAATGTTAACATAACACATTCTAAAATCCAAACTGAACATTCCGGAATTGTAACATAACACATTCTAATATCTGAACTTAACATTCCGGAATGTTAACAAAACATTCTAAAATCAGAACTTAACATTCCGTAATGTTAACATAACACATTATCAAATCCAAACTGAACATTCCGGAATTGTAACATAACACATTCTAAAATCCAAACTGAACATTCTGGAATTGTAATTCCATAACACATTCTGAATTCCAAACTAAACATTCCAGAATGTTAACATAACACATTCTAAAATCCAAACTGAACATTCCGGAATTGTAATTCCGTAACACATTCTGAATTCCGAACTAAACATTCCGGAATGTTAACATAACACATTCTAAAATCCAAACTGAACATTCCGGAATTGTAACATAACACATTCTAAAAACTGAACTTAATATTCTGAAATTGTAATTCCGTAACACATTCTGAATTCCGAACTAAACATTCCGGAATGTTAACATAACACATTCTAAAATCCAAACTGAACATTCCGGAATTGTAACATAACACATTCTGAATTCTGAACTAAACATTCCGGAATGTTAACATAACGCATTCTAAAATCCAAACTGAACATTCCGGAATTGTAATTCCGTAACACATTCTGAATTCCGAACTAAACATTCCGGAATGTTAACATAACGCATTCTAATATCCAAACTGAACATTCCGGAATTGTAACATAACACATTCTAATATCTGAACTTAACATTCCGGAATGTTAACAAAACATTCTAAAATCAGAACTTAACATTCCGGAATGTTAACATAACACATTCTCAAATCCAAACTGAACATTCCGGAATTGTAACATAACACATTCTAATATCAGAACTTAACATTCCGGAATGTTAACATAACACATTCTAAAATCCAAAACTGAACATTCTGGAATTGTAATTCCATAACACATTCTGAATTCCGAACTAAACATTCCAGAATGTTAACATAACACATTCTCAAATCCAAACTGAACATTCCGGAATTGTAATTCCGTAACACATTCTGAATTCCGAACTAAACATTCCGGAATGTTAACATAACACATTCTAAAATCCAAACTGAACATTCCGGAATTGTAACATAACACATTCTAAAAACTGAACTTAATATTCTGGAATTGTAATTCCGTAACACATTCTGAATTCCGAACTAAACATTCCGGAATGTTAACATAACACATTCTAAAATCCAAACTGAACATTCCGGAATTGTAACATAACACATTCTAAAAACTGAACTTAATATTCTGGAATTGTAATTCCGTAACACATTCTGAATTCCGAACTAAACATTCCGGAATGTTAACATAACGCATTCTAATATCCAAACTGAACATTCCGGAATTGTAACATAACACATTCTAATATCTGAACTTAACATTCCGGAATGTTAACAAAACATTCTAAAATCAGAACTTAACATTCCGTAATGTTAACATAACACATTATCAAATCCAAACTGAACATTCCGGAATGTTAACATAACGCATTCCGGAATTGTAATTCCGTAACACATTTTGAATTCCGAAATAAACATTCCGGAATGTTAACATAACGCATTCTAAAATCCAAACTGAACATTCCGGAATTGTAACATAACACATTCTAATATCTGAACTTAACATTCCGGAATGTTAACATAACGCATTCTAAAATCCAAACTGAACATTCCGGAATTGTAACATAACACATTCTAATATCTGAACTTATCATTCCGGAATGTTAACAACACATTCTAAAATCAGAACTTAACATTCTGGAATGTTAACATAACACATTCTAAAATCCAAACAGAACATTCCGGAATTGTAATTCCGTAACACATTCTGAATTCCGAACTAAACATTCCAGAATGTTAACATAACACATTCTAAAATCCAAACTGAACATTCCGGAATTGTAATTCCGTAACACATTCTGAATTCCGAACTAAACATTCCGGAATGTTAACATAACACATTCTAAAATCCAAACTGAACATTCCGGAATTGTAACATAACACATTCTAAAAACTGAACTTAATATTCTGGAATTGTAATTCCGTAACACATTCTGAATTCCGAACTAAACATTCCGGAATGTTAACATAACACATTCTAAAATCCAAACTGAACATTCCGGAATTGTAACATAACACATTCTAAAAACTGAACTTAATATTCTGGAATTGTAATTCCGTAACACATTCTGAATTCCGAACTAAACATTCCGGAATGTTAACATAACACATTCTAAAATCCAAACTGAACATTCCGGAATTGTAACATAACACATTCTAAAAACTGAACTTAATATTCTGGAATTGTAATTCCGTAACACATTCTGAATTCCGAACTAAACATTCCGGAATGTTAACATAACACATTCTAAAATCCAAACTGAACATTCCGGAATTGTAATTCCTTAACACATTCTGAATTCCGAACTAAACATTCTGGAATGTTAACTTAACGCATTCTAAAATCCAAACTGAACATTCCGGAATTGTAATTCCGGAACACATTCTGAATTCCGAACTAAACATTCCGGACATGATAACATAAAACATTCTAAAATCAGAACTTAACATTCCGGAATTGTACTTCCGTAATACATTCTGAATTCCGAACTAATAACATAACACATTCTAAAATCCAAACTGAACATTCCGGAATGTTAACATAACGCATTCCGGAATTGTAATTCCGTAACACATTTTGAATTCCGAAATAAACATTCCGGAATGTTAACATAACGCATTCTAAAATCCAAACTGAACATTCCGGAATTGTAACATAACACATTCTAATATCTGAACTTAACATTCCGGAATGTTAACATAACGCATTCTAAAATCCAAACTGAACATTCCGGAATTGTAACATAACACATTCTAATATCTGAACTTATCATTCCGGAATGTTAACAACACATTCTAAAATCAGAACTTAACATTCTGGAATGTTAACATAACACATTCTAAAATCCAAACAGAACATTCCGGAATTATAATTCCGTAACACATTCTGAATTCCGAACTAAACATTCCAGAATGTTAACATAACACATTCTAAAATCCAAACTGAACATTCCGGAATTGTAATTCCGTAACACATTCTGAATTCCGAACTAAACATTCCGGACATGTTAACATAACACATTCTAAAATCCAAACTGAACATTCCGGAATGTTAACATAACACATTCTAAAATCAGAACTTAACATTCCGGAATTGTACTTCCGTAATACATTCTGAATTCCGAACTAATAACATAACACATTCTAAAATCCAAACTGAACATTCCGGAATGTTAACATAACACATTCTAATATCTGAACTTAACATTCCGGAATGTTAACAAAACATTGTAAAATCAGAACTTAACATTCCGGAATGTTAACATAACGCATTCTAAAATCTGTACTTAACATTCCGGAATTGTAATTCCGTAACACATTCTGAATTCCGAACTAAACATTCCGGAATGTTAACATAACACATTCTAAAATCCAAACTTAACATTCTGGAATTGTAACATAACACATTCTGAATTCTGAAGTAAACATTCTGGAATGTTAACATAACGCATTCTAAAATCCAAACTGAACATTGCGGAATTGTAATTCCGTAACACATTCTGAATTCCGAACTAAACATTCCGGAATGTTAACATAACGCATTCTAATATCCAAACTGAACATTCCGGAATTGTAACATAACACATTCTAATATCTGAACTTAACATTCCGGAATGTTAACAAAACATTCTAAAATCAGAACTTAACATTCCGTAATGTTAACATAACACATTATCAAATCCAAACTGAACATTCCGGAATTGTAACATAACACATTCTAAAATCCAAACTGAACATTCTGGAATTTTAATTCCATAACACATTCTGAATTCCAAACTAAACATTCCAGAATGTTAACATAACACATTCTAAAATCCAAACTGAACATTCCGGAATTGTAATTCCGTAACACATTCTGAATTCCGAACTAAACATTCCGGAATGTTAACATAACACATTCTAAAATCCAAACTGAACATTCCGGAATTGTAACATAACACATTCTAAAAACTGAACTTAATATTCTGGAATTGTAATTCCGTAACACATTCTGAATTCCGAACTAAACATTCCGGAATGTTAACATAACACATTCTAAAATCCAAACTGAACATTCCGGAATTGTAACATAACACATTCTGAATTCTGAACTAAACATTCCGGAATGTTAACATAACGCATTCTAAAATCCAAACTGAACATTCCGGAATTGTAATTCCGTAACACATTCTGAATTCCGAACTAAACATTCCGGAATGTTAACATAACGCATTCTAATATCCAAACTGAACATTCCGGAATTGTAACATAACACATTCTAATATCTGAACTTAACATTCCGGAATGTTAACAAAACATTCTAAAATCAGAACTTAACATTCCGGAATGTTAACATAACACATTCTCAAATCCAAACTGAACATTCCGGAATTGTAACATAACACATTCTAATATCAGAACTTAACATTCCGGAATGTTAACATAACACATTCTAAAATCCAAAACTGAACATTCTGGAATTGTAATTCCATAACACATTCTGAATTCCGAACTAAACATTCCAGAATGTTAACATAACACATTCTCAAATCCAAACTGAACATTCCGGAATTGTAATTCCGTAACACATTCTGAATTCCGAACTAAACATTCCGGAATGTTAACATAACACATTCTAAAATCCAAACTGAACATTCCGGAATTGTAACATAACACATTCTAATATCTGAACTTAACATTCCGGAATGTTAACAAAACATTCTAAAATCAGAACTTAACATTCCGTAATGTTAACATAACACATTCTAAAATCCAAAACTGAACATTCTGGAATTGTAATTCCATAACACATTCTGAATTCCGAACTAAACATTCCAGAATGTTAACATAACACATTCTCAAATCCAAACTGAACATTCCGGAATTGTAATTCCGTAACACATTCTGAATTCCGAACTAAACATTCCGGAATGTTAACATAACACATTCTAAAATCCAAACTGAACATTCCGGAATTGTAACATAACACATTCTAAAAACTGAACTTAATATTCTGGAATTGTAATTCCGTAACACATTCTGAATTCCGAACTAAACATTCCGGAATGTTAACATAACACATTCTAAAATCCAAACTGAACATTCCGGAATTGTAACATAACACATTCTAAAAACTGAACTTAATATTCTGGAATTGTAATTCCGTAACACATTCTGAATTCCGAACTAAACATTCCGGAATGTTAACATAACACATTCTAAAATCCAAACTGAACATTCCGGAATTGTAACATAACACATTCTAATATCTGAACTTAACATTCCGGAATGTTAACAAAACATTCTAAAATCAGAACTTAACATTCCGTAATGTTAACATAACACATTATCAAATCCAAACTGAACATTCCGGAATTGTAACATAACACATTCTAAAATCCAAACTGAACATTCTGGAATTGTAATTCCATAACACATTCTGAATTCCAAACTAAACATTCCAGAATGTTAACATAACACATTCTAAAATCCAAACTGAACATTCCGGAATTGTAATTCCGTAACACATTCTGAATTCCGAACTAAACATTCCGGAATGTTAACATAACACATTCTAAAATCCAAACTGAACATTCCGGAATTGTAACATAACACATTCTAAAAACTGAACTTAATATTCTGGAATTGTAATTCCGTAACACATTCTGAATTCCGAACTAAACATTCCGGAATGTTAACATAACACATTCTAAAATCCAAACTGAACATTCCGGAATTGTAACATAACACATTCTAAAAACTGAATTTAATATTCTGGAATTGTAATTCCGTAACACATTCTGAATTCCGAACTAAACATTCCGGAATGTTAACATAACACATTCTAATATCTGAACTTAACATTCCGGAATGTTAACAAAACATTCTAAAATCAGAACTTAACATTCCGTAATGTTAACATAACACATTATCAAATCCAAACTGAACATTCCGGAATTGTAACATAACACATTCTAAAATCCAAACTGAACATTCTGGAATTGTAATTCCATAACACATTCTGAATTCCAAACTAAACATTCCAGAATGTTAACATAACACATTCTAAAATCCAAACTGAACATTCCGGAATTGTAATTCCGTAACACATTCTGAATTCCGAACTAAACATTCCGGAATGTTAACATAACACATTCTAAAATCCAAACTGAACATTCCGGAATTGTAACATAACACATTCTAAAAACTGAATTTAATATTCTGGAATTGTAATTCCGTAACACATTCTGAATTCCGAACTAAACATTCCGGAATGTTAACATAACACATTCTAAAATCCAAACTGAACATTCCGGAATTGTAACATAACACATTCTAATATCTGAACTTAACATTCCGGAATGTTAACAAAACATTCTAAAATCAGAACTTAACATTCCGTAATGTTAACATAACACATTCTAAAATCCAAAACTGAACATTCTGGAATTGTAATTCCATAACACATTCTGATTTCCGAACTAAACATTCCAGAATGTTAACATAACACATTCTCAAATCCAAACTGAACATTCCGGAATTGTAATTCCGTAACACATTCTGAATTCCGAACTAAACATTCCGGAATGTTAACATAACACATTCTAAAATCCAAACTGAACATTCCGGAATTGTAACATAACACATTCTAAAAACTGAACTTAATATTCTGGAATTGTAATTCCGTAACACATTCTGAATTCCGAACTAAACATTCCGGAATGTTAACATAACATATTCTAAAATCCAAACTGAACATTCCGGAATTGTAACATAACACATTCTAAAAACTGAACTTAATATTCTGGAATTGTAATTCCGTAACACATTCTGAATTCCGAACTAAACATTCCGGAATGTTAACATAACACATTCTAAAATCCAAACTGAACATTCCGGAATTGTAACATAACACATTCTAATATCTGAACTTAACATTCCGGAATGTTAACAAAACATTCTAAAATCAGAACTTAACATTCCGTAATGTTAACATAACACATTATCAAATCCAAACTGAACATTCCGGAATTGTAACATAACACATTCTAAAATCCAAACTGAACATTCTGGAATTGTAATTCCATAACACATTCTGAATTCCAAACTAAACATTCCAGAATGTTAACATAACACATTCTAAAATCCAAACTGAACATTCCGGAATTGTAATTCCGTAACACATTCTGAATTCCGAACTAAACATTCCGGAATGTTAACATAACACATTCTAAAATCCAAACTGAACATTCCGGAATTGTAACATAACACATTCTAAAAACTGAACTTAATATTCTGGAATTGTAATTCCGTAACACATTCTGAATTCCGAACTAAACATTCCGGAATGTTAACATAACACATTCTAAAATCCAAACTGAACATTCCGGAATTGTAACATAACACATTCTGAATTCTGAACTAAACATTCCGGAATGTTAACATAACGCATTCTAAAATCCAAAATGAACATTCCGGAATTGTAATTCCGTAACACATTCTGAATTCCGAACTAAACATTCCGGAATGTTAACATAACGCATTCTAATATCCAAACTGAACATTCCGGAATTGTAACATAACACATTCTAATATCTGAACTTAACATTCCGGAATGTTAACAAAACATTCTAAAATCAGAACTTAACATTCCGGAATGTTAACATAACACATTCTCAAATCCAAACTGAACATTCCGGAATTGTAACATAACACATTCTAATATCAGAACTTAACATTCCGGAATGTTAACATAACACATTCTAAAATCCAAAACTGAACATTCTGGAATTGTAATTCCATAACACATTCTGAATTCCGAACTAAACATTCCAGAATGTTAACATAACACATTCTCAAATCCAAACTGAACATTCCGGAATTGTAATTCCGTAACACATTCTGAATTCCGAACTAAACATTCCGGAATGTTAACATAACACATTCTAAAATCCAAACTGAACATTCCGGAATTGTAACATAACACATTCTAAAAACTGAACTTAATATTCTGGAATTGTAATTCCGTAACACATTCTGAATTCCGAACTAAACATTCCGGAATGTTAACATAACACATTCTAAAATCCAAACTGAACATTCCGGAATTGTAACATAACACATTCTAATATCTGAACTTAACATTCCGGAATGTTAACAAAACATTCTAAAATCAGAACTTAACATTCCGTAATGTTAACATAACACATTATCAAATCCAAACTGAACATTCCGGAATTGTAACATAACACATTCTAAAATCCAAACTGAACATTCTGGAATTGTAATTCCATAACACATTCTGAATTCCAAACTAAACATTCCAGAATGTTAACATAACACATTCTAAAATCCAAACTGAACATTCCGGAATTGTAATTCCGTAACACATTCTGAATTCCGAACTAAACATTCCGGAATGTTAACATAACACATTCTAAAATCCAAACTGAACATTCCGGAATTGTAACATAACACATTCTAAAAACTGAACTTAATATTCTGGAATTGTAATTCCGTAACACATTCTGAATTCCGAACTAAACATTCCGGAATGTTAACATAACACATTCTAAAATCCAAACTGAACATTCCGGAATTGTAACATAAAACATTCTAATATCTGAACTTAACATTCCGGAATGTTAACAAAACATTCTAAAATCAGAACTTAACATTCCGTAATGTTAACATAACACATTCTAAAATCCAAAACTGAACATTCTGGAATTGTAATTCCATAACACATTCTGAATTCCAAACTAAACATTCCAGAATGTTAACATAACACATTCTAAAATCCAAACTGAACATTCCGGAATTGTAACATAACACATTCTGAATTCTGAACTAAACATTCCGGAATGTTAACATAACGCATTCTAAAATCCAAACTGAACATTCCGGAATTGTAATTCCGTAACACATTCTGAATTCCGAACTAAACATTCCGGAATGTTAACATAACGCATTCTAATATCCAAACTGAACATTCCGGAATTGTATCATAACACATTCTAATATCTGAACTTAACATTCCGGAATGTTAACAAAACATTCTAAAATCAGAACTTAACATTCCGGAATGTTAACATAACACATTCTCAAATCCAAACTGAACATTCCGGAATTGTAACATAACACATTCTAATATCAGAACTTAACATTCCGGAATGTTAACATAACACATTCTAAAATCCAAAACTGAACATTCTGGAATTGTAATTCCATAACACATTCTGAATTCCGAACTAAACATTCCAGAATGTTAACATAACACATTCTCAAATCCAAACTGAACATTCCGGAATTGTAATTCCGTAACACATTCTGAATTCCGAACTAAACATTCCGGAATGTTAACATAACACATTCTAAAATCCAAACTGAACATTCCGGAATTGTAACATAACACATTCTAAAAACTGAACTTAATATTCTGGAATTGTAATTCCGTAACACATTCTGAATTCCGAACTAAACATTCCGGAATGTTAACATAACACATTCTAAAATCCAAACTGAACATTCCGGAATTGTAACATAACACATTCTAAAAACTGAACTTAATATTCTGGAATTGTAATTCCGTAACACATTCTGAATTCCGAACTAAACATTCCGGAATGTTAACATAACACATTCTAAAATCCAAACTGAACATTCCGGAATTGTAACATAACACATTCTAATATCTGAACTTAACATTCCGGAATGTTAACAAAACATTCTAAAATCAGAACTTAACATTCCGTAATGTTAACATAACACATTATCAAATCCAAACTGAACATTCCGGAATTGTAACATAACACATTCTAAAATCCAAACTGAACATTCTGGAATTGTAATTCCATAACACATTCTGAATTCCAAACTAAACATTCCAGAATGTTAACATAACACATTCTAAAATCCAAACTGAACATTCCGGAATTGTAATTCCGTAACACATTCTGAATTCCGAACTAAACATTCCGGAATGTTAACATAACACATTCTAAAATCCAAACTGAACATTCCGGAATTGTAACATAACACATTCTAAAAACTGAACTTAATATTCTGGAATTGTAATTCCGTAACACATTCTGAATTCCGAACTAAACATTCCGGAATGTTAACATAACACATTCTAAAATCCAAACTGAACATTCCGGAATTGTAACATAACACATTCTGAATTCTGAACTAAACATTCCGGAATGTTAACATAACGCATTCTAAAATCCAAACTGAACATTCCGGAATTGTAACATAACACATTCTAATATCAGAACTTAACATTCCGGAATGTTAACATAACACATTCTAAAATCCAAAACTGAACATTCTGGAATTGTAATTCCATAACACATTCTGAATTCCGAACTAAACATTCCAGAATGTTAACATAACACATTCTCAAATCCAAACTGAACATTCCGGAATTGTAATTCCGTAACACATTCTGAATTCCGAACTAAACATTCCGGAATGTTAACATAACACATTCTAAAATCCAAACTGAACATTCCGGAATTGTAACATAACACATTCTAAAAACTGAACTTAATATTCTGGAATTGTAATTCCGTAACACATTCTGAATTCCGAACTAAACATTCCGGAATGTTAACATAACACATTCTAAAATCCAAACTGAACATTCCGGAATTGTAACATAACACATTCTAAAAACTGAACTTAATATTCTGGAATTGTAATTCCGTAAGACATTCTGAATTCCGAACTAAACATTCCGGAATGTTAACAAAACATTGTAAAATCAGAACTTAACATTCCGGAATGTTAACATAACGCATTCTAAAATCTGTACTTAACATTCCGGAATTGTAATTCCGTAACACATTCTGAATTCCGAACTAAACATTCCGGAATGTTAACATAACACATTCTAAAATCCAAACTTAACATTCTGGAATTGTAACATAACACATTCTGAATTCTGAAGTAAACATTCTGGAATGTTAACATAACGCATTCTAAAATCCAAACTGAACATTGCGGAATTGTAATTCCGTAACACATTCTGAATTCCGAACTAAACATTCCGGAATGTTAACATAACGCATTCTAATATCCAAACTGAACATTCCGGAATTGTAACATAACACATTCTAATATCTGAACTTAACATTCCGGAATGTTAACAAAACATTCTAAAATCAGAACTTAACATTCCGTAATGTTAACATAACACATTATCAAATCCAAACTGAACATTCCGGAATTGTAACATAACACATTCTAAAATCCAAACTGAACATTCTGGAATTGTAATTCCATAACACATTCTGAATTCCAAACTAAACATTCCAGAATGTTAACATAACACATTCTAAAATCCAAACTGAACATTCCGGAATTGTAATTCCGTAACACATTCTGAATTCCGAACTAAACATTCCGGAATGTTAACATAACACATTCTAAAATCCAAACTGAACATTCCGGAATTGTAACATAACACATTCTAAAAACTGAACTTAATATTCTGGAATTGTAATTCCGTAACACATTCTGAATTCCGAACTAAACATTCCGGAATGTTAACATAACACATTCTAAAATCCAAACTGAACATTCCGGAATTGTAACATAACACATTCTGAATTCTGAACTAAACATTCCGGAATGTTAACATAACGCATTCTAAAATCCAAACTGAACATTCCGGAATTGTAATTCCGTAACACATTCTGAATTCCGAACTAAACATTCCGGAATGTTAACATAACGCATTCTAATATCCAAACTGAACATTCCGGAATTGTAACATAACACATTCTAATATCTGAACTTAACATTCCGGAATGTTAACAAAACATTCTAAAATCAGAACTTAACATTCCGGAATGTTAACATAACACATTCTCAAATCCAAACTGAACATTCCGGAATTGTAACATAACACATTCTAATATCAGAACTTAACATTCCGGAATGTTAACATAACACATTCTAAAATCCAAAACTGAACATTCTGGAATTGTAATTCCATAACACATTCTGAATTCCGAACTAAACATTCCAGAATGTTAACATAACACATTCTCAAATCCAAACTGAACATTCCGGAATTGTAATTCCGTAACACATTCTGAATTCCGAACTAAACATTCCGGAATGTTAACATAACACATTCTAAAATCCAAACTGAACATTCCGGAATTGTAACATAACACATTCTAAAAACTGAACTTAATATTCTGGAATTGTAATTCCGTAACACATTCTGAATTCCGAACTAAACATTCCGGAATGTTAACATAACACATTCTAAAATCCAAACTGAACATTCCGGAATTGTAACATAACACATTCTAATATCTGAACTTAACATTCCGGAATGTTAACAAAACATTCTAAAATCAGAACTTAACATTCCGTAATGTTAACATAACACATTATCAAATCCAAACTGAACATTCCGGAATTGTAACATAACACATTCTAAAATCCAAACTGAACATTCTGGAATTGTAATTCCATAACACATTCTGAATTCCAAACTAAACATTCCAGAATGTTAACATAACACATTCTAAAATCCAAACTGAACATTCCGGAATTGTAATTCCGTAACACATTCTGAATTCCGAACTAAACATTCCGGAATGTTAACATAACACATTCTAAAATCCAAACTGAACATTCCGGAATTGTAACATAACACATTCTAAAAACTGAACTTAATATTCTGAAATTGTAATTCCGTAACACATTCTGAATTCCGAACTAAACATTCCGGAATGTTAACATAACACATTCTAAAATCCAAACTGAACATTCCGGAATTGTAACATAACACATTCTGAATTCTGAACTAAACATTCCGGAATGTTAACATAACGCATTCTAAAATCCAAACTGAACATTCCGGAATTGTAATTCCGTAACACATTCTGAATTCCGAACTAAACATTCCGGAATGTTAACATAACGCATTCTAATATCCAAACTGAACATTCCGGAATTGTAACATAACACATTCTAATATCTGAACTTAACATTCCGGAATGTTAACAAAACATTCTAAAATCAGAACTTAACATTCCGGAATGTTAACATAACACATTCTCAAATCCAAACTGAACATTACGGAATTGTAACATAACACATTCTAATATCAGAACTTAACATTCCGGAATGTTAACATAACACATTCTAAAATCCAAAACTGAACATTCTGGAATTGTAATTCCATAACACATTCTGAATTCCGAACTAAACATTCCAGAATGTTAACATAACACATTCTCAAATCCAAACTGAACATTCCGGAATTGTAATTCCGTAACACATTCTGAATTCCGAACTAAACATTCCGGAATGTTAACATAACACA
This sequence comes from Sebastes fasciatus, assembly GCF_043250625.1. NCBI lineage: Eukaryota > Metazoa > Chordata > Actinopteri > Perciformes > Sebastidae > Sebastes > Sebastes fasciatus. The sequence goes on along the minus strand of NC_133795.1, from coordinate 42,734,781 downwards.
TTCTAAAATCCAAACTGAACATTCCGGAATTGTAACATAACACATTCTAAAAACTGAACTTAATATTCTGGAATTGTAATTCCGTAACACATTCTGAATTCCGAACTAAACATTCCGGAATGTTAACATAACACATTCTAAAATCCAAACTGAACATTCCGGAATTGTAACATAACACATTCTAATATCTGAACTTAACATTCCGGAATGTTAACAAAACATTCTAAAATCAGAACTTAACATTCCGTAATGTTAACATAACACATTATCAAATCCAAACTGAACATTCCGGAATTGTAACATAACACATTCTAAAATCCAAACTGAACATTCTGGAATTGTAATTCCATAACACATTCTGAATTCCAAACTAAACATTCCAGAATGTTAACATAACACATTCTAAAATCCAAACTGAACATTCCGGAATTGTAATTCCGTAACACATTCTGAATTCCGAACTAAACATTCCGGAATGTTAACATAACACATTCTAAAATCCAAACTGAACATTCCGGAATTGTAACATAACACATTCTAAAAACTGAACTTAATATTCTGAAATTGTAATTCCGTAACACATTCTGAATTCCGAACTAAACATTCCGGAATGTTAACATAACACATTCTAAAATCCAAACTGAACATTCCGGAATTGTAACATAACACATTCTGAATTCTGAACTAAACATTCCGGAATGTTAACATAACGCATTCTAAAATCCAAACTGAACATTCCGGAATTGTAATTCCGTAACACATTCTGAATTCCGAACTAAACATTCCGGAATGTTAACATAACGCATTCTAATATCCAAACTGAACATTCCGGAATTGTAACATAACACATTCTAATATCTGAACTTAACATTCCGGAATGTTAACAAAACATTCTAAAATCAGAACTTAACATTCCGGAATGTTAACATAACACATTCTCAAATCCAAACTGAACATTCCGGAATTGTAACATAACACATTCTAATATCAGAACTTAACATTCCGGAATGTTAACATAACACATTCTAAAATCCAAAACTGAAAATTCTGGAATTGTAATTCCATAACACATTCTGAATTCCGAACTAAACATTCCAGAATGTTAACATAACACATTCTCAAATCCAAACTGAACATTCCGGAATTGTAATTCCGTAACACATTCTGAATTCCGAACTAAACATTCCGGAATGTTAACATAACACATTCTAAAATCCAAACTGAACATTCCGGAATTGTAACATAACACATTCTAAAAACTGAACTTAATATTCTGGAATTGTAATTCCGTAACACATTCTGAATTCCGAACTAAACATTCCGGAATGTTAACATAACACATTCTAAAATCCAAACTGAACATTCCGAAATTGTAACATAACACATTCTAAAAACTGAACTTAATATTCTGGAATTGTAATTCCGTAACACATTCTGAATTCCGAACTAAACATTCCGGAATGTTAACATAACACATTCTAAAATCCAAACTGAACATTCCGGAATTGTAATTCCTTAACACATTCTGAATTCCGAACTAAACATTCTGGAATGTTAACTTAACGCATTCTAAAATCCAAACTGAACATTCCGGAATTGTAATTCCGGAACACATTCTGAATTCCGAACTAAACATTCCGGACATGATAATATAAAACATTCTAAAATCAGAACTTAACATTCCGGAATTGTACTTCCGTAATACATTCTGAATTCCGAACTAATAACATAACACATTCTAAAATCCAAACTGAACATTCCGGAATGTTAACATAACGCATTCTAAAATCCAAACTGAACATTCCGGAATTGTAACATAACACATTCTGAATTCTGAACTAAACATTCCGGAATGTTAACATAACGCATTCTAAAATCCAAACTGAACATTCCGGAATTGTAATTCCGTAACACATTCTGAATTCCGAACTAAACATTCCGGAATGTTAACATAACGCATTCTAATATCCAAACTGAACATTCCGGAATTGTAACATAACACATTCTAATATCTGAACTTAACATTCCGGAATGTTAACAAAACATTCTAAAATCAGAACTTAACATTCCGGAATGTTAACATAACACATTCTCAAATCCAAACTGAACATTCCGGAATTGTAACATAACACATTCTAATATCAGAACTTAACATTCCGGAATGTTAACATAACACATTCTAAAATCCAAAACTGAACATTCTGGAATTGTAATTCCATAACACATTCTGAATTCCGAACTAAACATTCCAGAATGTTAACATAACACATTCTCAAATCCAAACTGAACATTCCGGAATTGTAATTCCGTAACACATTCTGAATTCCGAACTAAACATTCCGGAATGTTAACATAACACATTCTAAAATCCAAACTGAACATTCCGGAATTGTAACATAACACATTCTAAAAACTGAACTTAATATTCTGGAATTGTAATTCCGTAACACATTCTGAATTCCGAACTAAACATTCCGGAATGTTAACATAACACATTCTAAAATCCAAACTGAACATTCCGGAATTGTAACATAACACATTCTAAAAACTGAACTTAATATTCTGGAATTGTAATTCCGTAACACATTCTGAATTCCGAACTAAACATTCCGGAATGTTAACATAACACATTCTAAAATCCAAACTGAACATTCCGGAATTGTAACATAACACATTCTAATATCTGAACTTAACATTCCGGAATGTTAACAAAACATTCTAAAATCAGAACTTAACATTCCGTAATGTTAACATAACACATTATCAAATCCAAACTGAACATTCCGGAATTGTAACATAACACATTCTAAAATCCAAACTGAACATTCTGGAATTGTAATTCCATAACACATTCTGAATTCCAAACTAAACATTCCAGAATGTTAACATAACACATTCTAAAATCCAAACTGAACATTCCGGAATTGTAATTCCGTAACACATTCTGAATTCCGAACTAAACATTCCGGAATGTTAACATAACACATTCTAAAATCCAAACTGAACATTCCGGAATTGTAACATAACACATTCTAAAAACTGAACTTAATATTCTGGAATTGTAATTCCGTAACACATTCTGAATTCCGAACTAAACATTCCGGAATGTTAACATAACACATTCTAAAATCCAAACTGAACATTCCGGAATTGTAACATAACACATTCTGAATTCTGAACTAAACATTCCGGAATGTTAACATAACGCATTCTAAAATCCAAACTGAACATTCCGGAATTGTAACATAACACATTCTAATATCAGAACTTAACATTCCGGAATGTTAACATAACACATTCTAAAATCCAAAACTGAACATTCTGGAATTGTAATTCCATAACACATTCTGAATTCCGAACTAAACATTCCAGAATGTTAACATAACACATTCTCAAATCCAAACTGAACATTCCGGAATTGTAATTCCGTAACACATTCTGAATTCCGAACTAAACATTCCGGAATGTTAACATAACACATTCTAAAATCCAAACTGAACATTCCGGAATTGTAACATAACACATTCTAAAAACTGAACTTAATATTCTGGAATTGTAATTCCGTAACACATTCTGAATTCCGAACTAAACATTCCGGAATGTTAACATAACACATTCTAAAATCCAAACTGAACATTCCGGAATTGTAACATAACACATTCTAAAAACTGAACTTAATATTCTGGAATTGTAATTCCGTAAGACATTCTGAATTCCGAACTAAACATTCCGGAATGTTAACAAAACATTGTAAAATCAGAACTTAACATTCCGGAATGTTAACATAACGCATTCTAAAATCTGTACTTAACATTCCGGAATTGTAATTCCGTAACACATTCTGAATTCCGAACTAAACATTCCGGAATGTTAACATAACACATTCTAAAATCCAAACTTAACATTCTGGAATTGTAACATAACACATTCTGAATTCTGAAGTAAACATTCTGGAATGTTAACATAACGCATTCTAAAATCCAAACTGAACATTGCGGAATTGTAATTCCGTAACACATTCTGAATTCCGAACTAAACATTCCGGAATGTTAACATAACGCATTCTAATATCCAAACTGAACATTCCGGAATTGTAACATAACACATTCTAATATCTGAACTTAACATTCCGGAATGTTAACAAAACATTCTAAAATCAGAACTTAACATTCCGTAATGTTAACATAACACATTATCAAATCCAAACTGAACATTCCGGAATTGTAACATAACACATTCTAAAATCCAAACTGAACATTCTGGAATTGTAATTCCATAACACATTCTGAATTCCAAACTAAACATTCCAGAATGTTAACATAACACATTCTAAAATCCAAACTGAACATTCCGGAATTGTAATTCCGTAACACATTCTGAATTCCGAACTAAACATTCCGGAATGTTAACATAACACATTCTAAAATCCAAACTGAACATTCCGGAATTGTAACATAACACATTCTAAAAACTGAACTTAATATTCTGGAATTGTAATTCCGTAACACATTCTGAATTCCGAACTAAACATTCCGGAATGTTAACATAACACATTCTAAAATCCAAACTGAACATTCCGGAATTGTAACATAACACATTCTGAATTCTGAACTAAACATTCCGGAATGTTAACATAACGCATTCTAAAATCCAAACTGAACATTCCGGAATTGTAATTCCGTAACACATTCTGAATTCCGAACTAAACATTCCGGAATGTTAACATAACGCATTCTAATATCCAAACTGAACATTCCGGAATTGTAACATAACACATTCTAATATCTGAACTTAACATTCCGGAATGTTAACAAAACATTCTAAAATCAGAACTTAACATTCCGGAATGTTAACATAACACATTCTCAAATCCAAACTGAACATTCCGGAATTGTAATTCCGTAACACATTCTGAATTCCGAACTAAACATTCCGGAATGTTAACATAACACATTCTAAAATCCAAACTGAACATTCCGGAATTGTAACATAACACATTCTAAAAACTGAACTTAATATTCTGGAATTGTAATTCCGTAACACATTCTGAATTCCGAACTAAACATTCCGGAATGTTAACATAACACATTCTAAAATCCAAACTGAACATTCCGAAATTGTAACATAACACATTCTAAAAACTGAACTTAATATTCTGGAATTGTAATTCCGTAACACATTCTGAATTCCGAACTAAACATTCCGGAATGTTAACATAACACATTCTAAAATCCAAACTGAACATTCCGGAATTGTAATTCCTTAACACATTCTGAATTCCGAACTAAACATTCTGGAATGTTAACTTAACGCATTCTAAAATCCAAACTGAACATTCCGGAATTGTAATTCCGGAACACATTCTGAATTCCGAACTAAACATTCCGGACATGATAATATAAAACATTCTAAAATCAGAACTTAACATTCCGGAATTGTACTTCCGTAATACATTCTGAATTCCGAACTAATAACATAACACATTCTAAAATCCAAACTGAACATTCCGGAATGTTAACATAACGCATTCTAAAATCCAAACTGAACATTCCGGAATTGTAACATAACACATTCTGAATTCTGAACTAAACATTCCGGAATGTTAACATAACGCATTCTAAAATCCAAACTGAACATTCCGGAATTGTAATTCCGTAACACATTCTGAATTCCGAACTAAACATTCCGGAATGTTAACATAACGCATTCTAATATCCAAACTGAACATTCCGGAATTGTAACATAACACATTCTAATATCTGAACTTAACATTCCGGAATGTTAACAAAACATTCTAAAATCAGAACTTAACATTCCGGAATGTTAACATAACACATTCTCAAATCCAAACTGAACATTCCGGAATTGTAATTCCGTAACACATTCTGAATTCCGAACTAAACATTCCGGAATGTTAACATAACACATTCTAAAATCCAAACTGAACATTCCGGAATTGTAACATAACACATTCTGAATTCTGAACTAAACATTCCGGAATGTTAACATAACGCATTCTAAAATCCAAACTGAACATTCCGGAATTGTAACATAACACATTCTAATATCAGAACTTAACATTCCGGAATGTTAACATAACACATTCTAAAATCCAAAACTGAACATTCTGGAATTGTAATTCCATAACACATTCTGAATTCCGAACTAAACATTCCAGAATGTTAACATAACACATTCTCAAATCCAAACTGAACATTCCGGAATTGTAATTCCGTAACACATTCTGAATTCCGAACTAAACATTCCGGAATGTTAACATAACACATTCTAAAATCCAAACTGAACATTCCGGAATTGTAACATAACACATTCTAAAAACTGAACTTAATATTCTGGAATTGTAATTCCGTAACACATTCTGAATTCCGAACTAAACATTCCGGAATGTTAACATAACACATTCTAAAATCCAAACTGAACATTCCGGAATTGTAACATAACACATTCTAAAAACTGAACTTAATATTCTGGAATTGTAATTCCGTAAGACATTCTGAATTCCGAACTAAACATTCCGGAATGTTAACAAAACATTGTAAAATCAGAACTTAACATTCCGGAATGTTAACATAACGCATTCTAAAATCTGTACTTAACATTCCGGAATTGTAATTCCGTAACACATTCTGAATTCCGAACTAAACATTCCGGAATGTTAACATAACACATTCTAAAATCCAAACTTAACATTCTGGAATTGTAACATAACACATTCTGAATTCTGAAGTAAACATTCTGGAATGTTAACATAACGCATTCTAAAATCCAAACTGAACATTGCGGAATTGTAATTCCGTAACACATTCTGAATTCCGAACTAAACATTCCGGAATGTTAACATAACGCATTCTAATATCCAAACTGAACATTCCGGAATTGTAACATAACACATTCTAATATCTGAACTTAACATTCCGGAATGTTAACAAAACATTCTAAAATCAGAACTTAACATTCCGTAATGTTAACATAACACATTATCAAATCCAAACTGAACATTCCGGAATTGTAACATAACACATTCTAAAATCCAAACTGAACATTCTGGAATTGTAATTCCATAACACATTCTGAATTCCAAACTAAACATTCCAGAATGTTAACATAACACATTCTAAAATCCAAACTGAACATTCCGGAATTGTAATTCCGTAACACATTCTGAATTCCGAACTAAACATTCCGGAATGTTAACATAACACATTCTAAAATCCAAACTGAACATTCCGGAATTGTAACATAACACATTCTAAAAACTGAACTTAATATTCTGGAATTGTAATTCCGTAACACATTCTGAATTCCGAACTAAACATTCCGGAATGTTAACATAACACATTCTAAAATCCAAACTGAACATTCCGGAATTGTAACATAACACATTCTGAATTCTGAACTAAACATTCCGGAATGTTAACATAACGCATTCTAAAATCCAAACTGAACATTCCGGAATTGTAATTCCGTAACACATTCTGAATTCCGAACTAAACATTCCGGAATGTTAACATAACGCATTCTAATATCCAAACTGAACATTCCGGAATTGTAACATAACACATTCTAATATCTGAACTTAACATTCCGGAATGTTAACAAAACATTCTAAAATCAGAACTTAACATTCCGGAATGTTAACATAACACATTCTCAAATCCAAACTGAACATTCCGGAATTGTAACATAACACATTCTAATATCAGAACTTAACATTCCGGAATGTTAACATAACACATTCTAAAATCCAAAACTGAACATTCTGGAATTGTAATTCCATAACACATTCTGAATTCCGAACTAAACATTCCAGAATGTTAACATAACACATTCTCAAATCCAAACTGAACATTCCGGAATTGTAATTCCGTAACACATTCTGAATTCCGAACTAAACATTCCGGAATGTTAACATAACACATTCTAAAATCCAAACTGAACATTCCGGAATTGTAACATAACACATTCTAAAAACTGAACTTAATATTCTGGAATTGTAATTCCGTAACACATTCTGAATTCCGAACTAAACATTCCGGAATGTTAACATAACACATTCTAAAATCCAAACTGAACATTCCGGAATTGTAACATAACACATTCTAATATCTGAACTTAACATTCCGGAATGTTAACAAAACATTCTAAAATCAGAACTTAACATTCCGTAATGTTAACATAACACATTATCAAATCCAAACTGAACATTCCGGAATTGTAACATAACACATTCTAAAATCCAAACTGAACATTCTGGAATTGTAATTCCATAACACATTCTGAATTCCAAACTAAACATTCCAGAATGTTAACATAACACATTCTAAAATCCAAACTGAACATTCCGGAATTGTAATTCCGTAACACATTCTGAATTCCGAACTAAACATTCCGGAATGTTAACATAACACATTCTAAAATCCAAACTGAACATTCCGGAATTGTAACATAACACATTCTAAAAACTGAACTTAATATTCTGAAATTGTAATTCCGTAACACATTCTGAATTCCGAACTAAACATTCCGGAATGTTAACATAACACATTCTAAAATCCAAACTGAACATTCCGGAATTGTAACATAACACATTCTGAATTCTGAACTAAACATTCCGGAATGTTAACATAACGCATTCTAAAATCCAAACTGAACATTCCGGAATTGTAATTCCGTAACACATTCTGAATTCCGAACTAAACATTCCGGAATGTTAACATAACGCATTCTAATATCCAAACTGAACATTCCGGAATTGTAACATAACACATTCTAATATCTGAACTTAACATTCCGGAATGTTAACAAAACATTCTAAAATCAGAACTTAACATTCCGGAATGTTAACATAACACATTCTCAAATCCAAACTGAACATTACGGAATTGTAACATAACACATTCTAATATCAGAACTTAACATTCCGGAATGTTAACATAACACATTCTAAAATCCAAAACTGAACATTCTGGAATTGTAATTCCATAACACATTCTGAATTCCGAACTAAACATTCCAGAATGTTAACATAACACATTCTCAAATCCAAACTGAACATTCCGGAATTGTAATTCCGTAACACATTCTGAATTCCGAACTAAACATTCCGGAATGTTAACATAACACATTCTAAAATCCAAACTGAACATTCCGGAATTGTAACATAACACATTCTAAAAACTGAACTTAATATTCTGGAATTGTAATTCCGTAACACATTCTGAATTCCGAACTAAACATTCCGGAATGTTAACATAACACATTCTAAAATCCAAACTGAACATTCCGGAATTGTAACATAACACATTCTAATATCTGAACTTAACATTCCGGAATGTTAACAAAACATTCTAAAATCAGAACTTAACATTCCGTAATGTTAACATAACACATTATCAAATCCAAACTGAACATTCCGGAATTGTAACATAACACATTCTAAAATCCAAACTGAACATTCTGGAATTGTAATTCCATAACACATTCTGAATTCCAAACTAAACATTCCAGAATGTTAACATAACACATTCTAAAATCCAAACTGAACATTCCGGAATTGTAATTCCGTAACACATTCTGAATTCCGAACTAAACATTCCGGAATGTTAACATAACACATTCTAAAATCCAAACTGAACATTCCGGAATTGTAACATAACACATTCTAAAAACTGAACTTAATATTCTGGAATTGTAATTCCGTAAGACATTCTGAATTCCGAACTAAACATTCCGGAATGTTAACAAAACATTGTAAAATCAGAACTTAACATTCCGGAATGTTAACATAACGCATTCTAAAATCTGTACTTAACATTCCGGAATTGTAATTCCGTAACACATTCTGAATTCCGAACTAAACATTCCGGAATGTTAACATAACACATTCTAAAATCCAAACTTAACATTCTGGAATTGTAACATAACACATTCTGAATTCTGAAGTAAACATTCTGGAATGTTAACATAACGCATTCTAAAATCCAAACTGAACATTGCGGAATTGTAATTCCGTAACACATTCTGAATTCCGAACTAAACATTCCGGAATGTTAACATAACGCATTCTAATATCCAAACTGAACATTCCGGAATTGTAACATAACACATTCTAATATCTGAACTTAACATTCCGGAATGTTAACAAAACATTCTAAAATCAGAACTTAACATTCCGTAATGTTAACATAACACATTATCAAATCCAAACTGAACATTCCGGAATTGTAACATAACACATTCTAAAATCCAAACTGAACATTCTGGAATTGTAATTCCATAACACATTCTGAATTCCAAACTAAACATTCCAGAATGTTAACATAACACATTCTAAAATCCAAACTGAACATTCCGGAATTGTAATTCCGTAACACATTCTGAATTCCGAACTAAACATTCCGGAATGTTAACATAACACATTCTAAAATCCAAACTGAACATTCCGGAATTGTAACATAACACATTCTAAAAACTGAACTTAATATTCTGGAATTGTAATTCCGTAACACATTCTGAATTCCGAACTAAACATTCCGGAATGTTAACATAACACATTCTAAAATCCAAACTGAACATTCCGGAATTGTAACATAACACATTCTGAATTCTGAACTAAACATTCCGGAATGTTAACATAACGCATTCTAAAATCCAAACTGAACATTCCGGAATTGTAATTCCGTAACACATTCTGAATTCCGAACTAAACATTCCGGAATGTTAACATAACGCATTCTAATATCCAAACTGAACATTCCGGAATTGTAACATAACACATTCTAATATCTGAACTTAACATTCCGGAATGTTAACAAAACATTCTAAAATCAGAACTTAACATTCCGGAATGTTAACATAACACATTCTCAAATCCAAACTGAACATTCCGGAATTGTAACATAACACATTCTAATATCAGAACTTAACATTCCGGAATGTTAACATAACACATTCTAAAATCCAAAACTGAACATTCTGGAATTGTAATTCCATAACACATTCTGAATTCCGAACTAAACATTCCAGAATGTTAACATAACACATTCTCAAATCCAAACTGAACATTCCGGAATTGTAATTCCGTAACACATTCTGAATTCCGAACTAAACATTCCGGAATGTTAACATAACACATTCTAAAATCCAAACTGAACATTCCGGAATTGTAACATAACACATTCTAAAAACTGAACTTAATATTCTGGAATTGTAATTCCGTAACACATTCTGAATTCCGAACTAAACATTCCGGAATGTTAACATAACACATTCTAAAATCCAAACTGAACATTCCGGAATTGTAACATAACACATTCTAATATCTGAACTTAACATTCCGGAATGTTAACAAAACATTCTAAAATCAGAACTTAACATTCCGTAATGTTAACATAACACATTATCAAATCCAAACTGAACATTCCGGAATTGTAACATAACACATTCTAAAATCCAAACTGAACATTCTGGAATTGTAATTCCATAACACATTCTGAATTCCAAACTAAACATTCCAGAATGTTAACATAACACATTCTAAAATCCAAACTGAACATTCCGGAATTGTAATTCCGTAACACATTCTGAATTCCGAACTAAACATTCCGGAATGTTAACATAACACATTCTAAAATCCAAACTGAACATTCCGGAATTGTAACATAACACATTCTAAAAACTGAACTTAATATTCTGAAATTGTAATTCCGTAACACATTCTGAATTCCGAACTAAACATTCCGGAATGTTAACATAACACATTCTAAAATCCAAACTGAACATTCCGGAATTGTAACATAACACATTCTGAATTCTGAACTAAACATTCCGGAATGTTAACATAACGCATTCTAAAATCCAAACTGAACATTCCGGAATTGTAATTCCGTAACACATTCTGAATTCCGAACTAAACATTCCGGAATGTTAACATAACGCATTCTAATATCCAAACTGAACATTCCGGAATTGTAACATAACACATTCTAATATCTGAACTTAACATTCCGGAATGTTAACAAAACATTCTAAAATCAGAACTTAACATTCCGGAATGTTAACATAACACATTCTCAAATCCAAACTGAACATTACGGAATTGTAACATAACACATTCTAATATCAGAACTTAACATTCCGGAATGTTAACATAACACATTCTAAAATCCAAAACTGAACATTCTGGAATTGTAATTCCATAACACATTCTGAATTCCGAACTAAACATTCCAGAATGTTAACATAACACATTCTCAAATCCAAACTGAACATTCCGGAATTGTAATTCCGTAACACATTCTGAATTCCGAACTAAACATTCCGGAATGTTAACATAACACATTCTAAAATCCAAACTGAACATTCCGGAATTGTAACATAACACATTCTAAAAACTGAACTTAATATTCTGGAATTGTAATTCCGTAACACATTCTGAATTCCGAACTAAACATTCCGGAATGTTAACATAACACATTCTAAAATCCAAACTGAACATTCCGGAATTGTAACATAACACATTCTAATATCTGAACTTAACATTCCGGAATGTTAACAAAACATTCTAAAATCAGAACTTAACATTCCGTAATGTTAACATAACACATTATCAAATCCAAACTGAACATTCCGGAATTGTAACATAACACATTCTAAAATCCAAACTGAACATTCTGGAATTGTAATTCCATAACACATTCTGAATTCCAAACTAAACATTCCAGAATGTTAACATAACACATTCTAAAATCCAAACTGAACATTCCGGAATTGTAATTCCGTAACACATTCTGAATTCCGAACTAAACATTCCGGAATGTTAACATAACACATTCTAAAATCCAAACTGAACATTCCGGAATTGTAACATAACACATTCTAAAAACTGAACTTAATATTCTGAAATTGTAATTCCGTAACACATTCTGAATTCCGAACTAAACATTCCGGAATGTTAACATAACACATTCTAAAATCCAAACTGAACATTCCGGAATTGTAACATAACACATTCTGAATTCTGAACTAAACATTCCGGAATGTTAACATAACGCATTCTAAAATCCAAACTGAACATTCCGGAATTGTAATTCCGTAACACATTCTGAATTCCGAACTAAACATTCCGGAATGTTAACATAACGCATTCTAATATCCAAACTGAACATTCCGGAATTGTAACATAACACATTCTAATATCTGAACTTAACATTCCGGAATGTTAACAAAACATTCTAAAATCAGAACTTAACATTCCGGAATGTTAACATAACACATTCTCAAATCCAAACTGAACATTCCGGAATTGTAACATAACACATTCTAATATCAGAACTTAACATTCCGGAATGTTAACATAACACATTCTAAAATCCAAAACTGAAAATTCTGGAATTGTAATTCCATAACACATTCTGAATTCCGAACTAAACATTCCAGAATGTTAACATAACACATTCTCAAATCCAAACTGAACATTCCGGAATTGTAATTCCGTAACACATTCTGAATTCCGAACTAAACATTCCGGAATGTTAACATAACACATTCTAAAATCCAAACTGAACATTCCGGAATTGTAACATAACACATTCTAAAAACTGAACTTAATATTCTGGAATTGTAATTCCGTAACACATTCTGAATTCCGAACTAAACATTCCGGAATGTTAACATAACACATTCTAAAATCCAAACTGAACATTCCGGAATTGTAACATAACACATTCTAAAAACTGAACTTAATATTCTGGAATTGTAATTCCGTAACACATTCTGAATTCCGAACTAAACATTCCGGAATGTTAACATAACACATTCTAAAATCCAAACTGAACATTCCGAAATTGTAACATAACACATTCTAAAAACTGAACTTAATATTCTGGAATTGTAATTCCGTAACACATTCTGAATTCCGAACTAAACATTCCGGAATGTTAACATAACACATTCTAAAATCCAAACTGAACATTCCGGAATTGTAATTCCTTAACACATTCTGAATTCCGAACTAAACATTCTGGAATGTTAACTTAACGCATTCTAAAATCCAAACTGAACATTCCGGAATTGTAATTCCGGAACACATTCTGAATTCCGAACTAAACATTCCGGACATGATAATATAAAACATTCTAAAATCAGAACTTAACATTCCGGAATTGTACTTCCGTAATACATTCTGAATTCCGAACTAATAACATAACACATTCTAAAATCCAAACTGAACATTCCGGAATGTTAACATAACGCATTCCGGAATTGTAATTCCGTAACACATTTTGAATTCCGAAATAAACATTCCGGAATGTTAACATAACGCATTCTAAAATCCAAACTGAACATTCCGGAATTGTAACATAACACATTCTAATATCTGAACTTAACATTCCGGAATGTTAACATAACGCATTCTAAAATCCAAACTGAACATTCCGGAATTGTAACATAACACATTCTAATATCTGAACTTATCATTCCGGAATGTTAACAACACATTCTAAAATCAGAACTTAACATTCTGGAATGTTAACATAACACATTCTAAAATCCAAACAGAACATTCCGGAATTGTAATTCCGTAACACATTCTGAATTCCGAACTAAACATTCCAGAATGTTAACATAACACATTCTAAAATCCAAACTGAACATTCCGGAATTGTAATTCCGTAACACATTCTGAATTCCGAACTAAACATTCCGGAATGTTAACATAACACATTCTAAAATCCAAACTGAACATTCCGGAATTGTAACATAACACATTCTAAAAACTGAACTTAATATTCTGGAATTGTAATTCCGTAACACATTCTGAATTCCGAACTAAACATTCCGGAATGTTAACATAACACATTCTAAAATCCAAACTGAACATTCCGGAATTGTAACATAACACATTCTAAAAACTGAACTTAATATTCTGGAATTGTAATTCCGTAACACATTCTGAATTCCGAACTAAACATTCCGGAATGTTAACATAACACATTCTAAAATCCAAACTGAACATTCCGGAATTGTAACATAACACATTCTAAAAACTGAACTTAATATTCTGGAATTGTAATTCCGTAACACATTCTGAATTCCGAACTAAACATTCCGGAATGTTAACATAACACATTCTAAAATCCAAACTGAACATTCCGGAATTGTAATTCCTTAACACATTCTGAATTCCGAACTAAACATTCTGGAATGTTAACTTAACGCATTCTAAAATCCAAACTGAACATTCCGGAATTGTAATTCCGGAACACATTCTGAATTCCGAACTAAACATTCCGGACATGATAACATAAAACATTCTAAAATCAGAACTTAACATTCCGGAATTGTACTTCCGTAATACATTCTGAATTCCGAACTAATAACATAACACATTCTAAAATCCAAACTGAACATTCCGGAATGTTAACATAACGCATTCCGGAATTGTAATTCCGTAACACATTTTGAATTCCGAAATAAACATTCCGGAATGTTAACATAACGCATTCTAAAATCCAAACTGAACATTCCGGAATTGTAACATAACACATTCTAATATCTGAACTTAACATTCCGGAATGTTAACATAACGCATTCTAAAATCCAAACTGAACATTCCGGAATTGTAACATAACACATTCTAATATCTGAACTTATCATTCCGGAATGTTAACAACACATTCTAAAATCAGAACTTAACATTCTGGAATGTTAACATAACACATTCTAAAATCCAAACAGAACATTCCGGAATTGTAATTCCGTAACACATTCTGAATTCCGAACTAAACATTCCAGAATGTTAACATAACACATTCTAAAATCCAAACTGAACATTCCGGAATTGTAATTCCGTAACACATTCTGAATTCCGAACTAAACATTCCGGAATGTTAACATAACACATTCTAAAATCCAAACTGAACATTCCGGAATTGTAACATAACACATTCTAAAATCAGAACTTAACATTCCGGAATTGTACTTCCGTAATACATTCTGAATTCCGAACTAATAACATAACACATTCTAAAATCCAAACTGAACATTCCGGAATGTTAACATAACACATTCTAATATCTGAACTTAACATTCCGGAATGTTAACAAAACATTGTAAAATCAGAACTTAACATTCCGGAATGTTAACATAACGCATTCTAAAATCTGTACTTAACATTCCGGAATTGTAATTCCGTAACACATTTTGAATTCCGAACTAAACATTCCGGAATGTTAACATAACACATTCTAAAATCCAAACTTAACATTCTGGAATTGTAACATAACACATTCTGAATTCTGAAGTAAACATTCTGGAATGTTAACATAACGCATTCTAAAATCCAAACTGAACATTGCGGAATTGTAATTCCGTAACACATTCTGAATTCCGAACTAAACATTCCGGAATGTTAACATAACGCATTCTAATATCCAAACTGAACATTCCGGAATTGTAACATAACACATTCTAATATCTGAACTTAACATTCCGGAATGTTAACAAAACATTCTAAAATCAGAACTTAACATTCCGTAATGTTAACATAACACATTATCAAATCCAAACTGAACATTCCGGAATTGTAACATAACACATTCTAAAATCCAAACTGAACATTCTGGAATTGTAATTCCATAACACATTCTGAATTCCAAACTAAACATTCCAGAATGTTAACATAACACATTCTAAAATCCAAACTGAACATTCCGGAATTGTAATTCCGTAACACATTCTGAATTCCGAACTAAACATTCCGGAATGTTAACATAACACATTCTAAAATCCAAACTGAACATTCCGGAATTGTAACATAACACATTCTAAAAACTGAACTTAATATTCTGGAATTGTAATTCCGTAACACATTCTGAATTCCGAACTAAACATTCCGGAATGTTAACATAACACATTCTAAAATCCAAACTGAACATTCCGGAATTGTAACATAACACATTCTGAATTCTGAACTAAACATTCCGGAATGTTAACATAACGCATTCTAAAATCCAAACTGAACATTCCGGAATTGTAATTCCGTAACACATTCTGAATTCCGAACTAAACATTCCGGAATGTTAACATAACGCATTCTAATATCCAAACTGAACATTCCGGAATTGTAACATAACACATTCTAATATCTGAACTTAACATTCCGGAATGTTAACAAAACATTCTAAAATCAGAACTTAACATTCCGGAATGTTAACATAACACATTCTCAAATCCAAACTGAACATTCCGGAATTGTAACATAACACATTCTAATATCAGAACTTAACATTCCGGAATGTTAACATAACACATTCTAAAATCCAAAACTGAACATTCTGGAATTGTAATTCCATAACACATTCTGAATTCCGAACTAAACATTCCAGAATGTTAACATAACACATTCTCAAATCCAAACTGAACATTCCGGAATTGTAACATAACACATTCTAATATCAGAACTTAACATTCCGGAATGTTAACATAACACATTCTAAAATCAGAACTTAACATTCCGGAATTGTACTTCCGTAATACATTCTGAATTCCGAACTAATAACATAACACATTCTAAAATCCAAACTGAACATTCCGGAATGTTAACATAACACATTCTAATATCTGAACTTAACATTCCGGAATGTTAACAAAACATTGTAAAATCAGAACTTAACATTCCGGAATGTTAACATAACGCATTCTAAAATCTGTACTTAACATTCCGGAATTGTAATTCCGTAACACATTTTGAATTCCGAACTAAACATTCCGGAATGTTAACATAACACATTCTAAAATCCAAACTTAACATTCTGGAATTGTAACATAACACATTCTGAATTCTGAAGTAAACATTCTGGAATGTTAACATAACGCATTCTAAAATCCAAACTGAACATTGCGGAATTGTAATTCCGTAACACATTCTGAATTCCGAACTAAACATTCCGGAATGTTAACATAACGCATTCTAATATCCAAACTGAACATTCCGGAATTGTAACATAACACATTCTAATATCTGAACTTAACATTCCGGAATGTTAACAAAACATTCTAAAATCAGAACTTAACATTCCGTAATGTTAACATAACACATTATCAAATCCAAACTGAACATTCCGGAATTGTAACATAACACATTCTAAAATCCAAACTGAACATTCTGGAATTGTAATTCCATAACACATTCTGAATTCCAAACTAAACATTCCAGAATGTTAACATAACACATTCTAAAATCCAAACTGAACATTCCGGAATTGTAATTCCGTAACACATTCTGAATTCCGAACTAAACATTCCGGAATGTTAACATAACACATTCTAAAATCCAAACTGAACATTCCGGAATTGTAACATAACACATTCTAAAAACTGAACTTAATATTCTGGAATTGTAATTCCGTAACACATTCTGAATTCCGAACTAAACATTCCGGAATGTTAACATAACACATTCTAAAATCCAAACTGAACATTCCGGAATTGTAACATAACACATTCTGAATTCTGAACTAAACATTCCGGAATGTTAACATAACGCATTCTAAAATCCAAACTGAACATTCCGGAATTGTAATTCCGTAACACATTCTGAATTCCGAACTAAACATTCCGGAATGTTAACATAACGCATTCTAATATCCAAACTGAACATTCCGGAATTGTAACATAACACATTCTAATATCTGAACTTAACATTCCGGAATGTTAACAAAACATTCTAAAATCAGAACTTAACATTCCGGAATGTTAACATAACACATTCTCAAATCCAAACTGAACATTCCGGAATTGTAACATAACACATTCTAATATCAGAACTTAACATTCCGGAATGTTAACATAACACATTCTAAAATCCAAAACTGAACATTCTGGAATTGTAATTCCATAACACATTCTGAATTCCGAACTAAACATTCCAGAATGTTAACATAACACATTCTCAAATCCAAACTGAACATTCCGGAATTGTAACATAACACATTCTAATATCAGAACTTAACATTCCGGAATGTTAACATAACACATTCTAAAATCCAAACTGAACATTCTGGAATTGTAATTCCATAACACATTCTGAATTCCGAACTAAACATTCCAGAATGTTAACATAACACATTCTAAAATCCAAACTGAACATTCCGGAATTGTAATTCCGTAACACATTCTGAATTCCGAACTAAACATTCCGGAATGTTAACATAACACATTCTAAAATCCAAACTGAACATTCCGGAATTGTAACATAACACATTCTAAAAACTGAACTTAATATTCTGGAATTGTAATTCCGTAACACATTCTGAATTCCGAACTAAACATTCCGGAATGTTAACATAACACATTCTAAAATCCAAACTGAACATTCCGGAATTGTAACATAACACATTCTAAAATCAGAACTTAACATTCCGGAATTGTACTTCCGTAATACATTCTGAATTCCGAACTAATAACATAACACATTCTAAAATCCAAACTGAACATTCCGGAATGTTAACATAACACATTCTAATATCTGAACTTAACATTCCGGAATGTTAACAAAACATTGTAAAATCAGAACTTAACATTCCGGAATGTTAACATAACGCATTCTAAAATCTGTACTTAACATTCCGGAATTGTAATTCCGTAACACATTCTGAATTCCGAACTAAACATTCCGGAATGTTAACATAACGCATTCTAATATCCAAACTGAACATTCCGGAATTGTAACATAACACATTCTAATATCTGAACTTAACATTCCGGAATGTTAACAAAACATTCTAAAATCAGAACTTAACATTCCGTAATGTTAACATAACACATTATCAAATCCAAACTGAACATTCCGGAATTGTAACATAACACATTCTAAAATCCAAACTGAACATTCTGGAATTGTAATTCCATAACACATTCTGAATTCCAAACTAAACATTCCAGAATGTTAACATAACACATTCTAAAATCCAAACTGAACATTCCGGAATTGTAATTCCGTAACACATTCTGAATTCCGAACTAAACATTCCGGAATGTTAACATAACACATTCTAAAATCCAAACTGAACATTCCGGAATTGTAACATAACACATTCTAAAAACTGAACTTAATATTCTGGAATTGTAATTCCGTAACACATTCTGAATTCCGAACTAAACATTCCGGAATGTTAACATAACACATTCTAAAATCCAAACTGAACATTCCGGAATTGTAACATAACACATTCTGAATTCTGAACTAAACATTCCGGAATGTTAACATAACGCATTCTAAAATCCAAACTGAACATTCCGGAATTGTAATTCCGTAACACATTCTGAATTCCGAACTAAACATTCCGGAATGTTAACATAACGCATTCTAATATCCAAACTGAACATTCCGGAATTGTAACATAACACATTCTAATATCTGAACTTAACATTCCGGAATGTTAACAAAACATTCTAAAATCAGAACTTAACATTCCGGAATGTTAACATAACACATTCTCAAATCCAAACTGAACATTCCGGAATTGTAACATAACACATTCTAATATCAGAACTTAACATTCCGGAATGTTAACATAACACATTCTAAAATCCAAAACTGAACATTCTGGAATTGTAATTCCATAACACATTCTGAATTCCGAACTAAACATTCCAGAATGTTAACATAACACATTCTCAAATCCAAACTGAACATTCCGGAATTGTAACATAACACATTCTAATATCAGAACTTAACATTCCGGAATGTTAACATAACACATTCTAAAATCCAAACTGAACATTCTGGAATTGTAATTCCATAACACATTCTGAATTCCGAACTAAACATTCCAGAATGTTAACATAACACATTCTAAAATCCAAACTGAACATTCCGGAATTGTAATTCCGTAACACATTCTGAATTCCGAACTAAACATTCCGGAATGTTAACATAACACATTCTAAAATCCAAACTGAACATTCCGGAATTGTAACATAACACATTCTAAAAACTGAACTTAATATTCTGGAATTGTAATTCCGTAACACATTCTGAATTCCGAACTAAACATTCCGGAATGTTAACATAACACATTCTAAAATCCAAACTGAACATTCCGGAATTGTAACATAACACCTTCTGAATTCTGAACTAAACATTCCGGAATGTTAACATAACGCATTCTAAAATCCAAACTGAACATTCCGGAATTGTAATTCCGTAACACATTCTGAATTCCGAACTAAACATTCCGGAATGTTAACATAACGCATTCTAATATCCAAACTGAACATTCCGGAATTGTAACATAACACATTCTAATATCTGAACTTAACATTCCGGAATGTTAACAAAACATTCTAAAATCAGAACTTAACATTCCGGAATGTTAACATAACACATTCTCAAATCCAAACTGAACATTCCGGAATTGTAACATAACACATTCTAATATCAGAACTTAACATTCCGGAATGTTAACATAACACATTCTAAAATCCAAAACTGAACATTCCGGAATTGTAATTCCGTAACACATTCTGAATTCCGAACTAAACATTCCGAAATGTTAATATAACACATTCTAAAATCCAAACTGAACATTCCGGAATTGTAACATAACACATTCTAAAAACTGAACTTAATATTCTGGAATTGTAATTCCGTAAGACATTCTGAATTCCGAACTAAACATTCCGGAATGTTAACATAACACATTCTAAAATCCAAACTGAACATTCCGGAATTGTAACATAACACATTCTAAAAACTGAACTTAATATTCTGGAATTGTAATTCCGTAACACATTCTGAATTCCGAACTAAACATTCCGGAATGTTAACATAACACATTCTAAAATCCAAACTGAACATTCCGGAATTGTAACATAACACATTCTGAATTCTGAACTAAACATTCCGGAATGTTAACATAACGCATTCTAAAATCCAAACTGAACATTCCGGAATTGTAATTCCGTAACACATTCTGAATTCCGAACTAAACATTCCGGAATGTTAACATAACGCATTCTAATATCCAAACTGAACATTCCGGAATTGTAACATAACACATTCTAATATCTGAACTTAACATTCCGGAATGTTAACAAAACATTCTAAAATCAGAACTTAACATTCCGGAATGTTAACATAACACATTCTCAAATCCAAACTGAACATTCCGGAATTGTAACATAACACATTCTAATATCAGAACTTAACATTCCGGAATGTTAACATAACACATTCTAAAATCCAAAACTGAACATTCTGGAATTGTAATTCCATAACACATTCTGAATTCCGAACTAAACATTCCAGAATGTTAACATAACACATTCTCAAATCCAAACTGAACATTCCGGAATTGTAATTCCGTAACACATTCTGAATTCCGAACTAAACATTCCGGAATGTTAACATAACACATTCTAAAATCCAAACTGAACATTCCGGAATTGTAACATAACACATTCTAAAAACTGAACTTAATATTCTGGAATTGTAATTCCGTAACACATTCTGAATTCCGAACTAAACATTCCGGAATGTTAACATAACACATTCTAAAATCCAAACTGAACATTCCGGAATTGTAACATAACACATTCTAAAAAATGAACTTAATATTCTGGAATTGTAATTCCGTAACACATTCTGAATTCCGAACTAAACATTCCGGAATGTTAACATAACACATTCTAAAATCCAAACTGAACATTCCGGAATTGTAACATAACACATTCTAAAAACTGAACTTAATATTCTGGAATTGTAATTCCGTAACACATTCTGAATTCCGAACTAAACATTCTGGAATGTTAACTTAACGCATTCTAAAATCCAAACTGAACATTCCGGAATTGTAATTCCGGAACACATTCTGAATTCCGAACTAAACATTCCGGACATGATAACATAAAACATTCTAAAATCAGAACTTAACATTCCGGAATTGTACTTCCGTAATACATTCTGAATTCCGAACTAATAACATAACACATTCTAAAATCCAAACTGAACATTCCGGAATGTTAACATAACGCATTCCGGAATTGTAATTCCGTAACACATTTTGAATTCCGAAATAAACATTCCGGAATGTTAACATAACGCATTCTAAAATCCAAACTGAACATTCCGGAATTGTAACATAACACATTCTAATATCTGAACTTAACATTCCGGAATGTTAACATAACGCATTCTAAAATCCAAACTGAACATTCCGGAATTGTAACATAACACATTCTAATATCTGAACTTATCATTCCGGAATGTTAACAACACATTCTAAAATCAGAACTTAACATTCTGGAATGTTAACATAACACATTCTAAAATCCAAACAGAACATTCCGGAATTGTAATTCCGTAACACATTCTGAATTCCGAACTAAACATTCCGGAATGTTAACATAACACATTCTAAAATCCAAACTGAACATTCCGGAATTGTAACATAACACATTCTAAAATCAGAACTTAACATTCCGGAATTGTACTTCCGTAATACATTCTGAATTCCGAACTAATAACATAACACATTCTAAAATCCAAACTGAACATTCCGGAATGTTAACATAACACATTCTAATATCTGAACTTAACATTCCGGAATGTTAACAAAACATTGTAAAATCAGAACTTAACATTCCGGAATGTTAACATAACGCATTCTAAAATCTGTACTTAACATTCCGGAATTGTAATTCCGTAACACATTCTGAATTCCGAACTAAACATTCCGGAATGTTAACATAACACATTCTAAAATCCAAACTTAACATTCTGGAATTGTAACATAACACATTCTGAATTCTGAAGTAAACATTCTGGAATGTTAACATAACGCATTCTAAAATCCAAACTGAACATTGCGGAATTGTAATTCCGTAACACATTCTGAATTCCGAACTAAACATTCCGGAATGTTAACATAACGCATTCTAATATCCAAACTGAACATTCCGGAATTGTAACATAACACATTCTAATATCTGAACTTAACATTCCGGAATGTTAACAAAACATTCTAAAATCAGAACTTAACATTCCGTAATGTTAACATAACACATTATCAAATCCAAACTGAACATTCCGGAATTGTAACATAACACATTCTAAAATCCAAACTGAACATTCTGGAATTGTAATTCCATAACACATTCTGAATTCCAAACTAAACATTCCAGAATGTTAACATAACACATTCTAAAATCCAAACTGAACATTCCGGAATTGTAAATCCGTAACACATTCTGAATTCCGAACTAAACATTCCGGAATGTTAACATAACACATTCTAAAATCCAAACTGAACATTCCGGAATTGTAACATAACACATTCTAAAAACTGAACTTAATATTCTGGAATTGTAATTCCGTAACACATTCTGAATTCCGAACTAAACATTCCGGAATGTTAACATAACACATTCTAAAATCCAAACTGAACATTCCGGAATTGTAACATAACACATTCTGAATTCTGAACTAAACATTCCGGAATGTTAACATAACGCATTCTAAAATCCAAACTGAACATTCCGGAATTGTAATTCCGTAACACATTCTGAATTCCGAACTAAACATTCCGGAATGTTAACATAACGCATTCTAATATCCAAACTGAACATTCCGGAATTGTAACATAACACATTCTAATATCTGAACTTAACATTCCGGAATGTTAACAAAACATTCTAAAATCAGAACTTAACATTCCGGAATGTTAACATAACACATTCTCAAATCCAAACTGAACATTCCGGAATTGTAACATAACACATTCTAATATCAGAACTTAACATTCCGGAATGTTAACATAACACATTCTAAAATCCAAAACTGAACATTCTGGAATTGTAATTCCATAACACATTCTGAATTCCGAACTAAACATTCCAGAATGTTAACATAACACATTCTCAAATCCAAACTGAACATTCCGGAATTGTAACATAACACATTCTAATATCAGAACTTAACATTCCGGAATGTTAACATAACACATTCTAAAATCCAAACTGAACATTCTGGAATTGTAATTCCATAACACATTCTGAATTCCGAACTAAACATTCCAGAATGTTAACATAACACATTCTAAAATCCAAACTGAACATTCCGGAATTGTAATTCCGTAACACATTCTGAATTCCGAACTAAACATTCCGGAATGTTAACATAACACATTCTAAAATCCAAACTGAACATTCCGGAATTGTAACATAACACATTCTAAAAACTGAACTTAATATTCTGGAATTGTAATTCCGTAACACATTCTGAATTCCGAACTAAACATTCCGGAATGTTAACATAACACATTCTAAAATCCAAACTGAACATTCCGGAATTGTAACATAACACATTCTAAAATCAGAACTTAACATTCCGGAATTGTACTTCCGTAATACATTCTGAATTCCGAACTAATAACATAACACATTCTAAAATCCAAACTGAACATTCCGGAATGTTAACATAACACATTCTAATATCTGAACTTAACATTCCGGAATGTTAACAAAACATTGTAAAATCAGAACTTAACATTCCGGAATGTTAACATAACGCATTCTAAAATCTGTACTTAACATTCCGGAATTGTAATTCCGTAACACATTCTGAATTCCGAACTAAACATTCCGGAATGTTAACATAACGCATTCTAATATCCAAACTGAACATTCCGGAATTGTAACATAACACATTCTAATATCTGAACTTAACATTCCGGAATGTTAACAAAACATTCTAAAATCAGAACTTAACATTCCGTAATGTTAACATAACACATTATCAAATCCAAACTGAACATTCCGGAATTGTAACATAACACATTCTAAAATCCAAACTGAACATTCCGGAATTGTAACATAACACCTTCTGAATTCTGAACTAAACATTCCGGAATGTTAACATAACGCATTCTAAAATCCAAACTGAACATTCCGGAATTGTAATTCCGTAACACATTCTGAATTCCGAACTAAACATTCCGGAATGTTAACATAACGCATTCTAATATCCAAACTGAACATTCCGGAATTGTAACATAACACATTCTAATATCTGAACTTAACATTCCGGAATGTTAACAAAACATTCTAAAATCAGAACTTAACATTCCGGAATGTTAACATAACACATTCTCAAATCCAAACTGAACATTCCGGAATTGTAACATAACACATTCTAATATCAGAACTTAACATTCCGGAATGTTAACATAACACATTCTAAAATCCAAAACTGAACATTCCGGAATTGTAATTCCGTAACACATTCTGAATTCCGAACTAAACATTCCGAAATGTTAATATAACACATTCTAAAATCCAAACTGAACATTCCGGAATTGTAACATAACACATTCTAAAAACTGAACTTAATATTCTGGAATTGTAATTCCGTAAGACATTCTGAATTCCGAACTAAACATTCCGGAATGTTAACATAACACATTCTAAAATCCAAACTGAACATTCCGGAATTGTAACATAACACATTCTAAAAACTGAACTTAATATTCTGGAATTGTAATTCCGTAACACATTCTGAATTCCGAACTAAACATTCCGGAATGTTAACATAACACATTCTAAAATCCAAACTGAACATTCCGGAATTGTAACATAACACATTCTGAATTCTGAACTAAACATTCCGGAATGTTAACATAACGCATTCTAAAATCCAAACTGAACATTCCGGAATTGTAATTCCGTAACACATTCTGAATTCCGAACTAAACATTCCGGAATGTTAACATAACGCATTCTAATATCCAAACTGAACATTCCGGAATTGTAACATAACACATTCTAATATCTGAACTTAACATTCCGGAATGTTAACAAAACATTCTAAAATCAGAACTTAACATTCCGGAATGTTAACATAACACATTCTCAAATCCAAACTGAACATTCCGGAATTGTAACATAACACATTCTAATATCAGAACTTAACATTCCGGAATGTTAACATAACACATTCTAAAATCCAAAACTGAACATTCTGGAATTGTAATTCCATAACACATTCTGAATTCCGAACTAAACATTCCAGAATGTTAACATAACACATTCTCAAATCCAAACTGAACATTCCGGAATTGTAATTCCGTAACACATTCTGAATTCCGAACTAAACATTCCGGAATGTTAACATAACACATTCTAAAATCCAAACTGAACATTCCGGAATTGTAACATAACACATTCTAAAAACTGAACTTAATATTCTGGAATTGTAATTCCGTAACACATTCTGAATTCCGAACTAAACATTCCGGAATGTTAACATAACACATTCTAAAATCCAAACTGAACATTCCGGAATTGTAACATAACACATTCTAAAAACTGAACTTAATATTCTGGAATTGTAATTCCGTAACACATTCTGAATTCCGAACTAAACATTCCGGAATGTTAACATAACACATTCTAAAATCCAAACTGAACATTCCGGAATTGTAACATAACACATTCTAAAAACTGAACTTAATATTCTGGAATTGTAATTCCGTAACACATTCTGAATTCCGAACTAAACATTCCAGAATGTTAACATAACACATTCTAAAATCCAAACTGAACATTCCGGAATTGTAATTCCTTAACACATTCTGAATTCCGAACTAAACATTCTGGAATGTTAACTTAACGCATTCTAAAATCCAAACTGAACATTCCGGAATTGTAATTCCGGAACACATTCTGAATTCCGAACTAAACATTCCGGACATGATAACATAAAACATTCTAAAATCAGAACTTAACATTCCGGAATTGTACTTCCGTAATACATTCTGAATTCCGAACTAATAACATAACACATTCTAAAATCCAAACTGAACATTCCGGAATGTTAACATAACGCATTCCGGAATTGTAATTCCGTAACACATTTTGAATTCCGAAATAAACATTCCGGAATGTTAACATAACGCATTCTAAAATCCAAACTGAACATTCCGGAATTGTAACATAACACATTCTAATATCTGAACTTAACATTCCGGAATGTTAACATAACGCATTCTAAAATCCAAACTGAACATTCCGGAATTGTAACATAACACATTCTAATATCTGAACTTATCATTCCGGAATGTTAACAACACATTCTAAAATCAGAACTTAACATTCTGGAATGTTAACATAACACATTCTAAAATCCAAACAGAACATTCCGGAATTGTAATTCCGTAACACATTCTGAATTCCGAACTAAACATTCCAGAATGTTAACATAACACATTCTAAAATCCAAACTGAACATTCCGGAATTGTAATTCCGTAACACATTCTGAATTCCGAACTAAACATTCCGGAATGTTAACATAACACATTCTAAAATCCAAACTGAACATTCCGGAATTGTAACATAACACATTCTAAAATCAGAACTTAACATTCCGGAATTGTACTTCCGTAATACATTCTGAATTCCGAACTAATAACATAACACATTCTAAAATCCAAACTGAACATTCCGGAATGTTAACATAACACATTCTAATATCTGAACTTAACATTCCGGAATGTTAACAAAACATTGTAAAATCAGAACTTAACATTCCGGAATGTTAACATAACGCATTCTAAAATCTGTACTTAACATTCCGGAATTGTAATTCCGTAACACATTCTGAATTCCGAACTAAACATTCCGGAATGTTAACATAACACATTCTAAAATCCAAACTTAACATTCTGGAATTGTAACATAACACATTCTGAATTCTGAAGTAAACATTCTGGAATGTTAACATAACGCATTCTAAAATCCAAACTGAACATTGCGGAATTGTAATTCCGTAACACATTCTGAATTCCGAACTAAACATTCCGGAATGTTAACATAACGCATTCTAATATCCAAACTGAACATTCCGGAATTGTAACATAACACATTCTAATATCTGAACTTAACATTCCGGAATGTTAACAAAACATTCTAAAATCAGAACTTAACATTCCGTAATGTTAACATAACACATTATCAAATCCAAACTGAACATTCCGGAATTGTAACATAACACATTCTAAAATCCAAACTGAACATTCTGGAATTGTAATTCCATAACACATTCTGAATTCCAAACTAAACATTCCAGAATGTTAACATAACACATTCTAAAATCCAAACTGAACATTCCGGAATTGTAATTCCGTAACACATTCTGAATTCCGAACTAAACATTCCGGAATGTTAACATAACACATTCTAAAATCCAAACTGAACATTCCGGAATTGTAACATAACACATTCTAAAAACTGAACTTAATATTCTGGAATTGTAATTCCGTAACACATTCTGAATTCCGAACTAAACATTCCGGAATGTTAACATAACACATTCTAAAATCCAAACTGAACATTCCGGAATTGTAACATAACACATTCTGAATTCTGAACTAAACATTCCGGAATGTTAACATAACGCATTCTAAAATCCAAACTGAACATTCCGGAATTGTAATTCCGTAACACATTCTGAATTCCGAACTAAACATTCCGGAATGTTAACATAACGCATTCTAATATCCAAACTGAACATTCCGGAATTGTAACATAACACATTCTAATATCTGAACTTAACATTCCGGAATGTTAACAAAACATTCTAAAATCAGAACTTAACATTCCGGAATGTTAACATAACACATTCTCAAATCCAAACTGAACATTCCGGAATTGTAACATAACACATTCTAATATCAGAACTTAACATTCCGGAATGTTAACATAACACATTCTAAAATCCAAAACTGAACATTCTGGAATTGTAATTCCATAACACATTCTGAATTCCGAACTAAACATTCCAGAATGTTAACATAACACATTCTCAAATCCAAACTGAACATTCCGGAATTGTAACATAACACATTCTAATATCAGAACTTAACATTCCGGAATGTTAACATAACACATTCTAAAATCCAAACTGAACATTCTGGAATTGTAATTCCATAACACATTCTGAATTCCGAACTAAACATTCCAGAATGTTAACATAACACATTCTAAAATCCAAACTGAACATTCCGGAATTGTAATTCCGTAACACATTCTGAATTCCGAACTAAACATTCCGGAATGTTAACATAACACATTCTAAAATCCAAACTGAACATTCCGGAATTGTAACATAACACATTCTAAAAACTGAACTTAATATTCTGGAATTGTAATTCCGTAACACATTCTGAATTCCGAACTAAACATTCCGGAATGTTAACATAACACATTCTAAAATCCAAACTGAACATTCCGGAATTGTAACATAACACATTCTAAAATCAGAACTTAACATTCCGGAATTGTACTTCCGTAATACATTCTGAATTCCGAACTAATAACATAACACATTCTAAAATCCAAACTGAACATTCCGGAATGTTAACATAACACATTCTAATATCTGAACTTAACATTCCGGAATGTTAACAAAACATTGTAAAATCAGAACTTAACATTCCGGAATGTTAACATAACGCATTCTAAAATCTGTACTTAACATTCCGGAATTGTAATTCCGTAACACATTCTGAATTCCGAACTAAACATTCCGGAATGTTAACATAACGCATTCTAATATCCAAACTGAACATTCCGGAATTGTAACATAACACATTCTAATATCTGAACTTAACATTCCGGAATGTTAACAAAACATTCTAAAATCAGAACTTAACATTCCGTAATGTTAACATAACACATTATCAAATCCAAACTGAACATTCCGGAATTGTAACATAACACATTCTAAAATCCAAACTGAACATTCTGGAATTGTAATTCCATAACACATTCTGAATTCCAAACTAAACATTCCAGAATGTTAACATAACACATTCTAAAATCCAAACTGAACATTCCGGAATTGTAATTCCGTAACACATTCTGAATTCCGAACTAAACATTCCGGAATGTTAACATAACACATTCTAAAATCCAAACTGAACATTCCGGAATTGTAACATAACACATTCTAAAAACTGAACTTAATATTCTGGAATTGTAATTCCGTAACACATTCTGAATTCCGAACTAAACATTCCGGAATGTTAACATAACACATTCTAAAATCCAAACTGAACATTCCGGAATTGTAACATAACACATTCTGAATTCTGAACTAAACATTCCGGAATGTTAACATAACGCATTCTAAAATCCAAACTGAACATTCCGGAATTGTAATTCCGTAACACATTCTGAATTCCGAACTAAACATTCCGGAATGTTAACATAACGCATTCTAATATCCAAACTGAACATTCCGGAATTGTAACATAACACATTCTAATATCTGAACTTAACATTCCGGAATGTTAACAAAACATTCTAAAATCAGAACTCAACATTCCGGAATGTTAACATAACACATTCTCAAATCCAAACTGAACATTCCGGAATTGTAACATAACACATTCTAATATCAGAACTTAACATTCCGGAATGTTAACATAACACATTCTAAAATCCAAAACTGAACATTCTGGAATTGTAATTCCATAACACATTCTGAATTCCGAACTAAACATTCCAGAATGTTAACATAACACATTCTCAAATCCAAACTGAACATTCCGGAATTGTAACATAACACATTCTAATATCAGAACTTAACATTCCGGAATGTTAACATAACACATTCTAAAATCCAAACTGAACATTCTGGAATTGTAATTCCATAACACATTCTGAATTCCGAACTAAACATTCCAGAATGTTAACATAACACATTCTAAAATCCAAACTGAACATTCCGGAATTGTAATTCCGTAACACATTCTGAATTCCGAACTAAACATTCCGGAATGTTAACATAACACATTCTAAAATCCAAACTGAACATTCCGGAATTGTAACATAACACATTCTAAAAACTGAACTTAATATTCTGGAATTGTAATTCCGTAACACATTCTGAATTCCGAACTAAACATTCCGGAATGTTAACATAACACATTCTAAAATCCAAACTGAACATTCCGGAATTGTAACATAACACCTTCTGAATTCTGAACTAAACATTCCGGAATGTTAACATAACGCATTCTAAAATCCAAACTGAACATTCCGGAATTGTAATTCCGTAACACATTCTGAATTCCGAACTAAACATTCCGGAATGTTAACATAACGCATTCTAATATCCAAACTGAACATTCCGGAATTGTAACATAACACATTCTAATATCTGAACTTAACATTCCGGAATGTTAACAAAACATTCTAAAATCAGAACTTAACATTCCGGAATGTTAACATAACACATTCTCAAATCCAAACTGAACATTCCGGAATTGTAACATAACACATTCTAATATCTGAACTTAACATTCCGGAATGTTAACAAAACATTCTAAAATCAGAACTTAACATTCCGGAATGTTAACATAACACATTCTCAAATCCAAACTGAACATTCCGGAATTGTAACATAACACATTCTAATATCAGAACTTAACATTCCGGAATGTTAACATAACACATTCTAAAATCCAAAACTGAACATTCCGGAATTGTAATTCCGTAACACATTCTGAATTCCGAACTAAACATTCCGGAATGTTAATATAACACATTCTAAAATCCAAACTGAACATTCCGGAATTGTAACATAACACATTCTAAAAACTGAACTTAATATTCTGGAATTGTAATTCCGTAAGACATTCTGAATTCCGAACTAAACATTCCGGAATGTTAACATAACACATTCTAAAATCCAAACTGAACATTTCGGAATTGTAACATAACACATTCTAAAAACTGAACTTAATATTCTGGAATTGTAATTCCGTAACACATTCTGAATTCCGAACTAAACATTCCGGAATGTTAACATAACACATTCTAAAATCCAAACTGAACATTCCGGAATTGTAACATAACACATTCTAAAAACTGAACTTAATATTCTGGAATTGTAATTCCGTAACACATTCTGAATTCCGAACTAAACATTCCGGAATGTTAACATAACACATTCTAAAATCCAAACTGAACATTCCGGAATTGTAATTCCTTAACACATTCTGAATTCCGAACTAAACATTCTGGAATGTTAACTTAACGCATTCTAAAATCCAAACTGAACATTCCGGAATTGTAATTCCGGAACACATTCTGAATTCCGAACTAAACATTCCGGACATGATAACATAAAACATTCTAAAATCAGAACTTAACATTCCGGAATTGTACTTCCGTAATACATTCTGAATTCCGAACTAATAACATAACACATTCTAAAATCCAAACTGAACATTCCGGAATGTTAACATAACGCATTCCGGAATTGTAATTCCGTAACACATTTTGAATTCCGAAATAAACATTCCGGAATGTTAACATAACGCATTCTAAAATCCAAACTGAACATTCCGGAATTGTAACATAACACATTCTAATATCTGAACTTAACATTCCGGAATGTTAACATAACGCATTCTAAAATCCAAACTGAACATTCCGGAATTGTAACATAACACATTCTAATATCTGAACTTATCATTCCGGAATGTTAACAACACATTCTAAAATCAGAACTTAACATTCTGGAATGTTAACATAACACATTCTAAAATCCAAACAGAACATTCCGGAATTGTAATTCCGTAACACATTCTGAATTCCGAACTAAACATTCCAGAATGTTAACATAACACATTCTAAAATCCAAACTGAACATTCCGGATTTGTAATTCCGTAACACATTCTGAATTCCGAACTAAACATTCCGGAATTGTAACATAACACATTCTAAAAACTGAACTTAATATTCTGGAATTGTAATTCCGTAAGACATTCTGAATTCCGAACTAAACATTCCGGAATGTTAACATAACACATTCTAAAATCCAAACTGAACATTTCGGAATTGTAACATAACACATTCTAAAAACTGAACTTAATATTCTGGAATTGTAATTCCGTAACACATTCTGAATTCCGAACTAAACATTCCGGAATGTTAACATAACACATTCTAAAATCCAAACTGAACATTCCGGAATTGTAACATAACACATTCTAAAAACTGAACTTAATATTCTGTAATTGTAATTCCGTAACACATTCTGAATTCCGAACTAAACATTCCGGAATGTTAACATAACACATTCTAAAATCCAAACTGAACATTCCGGAATTGTAACATAACACATTCTAAAAACTGAACTTAATATTCTGTAATTGTAATTCCGTAACACATTCTGAATTCCGAACTAAACATTCCGGAATGTTAACATAACACATTCTAAAATCCAAACTGAACATTCCGGAATTGTAACATAACACATTCTAAAAACTGAACTTAATATTCTGGAATTGTAATTCCGTAACACATTCTGAATTCCGAACTAAACATTCCGGAATGTTAACATAACACATTCTAAAATCCAAACTGAACATTCCGGAATTGTAATTCCTTAACACATTCTGAATTCCGAACTAAACATTCTGGAATGTTAACTTAACGCATTCTAAAATCCAAACTGAACATTCCGGAATTGTAATTCCGGAACACATTCTGAATTCCGAACTAAACATTCCGGACATGATAACATAAAACATTCTAAAATCAGAACTTAACATTCCGGAATTGTAACATAACACATTCTAAAAACTGAACTTAATATTCTGGAATTGTAATTCCGTAAGACATTCTGAATTCCGAACTAAACATTCCGGAATGTTAACATAACACATTCTAAAATCCAAACTGAACATTTCGGAATTGTAACATAACACATTCTAAAAACTGAACTTAATATTCTGGAATTGTAATTCCGTAACACATTCTGAATTCCGAACTAAACATTCCGGAATGTTAACATAACACATTCTAAAATCCAAAACTGAACATTCCGGAATTGTAATTCCGTAACACATTCTGAATTCCGAACTAAACATTCCGGAATGTTAATATAACACATTCTAAAATCCAAACTGAACATTCCGGAATTGTAACATAACACATTCTAAAAACTGAACTTAATATTCTGGAATTGTAATTCCGTAAGACATTCTGAATTCCGAACTAAACATTCCGGAATGTTAACATAACACATTCTAAAATCCAAACTGAACATTTCGGAATTGTAACATAACACATTCTAAAAACTGAACTTAATATTCTGGAATTGTAATTCCGTAACACATTCTGAATTCCGAACTAAACATTCCGGAATGTTAACATAACACATTCTAAAATCCAAACTGAACATTCCGGAATTGTAACATAACACATTCTAAAAACTGAACTTAATATTCTGGAATTGTAATTCCGTAACACATTCTGAATTCCGAACTAAACATTCCGGAATGTTAACATAACACATTCTAAAATCCAAACTGAACATTCCGGAATTGTAATTCCTTAACACATTCTGAATTCCGAACTAAACATTCTGGAATGTTAACTTAACGCATTCTAAAATCCAAACTGAACATTCCGGAATTGTAATTCCGGAACACATTCTGAATTCCGAACTAAACATTCCGGACATGATAACATAAAACATTCTAAAATCAGAACTTAACATTCCGGAATTGTACTTCCGTAATACATTCTGAATTCCGAACTAATAACATAACACATTCTAAAATCCAAACTGAACATTCCGGAATGTTAACATAACGCATTCCGGAATTGTAATTCCGTAACACATTTTGAATTCCGAAATAAACATTCCGGAATGTTAACATAACGCATTCTAAAATCCAAACTGAACATTCCGGAATTGTAACATAACACATTCTAATATCTGAACTTAACATTCCGGAATGTTAACATAACGCATTCTAAAATCCAAACTGAACATTCCGGAATTGTAACATAACACATTCTAATATCTGAACTTATCATTCCGGAATGTTAACAACACATTCTAAAATCAGAACTTAACATTCTGGAATGTTAACATAACACATTCTAAAATCCAAACAGAACATTCCGGAATTGTAATTCCGTAACACATTCTGAATTCCGAACTAAACATTCCAGAATGTTAACATAACACATTCTAAAATCCAAACAGAACATTCCGGAATTGTAATTCCGTAACACATTCTGAATTCCGAACTAAACATTCCGGAATTGTAACATAACACATTCTAAAAACTGAACTTAATATTCTGGAATTGTAATTCCGTAAGACATTCTGAATTCCGAACTAAACATTCCGGAATGTTAACATAACACATTCTAAAATCCAAACTGAACATTTCGGAATTGTAACATAACACATTCTAAAAACTGAACTTAATATTCTGGAATTGTAATTCCGTAACACATTCTGAATTCCGAACTAAACATTCCGGAATGTTAACATAACACATTCTAAAATCCAAACTGAACATTCCGGAATTGTAACATAACACATTCTAAAAACTGAACTTAATATTCTGGAATTGTAATTCCGTAACACATTCTGAATTCCGAACTAAACATTCTGGAATGTTAACTTAACGCATTCTAAAATCCAAACTGAACATTCCGGAATTGTAATTCCGGAACACATTCTGAATTCCGAACTAAACATTCCGGACATGATAACATAAAACATTCTAAAATCAGAACTTAACATTCCGGAATTGTACTTCCGTAATACATTCTGAATTCCGAACTAATAACATAACACATTCTAAAATCCAAACTGAACATTCCGGAATGTTAACATAACGCATTCCGGAATTGTAATTCCGTAACACATTTTGAATTCCGAAATAAACATTCCGGAATGTTAACATAACGCATTCTAAAATCCAAACTGAACATTCCGGAATTGTAACATAACACATTCTAATATCTGAACTTAACATTCCGGAATGTTAACATAACGCATTCTAAAATCCAAACTGAACATTCCGGAATTGTAACATAACACATTCTAATATCTGAACTTATCATTCCGGAATGTTAACAACACATTCTAAAATCAGAACTTAACATTCTGGAATGTTAACATAACACATTCTAAAATCCAAACAGAACATTCCGGAATTGTAATTCCGTAACACATTCTGAATTCCGAACTAAACATTCCAGAATGTTAACATAACACATTCTAAAATCCAAACTGAACATTCCGGAATTGTAATTCCGTAACACATTCTGAATTCCGAACTAAACATTCCGGACATGTTAACATAACACATTCTAAAATCCAAAATGAACATTCCGGAATGTTTACATAACATATTCTAAAATCAGAACTTAACATTCTGGAATTGTACTTCCGTAATACATTCTGAATTCCGAACTAATAACATAACACATTCTAAAATCCAAACTGAACATTCCGGAATGTTAACATAACGCATTCCGGAATTGTAATTCCGTAACACATTTTGAATTCCGAAATAAACATTCCGGAATGTTAACATAACGCATTCTAAAATCCAAACTGAACATTCCGGAATTGTAACATAACACATTCTAAAATCCAAACTTAACATTCCGGAATGTTAACATAACACATTCTAAAATCCGAACTGAACATTCCGGAATTGTAACATAACACATTCTAATATCTGAACTTATCATTCCGGAATGTTAACAACACATTCAAAAATCAGAGCTTAACATTCTGGAATGTTAACATAACACATTCTAAAATCCAAACAGAACATTCCGGAATTGTAATTCCGTAACACATTCTGAATTCCGAACTAAATATTCCAGAATGTTAACATAACACATTCTAAAATCCAAACTGAACATTCCGGAATTGTAATTCCGTAACACATTCTGGATTCCGAACTAAACATTCCGGACATGTTAACATAACACATTCTAAAATCCAAACTGAACATTCCGGAATGTTAACATAACACATTCTAAAATCAGAACTTAACATTCTGGAATTGTACTTCCGTAATACATTCTGAATTCCGAACTAATAACATAACACATTCTAAAATCCAAACTGAACATTCCGGAATTGTAATTCCGTAACACATTCTGAATTCCGAACTAAACATTCCGGAATGTTAACATAACACATTCTAAAATCCAAACTGAACATTCCGGAATTGTAACATAACACATTCTAAAAACTGAACTTAATATTCTGGAATTGTAATTCCGTAACACATTCTGAATTCCGAACTAAACATTCCGGAATGTTAACATAACACATTCTAAAATCCAAACTGAACATTCCGGAATTGTAACATAACACCTTCTGAATTCTGAACTAAACATTCCGGAATGTTAACATAACGCATTCTAAAATCCAAACTGAACATTCCGGAATTGTAATTCCGTAACACATTCTGAATTCCGAACTAAACATTCCGGAATGTTAACATAACGCATTCTAATATCCAAACTGAACATTCCGGAATTGTAACATAACACATTCTAATATCTGAACTTAACATTCCGGAATGTTAACAAAACATTCTAAAATCAGAACTTAACATTCCGGAATGTTAACATAACACATTCTCAAATCCAAACTGAACATTCCGGAATTGTAACATAACACATTCTAATATCAGAACTTAACATTCCGGAATGTTAACATAACACATTCTAAAATCCAAACTGAACATTCCGGAATTGTAATTCCGTAACACATTCTGAATTCCGAACTAAACATTCCGGAATGTTAACATAACACATTCTAAAATCCAAACTGAACATTCCGGAATTGTAACATAACACATTCTAAAAACTGAACTTAATATTCTGTAATTGTAATTCCGTAACACATTCTGAATTCCGAACTAAACATTCCGGAATGTTAACATAACACATTCTAAAATCCAAACTGAACATTTCGGAATTGTAACATAACACATTCTAAAAACTGAACTTAATATTCTGGAATTGTAATTCCGTAACACATTCTGAATTCCGAACTAAACATTCCGGAATGTTAACATAACACATTCTAAAATCCAAACTGAACATTCCGGAATTGTAACATAACACATTCTAAAAACTGAACTTAATATTCTGGAATTGTAATTCCGTAACACATTCTGAATTCCGAACTAAACATTCCGGAATGTTAACATAACACATTCTAAAATCCAAACTGAACATTCCGGAATTGTAACATAACACATTCTAAAAACTGAACTTAATATTCTGGAATTGTAATTCCGTAACACATTCTGAATTCCGAACTAAACATTCCGGAATGTTAACATAACACATTCTAAAATCCAAACTGAACATTCCGGAATTGTAATTCCTTAACACATTCTGAATTCCGAACTAAACATTCTGGAATGTTAACTTAACGCATTCTAAAATCCAAACTGAACATTCCGGAATTGTAATTCCGGAACACATTCTGAATTCCGAACTAAACATTCCGGACATGATAACATAAAACATTCTAAAATCAGAACTTAACATTCCGGAATTGTACTTCCGTAATACATTCTGAATTCCGAACTAATAACATAACACATTCTAAAATCCAAACTGAACATTCCGGAATGTTAACATAACGCATTCCGGAATTGTAATTCCGTAACACATTTTGAATTCCGAAATAAACATTCCGGAATGTTAACATAACGCATTCTAAAATCCAAACTGAACATTCCGGAATTGTAACATAACACATTCTAATATCTGAACTTAACATTCCGGAATGTTAACATAACGCATTCTAAAATCCAAACTGAACATTCCGGAATTGTAACATAACACATTCTAATATCTGAACTTATCATTCCGGAATGTTAACAACACATTCTAAAATCAGAACTTAACATTCTGGAATGTTAACATAACACATTCTAAAATCCAAACAGAACATTCCGGAATTGTAATTCCGTAACACATTCTGAATTCCGAACTAAACATTCCAGAATGTTAACATAACACATTCTAAAATCCAAACTGAACATTCCGGAATTGTAATTCCGTAACACATTCTGAATTCCGAACTGAACATTCCGGAATGTTAACATAACACATTCTAAAATCAGAACTTAACATTCCGGAATTGTACTTCCGTAATACATTCTGAATTCCGAACTAATAACATAACACATTCTAAAATCCAAACTGAACATTCCGGAATGTTAACATAACACATTCTAATATCTGAACTTAACATTCCGGAATTGTACTTCCGTAATACATTCTGAATTCCGAACTAATAACATAACACATTCTAAAATCCAAACTGAACATTCCGTAATGTTAACATAACACATTATCAAATCCAAACTGAACATTCCGGAATTGTAACATAACACATTCTAATATCAGAACTTAACATTCCGGAATGTTAACATAACACATTCTAAAATCCAAACTGAACATTCTGGAATTGTAATTCCATAACACATTCTGAATTCCAAACTAAACATTCCAGAATGTTAACATAACACATTCTAAAATCCAAACTGAACATTCCGGAATTGTAATTCCGTAACACATTCTGAATTCCGAACTAAACATTCCGGAATGTTAACATAACACATTCTAAAATCCAAACTGAACATTCCGGAATTGTAACATAACACATTCTGAATTCTGAACTAAACATTCCGGACATGTTAACATAACACATTCTAAAATCCAAACTGAACATTCCGGAATGTTAACATAACACATTCTAAAATCAGAACTTAACATTCTGGAATTGTACTTCCGTAATACATTCTGAATTCCGAACTAATAACATAACACATTCTAAAATCCAAACTGAACATTCCGGAATTGTAATTCCGTAACACATTCTGAATTCCGAACTAAACATTCCGGAATGTTAACATAACACATTCTAAAATCCAAACTGAACATTCCGGAATTGTAACATAACACATTCTAAAAACTGAACTTAATATTCTGGAATTGTAATTCCGTAACACATTCTGAATTCCGAACTAAACATTCCGGAATGTTAACATAACACATTCTAAAATCCAAACTGAACATTCCGGAATTGTAACATAACACCTTCTGAATTCTGAACTAAACATTCCGGAATGTTAACATAACGCATTCTAAAATCCAAACTGAACATTCCGGAATTGTAATTCCGTAACACATTCTGAATTCCGAACTAAACATTCCGGAATGTTAACATAACGCATTCTAATATCCAAACTGAACATTCCGGAATTGTAACATAACACATTCTAATATCTGAACTTAACATTCCGGAATGTTAACAAAACATTCTAAAATCAGAACTTAACATTCCGGAATGTTAACATAACACATTCTCAAATCCAAACTGAACATTCCGGAATTGTAACATAACACATTCTAATATCAGAACTTAACATTCCGGAATGTTAACATAACACATTCTAAAATCCAAACTGAACATTCCGGAATTGTAATTCCGTAACACATTCTGAATTCCGAACTAAACATTCCGGAATGTTAACATAACACATTCTAAAATCCAAACTGAACATTCCGGAATTGTAATTCCTTAACACATTCTGAATTCCGAACTAAACATTCTGGAATGTTAACTTAACGCATTCTAAAATCCAAACTGAACATTCCGGAATTGTAATTCCGGAACACATTCTGAATTCCGAACTAAACATTCCGGACATGATAACATAAAATATTCTAAAATCAGAACTTAACATTCCGGAATTGTACTTCCGTAATACATTCTGAATTCCGAACTAATAACATAACACATTCTAAAATCCAAACTGAACATTCCGGAATGTTAACATAACGCATTCCGGAATTGTAATTCCGTAACACATTTTGAATTCCGAAATAAACATTCCGGAATGTTAACATAACGCATTCTAAAATCCAAACTGAACATTCCGGAATTGTAACATAACACATTCTAATATCTGAACTTAACATTCCGGAATGTTAACATAACGCATTCTAAAATCCAAACTGAACATTCCGGAATTGTAACATAACACATTCTAATATCTGAACTTATCATTCCGGAATGTTAACAACACATTCTAAAATCAGAACTTAACATTCTGGAATGTTAACATAACACATTCTAAAATCCAAACAGAACATTCCGGAATTGTAATTCCGTAACACATTCTGAATTCCGAACTAAACATTCCAGAATGTTAACATAACACATTCTAAAATCCAAACTGAACATTCCGGAATTGTAATTCCGTAACACATTCTGAATTCCGAACTAAACATTCCGGACATGTTAACATAACACATTCTAAAATCCAAACTGAACATTCCGGAATGTTAACATAACACATTCTAAAATCAGAACTTAACATTCCGGAATTGTACTTCCGTAATACATTCTGAATTCCGAACTAATAACATAACACATTCTAAAATCCAAACTGAACATTCCGGAATGTTAACATAACACATTCTAATATCTGAACTTAACATTCCGGAATTGTACTTCCGTAATACATTCTGAATTCCGAACTAATAACATAACACATTCTAAAATCCAAACTGAACATTCCGTAATGTTAACATAACACATTATCAAATCCAAACTGAACATTCCGGAATTGTAACATAACACATTCTAATATCAGAACTTAACATTCCGGAATGTTAACATAACACATTCTAAAATCCAAACTGAACATTCTGGAATTGTAATTCCATAACACATTCTGAATTCCAAACTAAACATTCCAGAATGTTAACATAACACATTCTAAAATCCAAACTGAACATTCCGGAATTGTAATTCCGTAACACATTCTGAATTCCGAACTAAACATTCCGGAATGTTAACATAACACATTCTAAAATCCAAACTGAACATTCCGGAATTGTAACATAACACATTCTAAAAACTGAACTTAATATTCTGGAATTGTAATTCCGTAACACATTCTGAATTCCGAACTAAACATTCCGGAATGTTAACATAACACATTCTAAAATCCAAACTGAACATTCCGGAATTGTAACATAACACATTCTGAATTCTGAACTAAACATTCCGGAATGTTAACATAACGCATTCTAAAATCCAAACTGAACATTCCGGAATTGTAATTCCGTAACACATTCTGAATTCCGAACTAAACATTCCGGAATGTTAACATAACGCATTCTAATATCCAAACTGAACATTCCGGAATTGTAACATAACACATTCTAATATGTGAACTTAACATTCCGGAATGTTAACAAAACA
Source organism: Sebastes fasciatus (assembly GCF_043250625.1). Lineage (NCBI taxonomy): Eukaryota > Metazoa > Chordata > Actinopteri > Perciformes > Sebastidae > Sebastes > Sebastes fasciatus. The sequence goes on along the minus strand of NC_133795.1, from coordinate 42,691,620 downwards.
TTCTAAAATCAGAAGTTAACATTCCGGAATGTTAACATAACACATTCTCAAATCCAAACTGAACATTCCGGAATTGTAACATAACACATTCTAATATCAGAACTTAACATTCCGGAATGTTAACATAACACATTCTAAAATCCAAAACTGAACATTCTGGAATTGTAATTCCATAACACATTCTGAATTCCGAACTAAACATTCCAGAATGTTAACATAACACATTCTCAAATCCAAACTGAACATTCCGGAATTGTAACATAACACATTCTAATATCAGAACTTAACATTCCGGAATGTTAACATAACACATTCTAAAATCCAAACTGAACATTCCGGAATTGTAATTCCGTAACACATTCTGAATTCCGAACTAAACATTCCGGAATGTTAACATAACACATTCTAAAATCCAAACTGAACATTCCGGAATTGTAACATAACACATTCTAAAAACTGAACTTAATATTCTGGAATTGTAATTCCGTAACACATTCTGAATTCCGAACTAAACATTCCGGAATGTTAACATAACACATTCTAAAATCCAAACTGAACATTCCGGAATTGTAACATAACACCTTCTGAATTCTGAACTAAACATTCCGGAATGTTAACATAACGCATTCTAAAATCCAAACTGAACATTCCGGAATTGTAATTCCGTAACACATTCTGAATTCCGAACTAAACATTCCGGAATGTTAACATAACGCATTCTAATATCCAAACTGAACATTCCGGAATGTTAACATAACACATTCTCAAATCCAAACTGAACATTCCGGAATTGTAACATAACACATTCTAATATCAGAACTTAACATTCCGGAATGTTAACATAACACATTCTAAAATCCAAAACTGAACATTCCGGAATTGTAATTCCGTAACACATTCTGAATTCCGAACTAAACATTCCGGAATGTTAATATAACACATTCTAAAATCCAAACTGAACATTCCGGAATTGTAACATAACACATTCTAAAAACTGAACTTAATATTCTGGAATTGTAATTCCGTAAGACATTCTGAATTCCGAACTAAACATTCCGGAATGTTAACATAACACATTCTAAAATCCAAACTGAACATTTCGGAATTGTAACATAACACATTCTAAAAACTGAACTTAATATTCTGGAATTGTAATTCCGTAACACATTCTGAATTCCGAACTAAACATTCCGGAATGTTAACATAACACATTCTAAAATCCAAACTGAACATTCCGGAATTGTAACATAACACATTCTAAAAACTGAACTTAATATTCTGTAATTGTAATTCCGTAACACATTCTGAATTCCGAACTAAACATTCCGGAATGTTAACATAACACATTCTAAAATCCAAACTGAACATTCCGGAATTGTAACATAACACATTCTAAAAACTGAACTTAATATTCTGGAATTGTAATTCCGTAACACATTCTGAATTCCGAACTAAACATTCCGGAATGTTAACATAACACATTCTAAAATCCAAACTGAACATTCCGGAAATGTAATTCCTTAACACATTCTGAATTCCGAACTAAACATTCTGGAATGTTAACTTAACGCATTCTAAAATCCAAACTGAACATTCCGGAATTGTAATTCCGGAACACATTCTGAATTCCGAACTAAACATTCCGGACATGATAACATAAAACATTCTAAAATCAGAACTTAACATTCCGGAATTGTACTTCCGTAATACATTCTGAATTCCGAACTAATAACATAACACATTCTAAAATCCAAACTGAACATTCCGGAATGTTAACATAACGCATTCCGGAATTGTAATTCCGTAACACATTTTGAATTCCGAAATAAACATTCCGGAATGTTAACATAACGCATTCTAAAATCCAAACTGAACATTCCGGAATTGTAACATAACACATTCTAATATCTGAACTTAACATTCCGGAATGTTAACATAACGCATTCTAAAATCCAAACTGAACATTCCGGAATTGTAACATAACACATTCTAATATCTGAACTTATCATTCCGGAATGTTAACAACACATTCTAAAATCAGAACTTAACATTCTGGAATGTTAACATAACACATTCTAAAATCCAAACAGAACATTCCGGAATTGTAATTCCGTAACACATTCTGAATTCCGAACTAAACATTCCAGAATGTTAACATAACACATTCTAAAATCCAAACTGAACATTCCGGAATTGTAATTCCGTAACACATTCTGAATTCCGAACTAAACATTCCGGACATGTTAACATAACACATTCTAAAATCCAAACTGAACATTCCGGAATGTTTACATAACACATTCTAAAATCAGAACTTAACATTCTGGAATTGTACTTCCGTAATACATTCTGAATTCCGAACTAATAACATAACACATTCTAAAATCCAAACTGAACATTCCGGAATGTTAACATAACGCATTCCGGAATTGTAATTCCGTAACACATTTTGAATTCCGAAATAAACATTCCGGAATGTTAACATAACGCATTCTAAAATCCAAACTGAACATTCCGGAATTGTAACATAACACATTCTAAAATCCAAACTTAACATTCCGGAATGTTAACATAACACATTCTAAAATCCGAACTGAACATTCCGGAATTGTAACATAACACATTCTAATATCTGAACTTATCATTCCGGAATGTTAACAACACATTCTAAAATCAGAGCTTAACATTCTGGAATGTTAACATAACACATTCTAAAATCCAAACAGAACATTCCGGAATTGTAATTCCGTAACACATTCTGAATTCCGAACTAAATATTCCAGAATGTTAACATAACACATTCTAAAATCCAAACTGAACATTCCGGAATTGTAATTCCGTAACACATTCTGGATTCCGAACTAAACATTCCGGACATGTTAACATAACACATTCTAAAATCCAAACTGAACATTCCGGAATGTTAACATAACACATTCTAAAATCAGAACTTAACATTCTGGAATTGTACTTCCGTAATACATTCTGAATTCCGAACTAATAACATAACACATTCTAAAATCCAAACTGAACATTCCGGAATTGTAATTCCGTAACACATTCTGAATTCCGAACTAAACATTCCGGAATGTTAACATAACACATTCTAAAATCCAAACTGAACATTCCGGAATTGTAACATAACACATTCTAAAAACTGAACTTAATATTCTGGAATTGTAATTCCGTAACACATTCTGAATTCCGAACTAAACATTCCGGAATGTTAACATAACACATTCTAAAATCCAAACTGAACATTCCGGAATTGTAACATAACACCTTCTGAATTCTGAACTAAACATTCCGGAATGTTAACATAACGCATTCTAAAATCCAAACTGAACATTCCGGAATTGTAATTCCGTAACACATTCTGAATTCCGAACTAAACATTCCGGAATGTTAACATAACGCATTCTAATATCCAAACTGAACATTCCGGAATTGTAACATAACACATTCTAATATCTGAACTTAACATTCCGGAATGTTAACAAAACATTCTAAAATCAGAACTTAACATTCCGGAATGTTAACATAACACATTCTCAAATCCAAACTGAACATTCCGGAATTGTAACATAACACATTCTAAAATCCAAACTGAACATTCCGGAATTGTAATTCCGTAACACATTCTGAATTCCGAACTAAACATTCCGGAATGTTAACATAACACATTCTAAAATCCAAACTGAACATTCCGGAATTGTAACATAACACATTCTAAAAACTGAACTTAATATTCTGTAATTGTAATTCCGTAACACATTCTGAATTCCGAACTAAACATTCCGGAATGTTAACATAACACATTCTAAAATCCAAACTGAACATTTCGGAATTGTAACATAACACATTCTAAAAACTGAACTTAATATTCTGGAATTGTAATTCCGTAACACATTCTGAATTCCGAACTAAACATTCCGGAATGTTAACATAACACATTCTAAAATCCAAACTGAACATTCCGGAATTGTAACATAACACATTCTAAAAACTGAACTTAATATTCTGGAATTGTAATTCCGTAACACATTCTGAATTCCGAACTAAACATTCCGGAATGTTAACATAACACATTCTAAAATCCAAACTGAACATTCCGGAATTGTAACATAACACATTCTAAAAACTGAACTTAATATTCTGGAATTGTAATTCCGTAACACATTCTGAATTCCGAACTAAACATTCCGGAATGTTAACATAACACATTCTAAAATCCAAACTGAACATTCCGGAATTGTAATTCCTTAACACATTCTGAATTCCGAACTAAACATTCTGGAATGTTAACTTAACGCATTCTAAAATCCAAACTGAACATTCCGGAATTGTAATTCCGGAACACATTCTGAATTCCGAACTAAACATTCCGGACATGATAACATAAAACATTCTAAAATCAGAACTTAACATTCCGGAATTGTACTTCCGTAATACATTCTGAATTCCGAACTAATAACATAACACATTCTAAAATCCAAACTGAACATTCCGGAATGTTAACATAACGCATTCCGGAATTGTAATTCCGTAACACATTTTGAATTCCGAAATAAACATTCCGGAATGTTAACATAACGCATTCTAAAATCCAAACTGAACATTCCGGAATTGTAACATAACACATTCTAATATCTGAACTTAACATTCCGGAATGTTAACATAACGCATTCTAAAATCCAAACTGAACATTCCGGAATTGTAACATAACACATTCTAATATCTGAACTTATCATTCCGGAATGTTAACAACACATTCTAAAATCAGAACTTAACATTCTGGAATGTTAACATAACACATTCTAAAATCCAAACAGAACATTCCGGAATTGTAATTCCGTAACACATTCTGAATTCCGAACTAAACATTCCAGAATGTTAACATAACACATTCTAAAATCCAAACTGAACATTCCGGAATTGTAATTCCGTAACACATTCTGAATTCCGAACTAAACATTCCGGACATGTTAACATAACACATTCTAAAATCCAAACTGAACATTCCGGAATGTTAACATAACACATTCTAAAATCAGAACTTAACATTCCGGAATTGTACTTCCGTAATACATTCTGAATTCCGAACTAATAACATAACACATTCTAAAATCCAAACTGAACATTCCGGAATGTTAACATAACACATTCTAATATCTGAACTTAACATTCCGGAATTGTACTTCCGTAATACATTCTGAATTCTGAACTAATAACATAACACATTCTAAAATCCAAACTGAACATTCCGTAATGTTAACATAACACATTATCAAATCCAAACTGAACATTCCGGAATTGTAACATAACACATTCTAATATCAGAACTTAACATTCCGGAATGTTAACATAACACATTCTAAAATCCAAACTGAACATTCTGGAATTGTAATTCCATAACACATTCTGAATTCCAAACTAAACATTCCAGAATGTTAACATAACACATTCTAAAATCCAAACTGAACATTCCGGAATTGTAATTCCGTAACACATTCTGAATTCCGAACTAAACATTCCGGAATGTTAACATAACACATTCTAAAATCCAAACTGAACATTCCGGAATTGTAACATAACACATTCTAAAAACTGAACTTAATATTCTGGAATTGTAATTCCGTAACACATTCTGAATTCCGAACTAAACATTCCGGAATGTTAACATAACACATTCTAAAATCCAAACTGAACATTCCGGAATTGTAACATAACACATTCTGAATTCTGAACTAAACATTCCGGACATGTTAACATAACACATTCTAAAATCCAAACTGAACATTCCGGAATGTTAACATAACACATTCTAAAATCAGAACTTAACATTCTGGAATTGTACTTCCGTAATACATTCTGAATTCCGAACTAATAACATAACACATTCTAAAATCCAAACTGAACATTCCGGAATTGTAATTCCGTAACACATTCTGAATTCCGAACTAAACATTCCGGAATGTTAACATAACACATTCTAAAATCCAAACTGAACATTCCGGAATTGTAACATAACACATTCTAAAAACTGAACTTAATATTCTGGAATTGTAATTCCGTAACACATTCTGAATTCCGAACTAAACATTCCGGAATGTTAACATAACACATTCTAAAATCCAAACTGAACATTCCGGAATTGTAACATAACACCTTCTGAATTCTGAACTAAACATTCCGGAATGTTAACATAACGCATTCTAAAATCCAAACTGAACATTCCGGAATTGTAATTCCGTAACACATTCTGAATTCCGAACTAAACATTCCGGAATGTTAACATAACGCATTCTAATATCCAAACTGAACATTCCGGAATTGTAACATAACACATTCTAATATCTGAACTTAACATTCCGGAATGTTAACAAAACATTCTAAAATCAGAACTTAACATTCCGGAATGTTAACATAACACATTCTCAAATCCAAACTGAACATTCCGGAATTGTAACATAACACATTCTAATATCAGAACTTAACATTCCGGAATGTTAACATAACACATTCTAAAATCCAAACTGAACATTCCGGAATTGTAATTCCGTAACACATTCTGAATTCCGAACTAAACATTCCGGAATGTTAACATAACACATTCTAAAATCCAAACTGAACATTCCGGAATTGTAATTCCTTAACACATTCTGAATTCCGAACTAAACATTCTGGAATGTTAACTTAACGCATTCTAAAATCCAAACTGAACATTCCGGAATTGTAATTCCGGAACACATTCTGAATTCCGAACTAAACATTCCGGACATGATAACATAAAACATTCTAAAATCAGAACTTAACATTCCGGAATTGTACTTCCGTAATACATTCTGAATTCCGAACTAATAACATAACACATTCTAAAATCCAAACTGAACATTCCGGAATGTTAACATAACGCATTCCGGAATTGTAATTCCGTAACACATTTTGAATTCCGAAATAAACATTCCGGAATGTTAACATAACGCATTCTAAAATCCAAACTGAACATTCCGGAATTGTAACATAACACATTCTAATATCTGAACTTAACATCCCGGAATGTTAACATAACGCATTCTAAAATCCAAACTGAACATTCCGGAATTGTAACATAACACATTCTAATATCTGAACTTATCATTCCGGAATGTTAACAACACATTCTAAAATCAGAACTTAACATTCTGGAATGTTAACATAACACATTCTAAAATCCAAACAGAACATTCCGGAATTGTAATTCCGTAACACATTCTGAATTCCGAACTAAACATTCCAGAATGTTAACATAACACATTCTAAAATCCAAACTGAACATTCCGGAATTGTAATTCCGTAACACATTCTGAATTCCGAACTAAACATTCCGGACATGTTAACATAACACATTCTAAAATCCAAACTGAACATTCCGGAATGTTAACATAACACATTCTAAAATCAGAACTTAACATTCCGGAATTGTACTTCCGTAATACATTCTGAATTCCGAACTAATAACATAACACATTCTAAAATCCAAACTGAACATTCCGGAATGTTAACATAACACATTCTAATATCTGAACTTAACATTCCGGAATTGTACTTCCGTAATACATTCTGAATTCCGAACTAATAACATAACACATTCTAAAATCCAAACTGAACATTCCGTAATGTTAACATAACACATTATCAAATCCAAACTGAACATTCCGGAATTGTAACATAACACATTCTAATATCAGAACTTAACATTCCGGAATGTTAACATAACACATTCTAAAATCCAAACTGAACATTCTGGAATTGTAATTCCATAACACATTCTGAATTCCAAACTAAACATTCCAGAATGTTAACATAACACATTCTAAAAACTGAACTTAATATTCTGGAATTGTAATTCCGTAACACATTCTGAATTCCGAACTAAACATTCCGGAATGTTAACATAACACATTCTAAAATCCAAACTGAACATTCCGGAATTGTAACATAACACATTCTGAATTCTGAACTAAACATTCCGGAATGTTAACATAACGCATTCTAAAATCCAAACTGAACATTCCGGAATTGTAATTCCGTAACACATTCTGAATTCCGAACTAAACATTCCGGAATGTTAACATAACGCATTCTAATATCCAAACTGAACATTCCGGAATTGTAACATAACACATTCTAATATGTGAACTTAACATTCCGGAATGTTAACAAAACATTCTAAAATCAGAAGTTAACATTCCGGAATGTTAACATAACACATTCTCAAATCCAAACTGAACATTCCGGAATTGTAACATAACACATTCTAATATCAGAACTTAACATTCCGGAATGTTAACATAACACATTCTAAAATCCAAAACTGAACATTCTGGAATTGTAATTCCATAACACATTCTGAATTCCGAACTAAACATTCCAGAATGTTAACATAACACATTCTCAAATCCAAACTGAACATTCCGGAATTGTAACATAACACATTCTAATATCAGAACTTAACATTCCGGAATGTTAACATAACACATTCTAAAATCCAAACTGAACATTCCGGAATTGTAATTCCGTAACACATTCTGAATTCCGAACTAAACATTCCGGAATGTTAACATAACACATTCTAAAATCCAAACTGAACATTCCGGAATTGTAACATAACACATTCTAAAAACTGAACTTAATATTCTGGAATTGTAATTCCGTAACACATTCTGAATTCCGAACTAAACATTCCGGAATGTTAACATAACACATTCTAAAATCCAAACTGAACATTCCGGAATTGTAACATAACACCTTCTGAATTCTGAACTAAACATTCCGGAATGTTAACATAACGCATTCTAAAATCCAAACTGAACATTCCGGAATTGTAATTCCGTAACACATTCTGAATTCCGAACTAAACATTCCGGAATGTTAACATAACGCATTCTAATATCCAAACTGAACATTCCGGAATGTTAACATAACACATTCTCAAATCCAAACTGAACATTCCGGAATTGTAACATAACACATTCTAATATCAGAACTTAACATTCCGGAATGTTAACATAACACATTCTAAAATCCAAAACTGAACATTCCGGAATTGTAATTCCGTAACACATTCTGAATTCCGAACTAAACATTCCGGAATGTTAATATAACACATTCTAAAATCCAAACTGAACATTCCGGAATTGTAACATAACACATTCTAAAAACTGAACTTAATATTCTGGAATTGTAATTCCGTAAGACATTCTGAATTCCGAACTAAACATTCCGGAATGTTAACATAACACATTCTAAAATCCAAACTGAACATTTCGGAATTGTAACATAACACATTCTAAAAACTGAACTTAATATTCTGGAATTGTAATTCCGTAACACATTCTGAATTCCGAACTAAACATTCCGGAATGTTAACATAACACATTCTAAAATCCAAACTGAACATTCCGGAATTGTAACATAACACATTCTAAAAACTGAACTTAATATTCTGTAATTGTAATTCCGTAACACATTCTGAATTCCGAACTAAACATTCCGGAATGTTAACATAACACATTCTAAAATCCAAACTGAACATTCCGGAATTGTAACATAACACATTCTAAAAACTGAACTTAATATTCTGGAATTGTAATTCCTTAACACATTCTGAATTCCGAACTAAACATTCTGGAATGTTAACTTAACGCATTCTAAAATCCAAACTGAACATTCCGGAATTGTAATTCCGGAACACATTCTGAATTCCGAACTAAACATTCCGGACATGATAACATAAAACATTCTAAAATCAGAACTTAACATTCCGGAATTGTACTTCCGTAATACATTCTGAATTCCGAACTAATAACATAACACATTCTAAAATCCAAACTGAACATTCCGGAATGTTAACATAACGCATTCCGGAATTGTAATTCCGTAACACATTTTGAATTCCGAAATAAACATTCCGGAATGTTAACATAACGCATTCTAAAATCCAAACTGAACATTCCGGAATTGTAACATAACACATTCTAATATCTGAACTTATCATTCCGGAATGTTAACAACACATTCTAAAATCAGAACTTAACATTCTGGAATGTTAACATAACACATTCTAAAATCCAAACAGAACATTCCGGAATTGTAATTCCGTAACACATTCTGAATTCCGAACTAAACATTCCAGAATGTTAACATAACACATTCTAAAATCCAAACTGAACATTCCGGAATTGTAATTCCGTAACACATTCTGAATTCCGAACTAAACATTCCGGACATGTTAACATAACACATTCTAAAATCCAAACTGAACATTCCGGAATGTTTACATAACACATTCTAAAATCAGAACTTAACATTCTGGAATTGTACTTCCGTAATACATTCTGAATTCCGAACTAATAACATAACACATTCTAAAATCCAAACTGAACATTCCGGAATGTTAACATAACGCATTCCGGAATTGTAATTCCGTAACACATTTTGAATTCCGAAATAAACATTCCGGAATGTTAACATAACGCATTCTAAAATCCAAACTGAACATTCCGGAATTGTAACATAACACATTCTAAAATCCAAACTTAACATTCCGGAATGTTAACATAACACATTCTAAAATCCGAACTGAACATTCCGGAATTGTAACATAACACATTCTAATATCTGAACTTATCATTCCGGAATGTTAACAACACATTCTAAAATCAGAGCTTAACATTCTGGAATGTTAACATAACACATTCTAAAATCCAAACAGAACATTCCGGAATTGTAATTCCGTAACACATTCTGAATTCCGAACTAAACATTCCAGAATGTTAACATAACACATTCTAAAATCCAAACTGAACATTCCGGAATTGTAATTCCGTAACACATTCTGGATTCCGAACTAAACATTCCGGACATGTTAACATAACACATTCTAAAATCCAAACTGAACATTCCGGAATGTTAACATAACACATTCTAAAATCAGAACTTAACATTCTGGAATTGTACTTCCGTAATACATTCTGAATTCCGAACTAATAACATAACACATTCTAAAATCCAAACTGAACATTCCGGAATTGTAATTCCGTAACACATTCTGAATTCCGAACTAAACATTCCGGAATGTTAACAAAACATTCTAAAATCAGAACTTAACATTCCGGAATGTTAACATAACACATTCTCAAATCCAAACTGAACATTCCGGAATTGTAACATAACACATTCTAATATCAGAACTTAACATTCCGGAATGTTAACATAACACATTCTAAAATCCAAACTGAACATTCCGGAATTGTAATTCCGTAACACATTCTGAATTCCGAACTAAACATTCCGGAATGTTAACATAACACATTCTAAAATCCAAACTGAACATTCCGGAATTGTAATTCCTTAACACATTCTGAATTCCGAACTAAACATTCTGGAATGTTAACTTAACGCATTCTAAAATCCAAACTGAACATTCCGGAATTGTAATTCCGGAACACATTCTGAATTCCGAACTAAACATTCCGGACATGATAACATAAAACATTCTAAAATCAGAACTTAACATTCCGGAATTGTACTTCCGTAATACATTCTGAATTCCGAACTAATAACATAACACATTCTAAAATCCAAACTGAACATTCCGGAATGTTAACATAACGCATTCCGGAATTGTAATTCCGTAACACATTTTGAATTCCGAAATAAACATTCCGGAATGTTAACATAACGCATTCTAAAATCCAAACTGAACATTCCGGAATTGTAACATAACACATTCTAATATCTGAACTTAACATCCCGGAATGTTAACATAACGCATTCTAAAATCCAAACTGAACATTCCGGAATTGTAACATAACACATTCTAATATCTGAACTTATCATTCCGGAATGTTAACAACACATTCTAAAATCAGAACTTAACATTCTGGAATGTTAACATAACACATTCTAAAATCCAAACAGAACATTCCGGAATTGTAATTCCGTAACACATTCTGAATTCCGAACTAAACATTCCAGAATGTTAACATAACACATTCTAAAATCCAAACTGAACATTCCGGAATTGTAATTCCGTAACACATTCTGAATTCCGAACTAAACATTCCGGACATGTTAACATAACACATTCTAAAATCCAAACTGAACATTCCGGAATGTTAACATAACACATTCTAAAATCAGAACTTAACATTCCGGAATTGTACTTCCGTAATACATTCTGAATTCCGAACTAATAACATAACACATTCTAAAATCCAAACTGAACATTCCGGAATGTTAACATAACACATTCTAATATCTGAACTTAACATTCCGGAATTGTACTTCCGTAATACATTCTGAATTCCGAACTAATAACATAACACATTCTAAAATCCAAACTGAACATTCCGTAATGTTAACATAACACATTATCAAATCCAAACTGAACATTCCGGAATTGTAACATAACACATTCTAATATCAGAACTTAACATTCCGGAATGTTAACATAACACATTCTAAAATCCAAACTGAACATTCTGGAATTGTAATTCCATAACACATTCTGAATTCCAAACTAAACATTCCAGAATGTTAACATAACACATTCTAAAAACTGAACTTAATATTCTGGAATTGTAATTCCGTAACACATTCTGAATTCCGAACTAAACATTCCGGAATGTTAACATAACACATTCTAAAATCCAAACTGAACATTCCGGAATTGTAACATAACACATTCTGAATTCTGAACTAAACATTCCGGAATGTTAACATAACGCATTCTAAAATCCAAACTGAACATTCCGGAATTGTAATTCCGTAACACATTCTGAATTCCGAACTAAACATTCCGGAATGTTAACATAACGCATTCTAATATCCAAACTGAACATTCCGGAATTGTAACATAACACATTCTAATATGTGAACTTAACATTCCGGAATGTTAACAAAACATTCTAAAATCAGAAGTTAACATTCCGGAATGTTAACATAACACATTCTCAAATCCAAACTGAACATTCCGGAATTGTAACATAACACATTCTAATATCAGAACTTAACATTCCGGAATGTTAACATAACACATTCTAAAATCCAAAACTGAACATTCTGGAATTGTAATTCCATAACACATTCTGAATTCCGAACTAAACATTCCAGAATGTTAACATAACACATTCTCAAATCCAAACTGAACATTCCGGAATTGTAACATAACACATTCTAATATCAGAACTTAACATTCCGGAATGTTAACATAACACATTCTAAAATCCAAACTGAACATTCCGGAATTGTAATTCCGTAACACATTCTGAATTCCGAACTAAACATTCCGGAATGTTAACATAACACATTCTAAAATCCAAACTGAACATTCCGGAATTGTAACATAACACATTCTAAAAACTGAACTTAATATTCTGGAATTGTAATTCCGTAACACATTCTGAATTCCGAACTAAACATTCCGGAATGTTAACATAACACATTCTAAAATCCAAACTGAACATTCCGGAATTGTAACATAACACCTTCTGAATTCTGAACTAAACATTCCGGAATGTTAACATAACGCATTCTAAAATCCAAACTGAACATTCCGGAATTGTAATTCCGTAACACATTCTGAATTCCGAACTAAACATTCCGGAATGTTAACATAACGCATTCTAATATCCAAACTGAACATTCCGGAATGTTAACATAACACATTCTCAAATCCAAACTGAACATTCCGGAATTGTAACATAACACATTCTAATATCAGAACTTAACATTCCGGAATGTTAACATAACACATTCTAAAATCCAAAACTGAACATTCCGGAATTGTAATTCCGTAACACATTCTGAATTCCGAACTAAACATTCCGGAATGTTAATATAACACATTCTAAAATCCAAACTGAACATTCCGGAATTGTAACATAACACATTCTAAAAACTGAACTTAATATTCTGGAATTGTAATTCCGTAAGACATTCTGAATTCCGAACTAAACATTCCGGAATGTTAACATAACACATTCTAAAATCCAAACTGAACATTTCGGAATTGTAACATAACACATTCTAAAAACTGAACTTAATATTCTGGAATTGTAATTCCGTAACACATTCTGAATTCCGAACTAAACATTCCGGAATGTTAACATAACACATTCTAAAATCCAAACTGAACATTCCGGAATTGTAACATAACACATTCTAAAAACTGAACTTAATATTCTGTAATTGTAATTCCGTAACACATTCTGAATTCCGAACTAAACATTCCGGAATGTTAACATAACACATTCTAAAATCCAAACTGAACATTCCGGAATTGTAACATAACACATTCTAAAAACTGAACTTAATATTCTGGAATTGTAATTCCTTAACACATTCTGAATTCCGAACTAAACATTCTGGAATGTTAACTTAACGCATTCTAAAATCCAAACTGAACATTCCGGAATTGTAATTCCGGAACACATTCTGAATTCCGAACTAAACATTCCGGACATGATAACATAAAACATTCTAAAATCAGAACTTAACATTCCGGAATTGTACTTCCGTAATACATTCTGAATTCCGAACTAATAACATAACACATTCTAAAATCCAAACTGAACATTCCGGAATGTTAACATAACGCATTCCGGAATTGTAATTCCGTAACACATTTTGAATTCCGAAATAAACATTCCGGAATGTTAACATAACGCATTCTAAAATCCAAACTGAACATTCCGGAATTGTAACATAACACATTCTAATATCTGAACTTATCATTCCGGAATGTTAACAACACATTCTAAAATCAGAACTTAACATTCTGGAATGTTAACATAACACATTCTAAAATCCAAACAGAACATTCCGGAATTGTAATTCCGTAACACATTCTGAATTCCGAACTAAACATTCCAGAATGTTAACATAACACATTCTAAAATCCAAACTGAACATTCCGGAATTGTAATTCCGTAACACATTCTGAATTCCGAACTAAACATTCCGGACATGTTAACATAACACATTCTAAAATCCAAACTGAACATTCCGGAATGTTTACATAACACATTCTAAAATCAGAACTTAACATTCTGGAATTGTACTTCCGTAATACATTCTGAATTCCGAACTAATAACATAACACATTCTAAAATCCAAACTGAACATTCCGGAATGTTAACATAACGCATTCCGGAATTGTAATTCCGTAACACATTTTGAATTCCGAAATAAACATTCCGGAATGTTAACATAACGCATTCTAAAATCCAAACTGAACATTCCGGAATTGTAACATAACACATTCTAAAATCCAAACTTAACATTCCGGAATGTTAACATAACACATTCTAAAATCCGAACTGAACATTCCGGAATTGTAACATAACACATTCTAATATCTGAACTTATCATTCCGGAATGTTAACAACACATTCTAAAATCAGAGCTTAACATTCTGGAATGTTAACATAACACATTCTAAAATCCAAACAGAACATTCCGGAATTGTAATTCCGTAACACATTCTGAATTCCGAACTAAACATTCCAGAATGTTAACATAACACATTCTAAAATCCAAACTGAACATTCCGGAATTGTAATTCCGTAACACATTCTGGATTCCGAACTAAACATTCCGGACATGTTAACATAACACATTCTAAAATCCAAACTGAACATTCCGGAATGTTAACATAACACATTCTAAAATCAGAACTTAACATTCTGGAATTGTACTTCCGTAATACATTCTGAATTCCGAACTAATAACATAACACATTCTAAAATCCAAACTGAACATTCCGGAATTGTAATTCCGTAACACATTCTGAATTCCGAACTAAACATTCCGGACATGTTAACATAACACATTCTAAAATCCAAACAGAACATTCCGGAATTGTAATTCCGTAACACATTCTGAATTCCGAACTAAACATTCCGGAATGTTAACATAACACATTCTAAAATCCAAACTTAACATTCTGGAATTGTAACATAACACATTCTGAATTCTGAACTAAACATTCTGAAATGTTAACATAACACATTCTAAAATCCAAACTGAACATTCCGGAATTGTAACATAACACATTCTGAATTCTGAACTAAACATTCCGGAATGTTAACATAACGCATTCTAAAATCCAAACTGAACATTCCGGAATTGTAATTCCGTAACACATTCTGAATTCCGAACTAAACATTCCGGAATGTTAACATAACGCATTCTAATATCCAAACTGAACATTCCGGAATTGTAACATAACACATTCTAATATCTGAACTTAACATTCCGGAATGTTAACAAAACATTCTAAAATCAGAACTTAACATTCCGGAATGTTAACATAACACATTCTATAATCCAAACTGAACATTCCGGAATTGTAACATAACACATTCTAATATCAGAACTTAACATTCCGGAATGTTAACATAACACATTCTAAAATCCAAACTGAACATTCCGGAATTGTAACATAACACATTCTAAAAACTGAACTTAATATTCTGGAATTGTAATTCCTTAACACATTCTGAATTCCGAACTAAACATTCTGGAATGTTAACTTAACGCATTCTAAAATCCAAACTGAACATTCCGGAATTGTAATTCCGGAACACATTCTGAATTCCGAACTAAACATTCCGGACATGATAACATAAAACATTCTAAAATCAGAACTTAACATTCCGGAATTGTACTTCCGTAATACATTCTGAATTCCGAACTAATAACATAACACATTCTAAAATCCAAACTGAACATTCCGGAATGTTAACATAACGCATTCCGGAATTGTAATTCCGTAACACATTTTGAATTCCGAAATAAACATTCCGGAATGTTAACATAACGCATTCTAAAATCCAAACTGAACATTCCGGAATTGTAACATAACACATTCTAATATCTGAACTTAACATTCCGGAATGTTAACATAACGCATTCTAAAATCCAAACTGAACATTCCGGAATTGTAACATAACACATTCTAATATCTGAACTTATCATTCCGGAATGTTAACAACACATTCTAAAATCAGAACTTAACATTCTGGAATGTTAACATAACACATTCTAAAATCCAAACAGAACATTCCGGAATTGTAATTCCGTAACACATTCTGAATTCCGAACTAAACATTCCAGAATGTTAACATAACACATTCTAAAATCCAAACTGAACATTCCGGAATTGTAATTCCGTAACACATTCTGAATTCCGAACTAAACATTCCGGACATGTTAACATAACACATTCTAAAATCCAAACTGAACATTCCGGAATGTTTACATAACACATTCTAAAATCAGAACTTAACATTCTGGAATTGTACTTCCGTAATACATTCTGAATTCCGAACTAATAACATAACACATTCTAAAATCCAAACTGAACATTCCGGAATGTTAACATAACGCATTCCGGAATTGTAATTCCGTAACACATTTTGAATTCCGAAATAAACATTCCGGAATGTTAACATAACGCATTCTAAAATCCAAACTGAACATTCCGGAATTGTAACATAACACATTCTAAAATCCAAACTTAACATTCCGGAATGTTAACATAACACATTCTAAAATCCGAACTGAACATTCCGGAATTGTAACATAACACATTCTAATATCTGAACTTATCATTCCGGAATGTTAACAACACATTCTAAAATCAGAGCTTAACATTCTGGAATGTTAACATAACACATTCTAAAATCCAAACAGAACATTCCGGAATTGTAATTCCGTAACACATTCTGAATTCCGAACTAAACATTCCAGAATGTTAACATAACACATTCTAAAATCCAAACTGAACATTCCGGAATTGTAATTCCGTAACACATTCTGGATTCCGAACTAAACATTCCGGACATGTTAACATAACACATTCTAAAATCCAAACTGAACATTCCGGAATGTTAACATAACACATTCTAAAATCAGAACTTAACATTCTGGAATTGTACTTCCGTAATACATTCTGAATTCCGAACTAATAACATAACACATTCTAAAATCCAAACTGAACATTCCGGAATTGTAATTCCGTAACACATTCTGAATTCCGAACTAAACATTCCGGACATGTTAACATAACACATTCTAAAATCCAAACAGAACATTCCGGAATTGTAATTCCGTAACACATTCTGAATTCCGAACTAAACATTCCGGAATGTTAACATAACACATTCTAAAATCCAAACTTAACATTCTGGAATTGTAACATAACACATTCTGAATTCTGAACTAAACATTCTGAAATGTTAACATAACACATTCTAAAATCCAAACTGAACATTCCGGAATTGTAACATAACACATTCTGAATTCTGAACTAAACATTCCGGAATGTTAACATAACGCATTCTAAAATCCAAACTGAACATTCCGGAATTGTAATTCCGTAACACATTCTGAATTCCGAACTAAACATTCCGGAATGTTAACATAACGCATTCTAATATCCAAACTGAACATTCCGGAATTGTAACATAACACATTCTAATATCTGAACTTAACATTCCGGAATGTTAACAAAACATTCTAAAATCAGAACTTAACATTCCGGAATGTTAACATAACACATTCTATAATCCAAACTGAACATTCCGGAATTGTAACATAACACATTCTAATATCAGAACTTAACATTCCGGAATGTTAACATAACACATTCTAAAATCCAAAACTGAACATTCTGGAATTGTAATTCCATAACACATTCTGAATTCCGAACTAAACATTCCAGAATGTTAACATAACACATTCTAAAATCCAAACTGAACATTCCGGAATTGTAATTCCGTAACACATTCTGAATTCCGAACTAAACATTCCGGAATGTTAACATAACTCATTCTAAAATCCAAACTGAACATTCCGGAATTGTAACATAACACATTCTAAAAACTTAACTTAATATTATGGAATTGTAATTCCGTAACACATTCTGAATTCCGAACTAAACATTCCGGAATGTTAACATAACACATTCTAAAATCCAAACTGAACATTCCGGAATTGTAACATAAGACATTCTAAAATCTGAACTTAACATTCCGGAATTGTAACATAACACATTCTAAAATCAGAACTAAACATTCCGGAATGTTAACATAACACATTCTAAAATCAGAACTTAACATTCCAGAATTGTAATTCCGTAACACATTCTGAATTCCGAACTAAACATTCTGGAATGTTAACATAAGACATTCTAAAATCCACACTGAACATTCCGGAATTGTAACATAACACATTCTAAAATCCAAACTTAACATTCCGGAATGTTAACATAACACATTCTAAAATCCGAGCTGAACATTCCGGAATTGTAATTCCTTAACACATTCTGAATTCCGAACTAAACATTCTGGAATGTTAACTTAACGCATTCTAAAATCCAAACTGAACATTCCGGAATTGTAACATAATACATTCTAAAAACTGAACTTAATATTCTGGAATTGTAATTCCGTAACACATTCTGAATTCCGAACTAAACATTCCGGAATGTTAACATAACGCATTCTAAAATCCAAACTGAACATTCCGGAATTGTAACATAAGACATTCTAAAATCTGAACTTAACATTCCGGAATTGTAACATAACACATTCTAAAATCAGAACTAAACATTCCGGAATGTTAACATAACACATTCTAAAATCAGAACTTAACATTCCAGAATTGTAATTCCGTAACACATTCTGAATTCCGAACTAAACATTCTGGAATGTTAACATAAGACATTCTAAAATCCACACTGAACATTCCGGAATTGTAACATAACACATTCTAAAATCCGAACTGAACATTCCGGAATTGTAATTCCTTAACACATTCTGAATTCCGAACTAAACATTCTGGAATGTTAACTTAACGCATTCTAAAATCCAAACTGAACATTCCGGAATTGTAATTCCGGAACACATTCTGAATTCCGAACTAAACATTCCGGACATGATAACATAAAACATTCTAAAATCAGAACTTAACATTCCGGAATTGTACTTCCGTAATACATTCTGAATTCCGAACTAATAACATATCACATTCTAAAATCCAAACTGAACATTCCGGAATGTTAACATAACGCATTCCGGAATTGTAATTCCGTAACACATTTTGAATTCCGAAATAAACATTCCGGAATGTTAACATAACGCATTCTAAAATCCAAACTGAACATTCCGGAATTGTAATTCCGTAACACATTCTGTATTCCGAACTAAACATTCCGGAATGTTAACATAACGCATTCTAAAATCCAAACTGAACATTCCGGAATTGTAACATAACACATTCTAATATCTGAACTTAACATTCCGGAATGTTAACATAACGCATTCTAAAATCCAAACTGAACATTCCGGAATTGTAACATAACACATTCTAATATCTGAACTTATCATTCCGGAATGTTAACAAAACATTCTAAAATCAGAACTTAACATTCCGGAATGTTAACATAACACATTCTCAAATCCAAACTGAACATTCCAGAATTGTAACATAACACATTCTAATATCAGAACTTAACATTCCGGAATGTTAACATAACACATTCTAAAATCCAAACTGAACATTCTGGAATTGTAATTCCATAACACATTCTGAATTCCGAACTAAACATTCCAGAATGTTAACATAACACATTCTAAAATCCAAACTGAACATTCCGGAATTGTAATTCCGTAACACATTCTGAATTCCGAACTAAACATTCCGGAATGTTAACATAACACATTCTAAAATCCAAACTGAACATTCCGGAATTGTAACATAACACATTCTAAAAACTGAACTTAATATTCTGGAATTGTAATTCCGTAACACATTCTGAATTCCGAACTAAACATTCCGGAATGTTAACATAACACATTCTAAAATCCAAACTGAACATTCCGGAATTGTAACATAACACATTCTAATATCTGAACTTAACATTCCGGAATTGTAACATAACACATTCTAATATCTGAACTTAACATTCCGGAATGTTAACATAACGCATTCTAAAATCCAAACTGAACATTCCGGAATTGTAACATAACACATTCTAATATCTGAACTTAACATTCCGGAATTGTAACATAACACATTCTAAAATCAGAACTAAACATTCCGGAATGTTAACATAACACATTCTAAAATCAGAACTTAACATTCCAGAATTGTAATTCCGTAACACATTCTGAATTCCGAACTAAACATTCCGGAATGTTAACATAACACATTCTAAAAACTGAACTTAATATTCTGGAATTGTAATTCCGTAACACATTCTGAATTCCGAACTAAACATTCCGGAATGTTAACATAACGCATTCTAAAATCCAAACTGAACATTCCGGAATTGTAACATAAGACATTCTAAAATCTGAACTTAACATTCCGGAATTGTAACATAACACATTCTAAAATCAGAACTAAACATTCCGGAATGTTAACATAACACATTCTAAAATCAGAACTTAACATTCCAGAATTGTAATTCCGTAACACATTCTGAATTCCGAACTAAACATTCTGGAATGTTAACATAAGACATTCTAAAATCCACACTGAACATTCCGGAATTGTAACATAACACATTCTAAAATCCAAACTTAACATTCCGGAATGTTAACATAACACATTCTAAAATCCGAACTGAACATTCCGGAATTGTAATTCCTTAACACATTCTGAATTCCGAACTAAACATTCTGGAATGTTAACTTAACGCATTCTAAAATCCAAACTGAACATTCCGGAATTGTAACATAATACATTCTAAAAACTGAACTTAATATTCTGGAATTGTAATTCCGTAACACATTCTGAATTCCGAACTAAACATTCCGGAATGTTAACATAACGCATTCTAAAATCCAAACTGAACATTCCGGAATTGTAACATAAGACATTCTAAAATCTGAACTTAACATTCCGGAATTGTAACATAACACATTCTATAATCAGAACTAAACATTCCGGAATGTTAACATAACACATTCTAAAATCAGAACTTAACATTCCAGAATTGTAATTCCGTAACACATTCTGAATTCCGAACTAAACATTCTGGAATGTTAACATAAGACATTCTAAAATCCACACTGAACATTCCGGAATTGTAACATAACACATTCTAAAATCCGAACTGAACATTCCGGAATTGTAATTCCTTAACACATTCTGAATTCCGAACTAAACATTCTGGAATGTTAACTTAACGCATTCTAAAATCCAAACTGAACATTCCGGAATTGTAATTCCGGAACACATTCTGAATTCCGAACTAAACATTCCGGACATGATAACATAAAACATTCTAAAATCAGAACTTAACATTCCGGAATTGTACTTCCGTAATACATTCTGAATTCCGAACTAATAACATAACACATTCTGAATTCCGAACTAAACATTCTGGAATGTTAACATAAGACATTCTAAAATCCACACTGAACATTCCGGAATTGTAACATAACACATTCTAAAATCCAAACTTAACATTCCGGAATGTTAACATAACACATTCTAAAATCCGAACTGAACATTCCGGAATTGTAATTCCTTAACACATTCTGAATTCCGAACTAAACATTCTGGAATGTTAACTTAACGCATTCTAAAATCCAAACTGAACATTCCGGAATTGTAACATAATACATTCTAAAAACTGAACTTAATATTCTGGAATTGTAATTCCGTAACACATTCTGAATTCCGAACTAAACATTCCGGAATGTTAACATAACGCATTCTAAAATCCAAACTGAACATTCCGGAATTGTAACATAAGACATTCTAAAATCTGACCTTAACATTCCGGAATTGTAACATAACACATTCTAAAATCAGAACTAAACATTCCGGAATGTTAACATAACACATTCTAAAATCAGAACTTAACATTCCAGAATTGTAATTCCGTAACACATTCTGAATTCCGAACTAAACATTCTGGAATGTTAACATAAGACATTCTAAAATCCACACTGAACATTCCGGAATTGTAACATAACACATTCTAAAATCCGAACTGAACATTCCGGAATTGTAATTCCTTAACACATTCTGAATTCCGAACTAAACATTCTGGAATGTTAACTTAACGCATTCTAAAATCCAAACTGAACATTCCGGAATTGTAATTCCGGAACACATTCTGAATTCCGAACTAAACATTCCGGACATGATAACATAAAACATTCTAAAATCAGAACTTAACATTCCGGAATTGTACTTCCGTAATACATTCTGAATTCCGAACTAATAACATAACACATTCTAAAATCCAAACTGAACATTCCGGGATGTTAACATAACGCATTCCGGAATTGTAATTCCGTAACACATTTTGAATTCCGAAATAAACATTCCGGAATGTTAACATAACGCATTCTAAAATCCAAACTGAACATTCCGGAATTGTAATTCCGTAACACATTCTGTATTCCGAACTAAACATTCCGGAATGTTAACATAACGCATTCTAAAATCCAAACTGAACATTCCGGAATTGTAACATAACACATTCTAATATCTGAACTTAACATTCTGGAATGTTAACATAACGTATTCTAAAATCCAAACTGAACATTCCGGAATTGTAACATAACACATTCTAATATCTGAACTTATCATTCCGGAATGTTAACAAAACATTCTAAAATCAGAACTTAACATTCCGGAATGTTAACATAACACATTCTCAAATCCAAACTGAACATTCCAGAATTGTAACATAACACATTCTAATATCAGAACTTAACATTCCGGAATGTTAACATAACACATTCTAAAATCCAAACTGAACATTCTGGAATTGTAATTCCATAACACATTCTGAATTCCGAACTAAACATTCCAGAATGTTAACATAACACATTCTAAAATCCAAACTGAACATTCCGGAATTGTAACATAACACATTCTAATATCTGAACTTAACATTCCGGAATTGTAACATAACACATTCTAATATCTGAACTTAACATTCCGGAATGTTAACATAACGCATTCTAAAATCCAAACTGAACATTCCGGAATTGTAACATAACACATTCTAATATCTGAACTTAACATTCCGGAATTGTAACATAACACATTCTAAAATCAGAACTAAACATTCCGGAATGTTAACATAACACATTCTAAAATCAGAACTTAACATTCCAGAATTGTAATTCCGTAACACATTCTGAATTCCGAACTAAACATTCCGGAATGTTAACATAACACATTCTAAAAACTGAACTTAATATTCTGGAATTGTAATTCCGTAACACATTCTGAATTCCGAACTAAACATTCCGGAATGTTAACATAACGCATTCTAAAATCCAAACTGAACATTCCGGAATTGTAACATAAGACATTCTAAAATCTGAACTTAACATTCCGGAATTGTAACATAACACATTCTAAAATCAGAACTAAACATTCCGGAATGTTAACATAACACATTCTAAAATCAGAACTTAACATTCCAGAATTGTAATTCCGTAACACATTCTGAATTCCGAACTAAACATTCTGGAATGTTAACATAAGACATTCTAAAATCCACACTGAACATTCCGGAATTGTAACATAACACATTCTAAAATCCAAACTTAACATTCCGGAATGTTAACATAACACATTCTAAAATCCGAACTGAACATTCCGGAATTGTAATTCCTTAACACATTCTGAATTCCGAACTAAACATTCTGGAATGTTAACTTAACGCATTCTAAAATCCAAACTGAACATTCCGGAATTGTAACATAATACATTCTAAAAACTGAACTTAATATTCTGGAATTGTAATTCCGTAACACATTCTGAATTCCGAACTAAACATTCCGGAATGTTAACATAACGCATTCTAAAATCCAAACTGAACATTCTGGAATGTTAACATAAGACATTCTAAAATCCACACTGAACATTCCGGAATTGTAACATAACACATTCTAAAATCCAAACTTAACATTCCGGAATGTTAACATAACACATTCTAAAATCCGAGCTGAACATTCCGGAATTGTAATTCCTTAACACATTCTGAATTCCGAACTAAACATTCTGGAATGTTAACTTAACGCATTCTAAAATCCAAACTGAACATTCCGGAATTGTAACATAATACATTCTAAAAACTGAACTTAATATTCTGGAATTGTAATTCCGTAACACATTCTGAATTCCGAACTAAACATTCCGGAATGTTAACATAACGCATTCTAAAATCCAAACTGAACATTCCGGAATTGTAACATAAGACATTCTAAAATCTGAACTTAACATTCCGGAATTGTAACATAACACATTCTAAAATCAGAACTAAACATTCCGGAATGTTAACATAACACATTCTAAAATCAGAACTTAACATTCCAGAATTGTAATTCCGTAACACATTCTGAATTCCGAACTAAACATTCTGGAATGTTAACATAAGACATTCTAAAATCCACACTGAACATTCCGGAATTGTAACATAACACATTCTAAAATCCGAACTGAACATTCCGGAATTGTAATTCCTTAACACATTCTGAATTCCGAACTAAACATTCTGGAATGTTAACTTAACGCATTCTAAAATCCAAACTGAACATTCCGGAATTGTAATTCCGGAACACATTCTGAATTCCGAACTAAACATTCCGGACATGATAACATAAAACATTCTAAAATCAGAACTTAACATTCCGGAATTGTACTTCCGTAATACATTCTGAATTCCGAACTAATAACATAACACATTCTAAAATCCAAACTGAACATTCCGGGATGTTAACATAACGCATTCCGGAATTGTAATTCCGTAACACATTTTGAATTCCGAAATAAACATTCCGGAATGTTAACATAACGCATTCTAAAATCCAAACTGAACATTCCGGAATTGTAATTCCGTAACACATTCTGTATTCCGAACTAAACATTCCGGAATGTTAACATAACGCATTCTAAAATCCAAACTGAACATTCCGGAATTGTAACATAACACATTCTAATATCTGAACTTAACATTCCGGAATGTTAACATAACGCATTCTAAAATCCAAACTGAACATTCCGGAATTGTAACATAACACATTCTAATATCTGAACTTATCATTCCGGAATGTTAACAAAACATTCTAAAATCAGAACTTAACATTCCGGAATGTTAACATAACACATTCTCAAATCCAAACTGAACATTCCAGAATTGTAACATAACACATTCTAATATCAGAACTTAACATTCCGGAATGTTAACATAACACATTCTAAAATCCAAACTGAACATTCTGGAATTGTAATTCCATAACACATTCTGAATTCCGAACTAAACATTCCAGAATGTTAACATAACACATTCTAAAATCCAAACTGAACATTCCGGAATTGTAATTCCGTAACACATTCTGAATTCCGAACTAAACATTCCGGAATGTTAACATAACACATTCTAAAATCCAAACTGAACATTCCGGAATTGTAACATAACACATTCTAAAAACTGAACTTAATATTCTGGAATTGTAATTCCGTAACACATTCTGAATTCCGAACTAAACATTCCGGAATGTTAACATAACACATTCTAAAATCCAAACTGAACATTCCGGAATTGTAACATAACACATTCTAATATCTGAACTTAACATTCCGGAATTGTAACATAACACATTCTAATATCTGAACTTAACATTCCGGAATGTTAACATAACGCATTCTAAAATCCAAACTGAACATTCCGGAATTGTAACATAACACATTCTAATATCTGAACTTAACATTCCGGAATTGTAACATAACACATTCTAAAATCAGAACTAAACATTCCGGAATGTTAACATAACACATTCTAAAATCAGAACTTAACATTCCAGAATTGTAATTCCGTAACACATTCTGAATTCCGAACTAAACATTCCGGAATGTTAACATAACACATTCTAAAAACTGAACTTAATATTCTGGAATTGTAATTCCGTAACACATTCTGAATTCCGAACTAAACATTCCGGAATGTTAACATAACGCATTCTAAAATCCAAACTGAACATTCCGGAATTGTAACATAAGACATTCTAAAATCTGAACTTAACATTCCGGAATTGTAACATAACACATTCTAAAATCAGAACTAAACATTCCGGAATGTTAACATAACACATTCTAAAATCAGAACTTAACATTCCAGAATTGTAATTCCGTAACACATTCTGAATTCCGAACTAAACATTCTGGAATGTTAACATAAGACATTCTAAAATCCACACTGAACATTCCGGAATTGTAACATAACACATTCTAAAATCCAAACTTAACATTCCGGAATGTTAACATAACACATTCTAAAATCCGAACTGAACATTCCGGAATTGTAATTCCTTAACACATTCTGAATTCCGAACTAAACATTCTGGAATGTTAACTTAACGCATTCTAAAATCCAAACTGAACATTCCGGAATTGTAACATAATACATTCTAAAAACTGAACTTAATATTCTGGAATTGTAATTCCGTAACACATTCTGAATTCCGAACTAAACATTCCGGAATGTTAACATAACGCATTCTAAAATCCAAACTGAACATTCCGGAATTGTAACATAAGACATTCTAAAATCTGAACTTAACATTCCGGAATTGTAACATAACACATTCTAAAATCAGAACTAAACATTCCGGAATGTTAACATAACACATTCTAAAATCAGAACTTAACATTCCAGAATTGTAATTCCGTAACACATTCTGAATTCCGAACTAAACATTCTGGAATGTTAACATAAGACATTCTAAAATCCACACTGAACATTCCGGAATTGTAACATAACACATTCTAAAATCCGAACTGAACATTCCGGAATTGTAATTCCTTAACACATTCTGAATTCCGAACTAAACATTCTGGAATGTTAACTTAACGCATTCTAAAATCCAAACTGAACATTCCGGAATTGTAATTCCGGAACACATTCTGAATTCCGAACTAAACATTCCGGACATGATAACATAAAACATTCTAAAATCAGAACTTAACATTCCGGAATTGTACTTCCGTAATACATTCTGAATTCCGAACTAATAACATAACACATTCTAAAATCCAAACTGAACATTCCGGGATGTTAACATAACGCATTCCGGAATTGTAATTCCGTAACACATTTTGAATTCCGAAATAAACATTCCGGAATGTTAACATAACGCATTCTAAAATCCAAACTGAACATTCCGGAATTGTAATTCCGTAACACATTCTGTATTCCGAACTAAACATTCCGGAATGTTAACATAACGCATTCTAAAATCCAAACTGAACATTCCGGAATTGTAACATAACACATTCTAATATCTGAACTTAACATTCCGGAATGTTAACATAACGTATTCTAAAATCCAAACTGAACATTCCGGAATTGTAACATAACACATTCTAATATCTGAACTTATCATTCCGGAATGTTAACAAAACATTCTAAAATCAGAACTTAACATTCCGGAATGTTAACATAACACATTCTAAAATCCAAACTGAACATTCTGGAATTGTAATTCCATAACACATTCTGAATTCCGAACTAAACATTCCAGAATGTTAACATAACACATTCTAAAATCCAAACTGAACATTCCGGAATTGTAACATAACACATTCTAATATCTGAACTTAACATTCCGGAATTGTAACATAACACATTCTAATATCTGAACTTAACATTCCGGAATGTTAACATAACGCATTCTAAAATCCAAACTGAACATTCCGGAATTGTAACATAACACATTCTAATATCTGAACTTAACATTCCGGAATTGTAACATAACACATTCTAAAATCAGAACTAAACATTCCGGAATGTTAACATAACACATTCTAAAATCAGAACTTAACATTCCAGAATTGTAATTCCGTAACACATTCTGAATTCCGAACTAAACATTCCGGAATGTTAACATAACACATTCTAAAAACTGAACTTAATATTCTGGAATTGTAATTCCGTAACACATTCTGAATTCCGAACTAAACATTCCGGAATGTTAACATAACGCATTCTAAAATCCAAACTGAACATTCCGGAATTGTAACATAAGACATTCTAAAATCTGAACTCAACATTCCGGAATTGTAACATAACACATTCTAAAATCAGAACTAAACATTCCGGAATGTTAACATAACACATTCTAAAATCAGAACTTAACATTCCAGAATTGTAATTCCGTAACACATTCTGAATTCCGAACTAAACATTCTGGAATGTTAACATAAGACATTCTAAAATCCACACTGAACATTCCGGAATAGTAACATAACACATTCTAAAATCCAAACTTAACATTCCGGAATGTTAACATAACACATTCTAAAATCCGAACTGAACATTCCGGAATTGTAATTCCTTAACACATTCTGAATTCCGAACTAAACATTCTGGAATGTTAACTTAACGCATTCTAAAATCCAAACTGAACATTCCGGAATTGTAACATAACACATTCTAAAAACTGAACTTAATATTCTGGAATTGTAATTGCGTAACACATTCTGAATTCCGAACTAAACATTCCGGAATGTTAACATAACGCATTCTAAAATCCAAACTGAACATTCCGGAATTGTAACATAAGACATTCTAAAATCTGAACTTAACATTCCGGAATTGTAACATAACACATTCTAAAATCAGAACTAAACATTCCGGAATGTTAACATAACACATTCTAAAATCAGAACTTAACATTCCAGAATTGTAATTCCGTAACACATTCTGAATTCCGAACTAAACATTCTGGAATGTTAACATAAGACATTCTAAAATCCACACTGAACATTCCGGAATTGTAACATAACACATTCTAAAATCCGAACTGGACATTCCGGAATTGTAATTCCTTAACACATTCTGAATTCCGAACTAAACATTCTGGAATGTTAACTTAACGCATTCTAAAATCCAAACTGAACATTCCGGAATTGTAATTCCGGAACACATTCTGAATTCCGAACTAAACATTCCGGACATGATAACATAAAACATTCTAAAATCAGAACTTAACATTCCGGAATTGTACTTCCGTAATACATTCTGAATTCCGAACTAATAACATAACACATTCTAAAATCCAAACTGAACATTCCGGAATGTTAACATAACGCATTCCGGAATTGTAATTCCGTAACACATTTTGAATTCCGAAATAAACATTCCGGAATGTTAACATAACGCATTCTAAAATCCAAACTGAACATTCCGGAATTGTAATTCCGTAACACATTCTGTATTCCGAACTAAACATTCCGGAATGTTAACATAACGCATTCTAAAATCCAAACTGAACATTCCGGAATTGTAACATAACACATTCTAATATCTGAACTTAACATTCCGGAATGTTAACATAACGCATTCTAAAATCCAAACTGAACATTCCGGAATTGTAACATAACACATTCTAATATCTGAACTTATCATTCCGGAATGTTAACAAAACATTCTAAAATCAGAACTTAACATTCCGGAATGTTAACATAACACATTCTCAAATCCAAACTGAACATTCCAGAATTGTAACATAACACATTCTAATATCAGAACTTAACATTCCGGAATGTTAACATAACACATTCTAAAATCCAAACTGAACATTCTGGAATTGTAATTCCATAACACATTCTGAATTCCGAACTAAACATTCCAGAATGTTAACATAACACATTCTAAAATCCAAACTGAACATTCCGGAATTGTAATTCCGTAACACATTCTGAATTCCGAACTAAACATTCCGGAATGTTAACATAACACATTCTAAAATCCAAACTGAACATTCCGGAATTGTAACATAACACATTCTAAAAACTGAACTTAATATTCTGGAATTGTAATTCCGTAACACATTCTGAATTCCGAACTAAACATTCCGGAATGTTAACATAACACATTCTAAAATCCAAACTGAACATTCCGGAATTGTAAAATAACACATTCTGAATTCTGAACTAAACATTCCGGAATGTTAACATAACGCATTCTAATATCCAAACTGAACATTCCGGAATTGTAACATAACACATTCTAATATCTGAACTTAACATTCCGGAATGTTAACAAAACATTCTAAAATCAGAACTTAACATTCCGGAATGTTAACATAACACATTCTCAAATCCAAACTGAACATTCCGGAATTGTAACATAACACATTCTAATATCAGAACTTAACATTCCGGAATGTTAACATAACACATTCTAAAATCCAAAACTGAACATTCTGGAATTGTAATTCCATAACACATTCTGAATTCCGAACTAAACATTCCAGAATGTTAACATAACACATTCTAAAATCCAAACTGAACATTCCGGAATTGTAACATAACACATTCTAAAAACTGAACTTAATATTCTGGAATTGTAATTCCGTAACACATTCTGAATTCCGAACTAAACATTCCGGAATGTTAACATAACGCATTCTAAAATCCAAACTGAACATTCCGGAATTGTAACATAAGACATTCTAAAATCTGAACTTAACATTCCGGAATTGTAACATAACACATTCTAAAATCAGAACTAAACATTCCGGAATGTTAACATAACACATTCTAAAATCAGAACTTAACATTCCAGAATTGTAATTCCGTAACACATTCTGAATTCCGAACTAAACATTCTGGAATGTTAACATAAGACATTCTAAAATCCACACTGAACATTCCGGAATTGTAACATAACACATTCTAAAATCCAAACTTAACATTCCGGAATGTTAACATAACACATTCTAAAATCCGAACTGAACATTCCGGAATTGTAATTCCTTAACACATTCTGAATTCCGAACTAAACATTCTGGAATGTTAACTTAACGCATTCTAAAATCCAAACTGAACATTCCGGAATTGTAATTCCGGAACACATTCTGAATTCCGAACTAAACATTCCGGACATGATAACATAAAACATTCTAAAATCAGAACTTAACATTCCGGAATTGTACTTCCGTAATACATTCTGAATTCCGAACTAATAACATAACACATTCTAAAAACTGAACTTAATATTCTGGAATTGTAATTGCGTAACACATTCTGAATTCCGAACTAAACATTCCGGAATGTTAACATAACGCATTCTAAAATCCAAACTGAACATTCCGGAATTGTAACATAAGACATTCTAAAATCTGAACTTAACATTCCGGAATTGTAACATAACACATTCTAAAATCAGAACTAAACATTCCGGAATGTTAACATAACACATTCTAAAATCAGAACTTAACATTCCAGAATTGTAATTCCGTAACACATTCTGAATTCCGAACTAAACATTCTGGAATGTTAACATAAGACATTCTAAAATCCACACTGAACATTCCGGAATTGTAACATAACACATTCTAAAATCCGAACTGGACATTCCGGAATTGTAATTCCTTAACACATTCTGAATTCCGAACTAAACATTCTGGAATGTTAACTTAACGCATTCTAAAATCCAAACTGAACATTCCGGAATTGTAATTCCGGAACACATTCTGAATTCCGAACTAAACATTCCGGACATGATAACATAAAACATTCTAAAATCAGAACTTAACATTCCGGAATTGTACTTCCGTAATACATTCTGAATTCCGAACTAATAACATAACACATTCTAAAATCCAAACTGAACATTCCGGAATGTTAACATAACGCATTCCGGAATTGTAATTCCGTAACACATTTTGAATTCCGAAATAAACATTCCGGAATGTTAACATAACGCATTCTAAAATCCAAACTGAACATTCCGGAATTGTAATTCCGTAACACATTCTGTATTCCGAACTAAACATTCCGGAATGTTAACATAACGCATTCTAAAATCCAAACTGAACATTCCGGAATTGTAACATAACACATTCTAATATCTGAACTTAACATTCCGGAATGTTAACATAACGCATTCTAAAATCCAAACTGAACATTCCGGAATTGTAACATAACACATTCTAATATCTGAACTTATCATTCCGGAATGTTAACAAAACATTCTAAAATCAGAACTTAACATTCCGGAATGTTAACATAACACATTCTCAAATCCAAACTGAACATTCCAGAATTGTAACATAACACATTCTAATATCAGAACTTAACATTCCGGAATGTTAACATAACACATTCTAAAATCCAAACTGAACATTCTGGAATTGTAATTCCATAACACATTCTGAATTCCGAACTAAACATTCCAGAATGTTAACATAACACATTCTAAAATCCAAACTGAACATTCCGGAATTGTAATTCCGTAACACATTCTGAATTCCGAACTAAACATTCCGGAATGTTAACATAACACATTCTAAAATCCAAACTGAACATTCCGGAATTGTAACATAACACATTCTGAATTCTGAACTAAACATTCCGGAATGTTAACATAACGCATTCTAATATCCAAACTGAACATTCCGGAATTGTAACATAACACATTCTAATATCTGAACTTAACATTCCGGAATGTTAACAAAACATTCTAAAATCAGAACTTAACATTCCGGAATGTTAACATAACACATTCTCAAATCCAAACTGAACATTCCGGAATTGTAACATAACACATTCTAATATCAGAACTTAACATTCCGGAATGTTAACATAACACATTCTAAAATCCAAAACTGAACATTCTGGAATTGTAATTCCATAACACATTCTGAATTCCGAACTAAACATTCCAGAATGTTAACATAACACATTCTAAAATCCAAACTGAACATTCCGGAATTGTAACATAACACATTCTAAAAACTGAACTTAATATTCTGGAATTGTAATTCCGTAACACATTCTGAATTCCGAACTAAACATTCCGGAATGTTAACATAACGCATTCTAAAATCCAAACTGAACATTCCGGAATTGTAACATAAGACATTCTAAAATCTGAACTTAACATTCCGGAATTGTAACATAACACATTCTAAAATCAGAACTAAACATTCCGGAATGTTAACATAACACATTCTAAAATCAGAACTTAACATTCCAGAATTGTAATTCCGTAACACATTCTGAATTCCGAACTAAACATTCTGGAATGTTAACATAAGACATTCTAAAATCCACACTGAACATTCCGGAATTGTAACATAACACATTCTAAAATCCAAACTTAACATTCCGGAATGTTAACATAACACATTCTAAAATCCGAACTGAACATTCCGGAATTGTAATTCCTTAACACATTCTGAATTCCGAACTAAACATTCTGGAATGTTAACTTAACGCATTCTAAAATCCAAACTGAACATTCCGGAATTGTAATTCCGGAACACATTCTGAATTCCGAACTAAACATTCCGGACATGATAACATAAAACATTCTAAAATCAGAACTTAACATTCCGGAATTGTACTTCCGTAATACATTCTGAATTCCGAACTAATAACATAACACATTCTAAAATCCAAACTGAACATTCCGGAATGTTAACATAACGCATTCCGGAATTGTAATTCCGTAACACATTTTGAATTCCGAAATAAACATTCCGGAATGTTAACATAACGCATTCTGAAATCCAAACTGAACATTCCGGAATTGTAACATAACACATTCTAATATCTGAACTTAACATTCCGGAATGTTAACATAACGCATTCTAAAATCCAAACTGAACATTCCGGAATTGTAACATAACACATTCTAATATCTGAACTTATCATTCCGGAATGTTAACAAAACATTCTAAAATCAGAACTTAACATTCCGGAATGTTAACATAACACATTCTCAAATCCAAACTGAACATTCCGGAATTGTAACATAACACATTCTAATATCAGAACTTAACATTCCGGAATGTTAACATAACACATTCTAAAATCCAAACTGAACATTCTGGAATTGTAATTCCATAACACATTCTGAATTCTGAACTAAACATTCCAGAATGTTAACATAACACATTCTAAAATCCAAACTGAACATTCCGGAATTGTAATTCCGTAACACATTCTGAATTCCGAACTAAACATTCCGGAATGTTAACATAACACATTCTAAAATCCAAACTGAACATTCCGGAATTGTAACATAACACATTCTGAATTCTGAACTAAACATTCCGGAATGTTAACATAACGCATTCTAATATCCAAACTGAACATTCCGGAATTGTAACATAACACATTCTAATATCTGAACTTAACATTCCGGAATGTTAACAAAACATTCTAAAATCAGAACTTAACATTCCGGAATGTTAACATAACACATTCTCAAATCCAAACTGAACATTCCGGAATTGTAACATAACACATTCTAATATCAAAACTTAACATTCCGGAATGTTAACATAACACATTCTAAAATCCAAAACTGAACATTCTGGAATTGTAATTCCATAACACATTCTGAATTCCGAACTAAACATTCCAGAATGTTAACATAACACATTCTAAAATCCAAACTGAACATTCCGGAATTGTAACATAACACATTCTAAAAACTGAACTTAATATTCTGGAATTGTAATTCCGTAACACATTCTGAATTCCGAACTAAACATTCCGGAATGTTAACATAACGCATTCTAAAATCCAAACTGAACATTCCGGAATTGTAACATAAGACATTCTAAAATCTGAACTTAACATTCCGGAATTGTAACATAACACATTCTAAAATCAGAACTAAACATTCCGGAATGTTAACATAACACATTCTAAAATCAGAACTTAACATTCCAGAATTGTAATTCCGTAACACATTCTGAATTCCGAACTAAACATTCTGGAATGTTAACATAAGACATTCTAAAATCCACACTGAACATTCCGGAATTGTAACATAACACATTCTAAAATCCAAACTTAACATTCCGGAATGTTAACATAACACATTCTAAAATCCGAACTGAACATTCCGGAATTTTAATTCCTTAACACATTCTGAATTCCGAACTAAACATTCTGGAATGTTAACTTAACGCATTCTAAAATCCAAACTGAACATTCCGGAATTGTAATTCCGGAACACATTCTGAATTCCGAACTAAACATTCCGGACATGATAACATAAAACATTCTAAAATCAGAACTTAACATTCCGGAATTGTACTTCCGTAATACATTCTGAATTCCGAACTAATAACATAACACATTCTAAAATCCAAACTGAACATTCCGGAATGTTAACATAACACATTCTAAAATCCGAACTGAACATTCCGGAATTGTAATTCCTTAACACATTCTGAATTCCGAACTAAACATTCTGGAATGTTAACTTAACGCATTCTAAAATCCAAACTGAACATTCCGGAATTGTAATTCCGTAACACATTCTGAATTCCGAACTAAACATTCCAGAATGTTAACATAACACATTCTAAAATCCAAACTGAACATTCCGGAATTGTAATTCCGTAACACATTCTGAATTCCGAACTAAACATTCCGGAATGTTAACATAACACATTCTAAAATCCAAACTGAACATTCCGGAATTGTAACATAACACATTCTGAATTCTGAACTAAACATTCCGGAATGTTAACATAACGCATTCTAATATCCAAACTGAACATTCCGGAATTGTAACATAACACATTCTAATATCTGAACTTAACATTCCGGAATGTTAACAAAACATTCTAAAATCAGAACTTAACATTCCGGAATGTTAACATAACACATTCTCAAATCCAAACTGAACATTCCGGAATTGTAACATAACACATTCTAATATCAGAACTTAACATTCCGGAATGTTAACATAACACATTCTAAAATCCAAAACTGAACATTCTGGAATTGTAATTCCATAACACATTCTGAATTCCGAACTAAACATTCCAGAATGTTAACATAACACATTCTAAAATCCAAACTGAACATTCCGGAATTGTAACATAACACATTCTAAAAACTGAACTTAATATTCTGGAATTGTAATTCCGTAACACATTCTGAATTCCGAACTAAACATTCCGGAATGTTAACATAACGCATTCTAAAATCCAAACTGAACATTCCGGAATTGTAACATAAGACATTCTAAAATCTGAACTTAACATTCCGGAATTGTAACATAACACATTCTAAAATCAGAACTAAACATTCCGGAATGTTAACATAACACATTCTAAAATCAGAACTTAACATTCCAGAATTGTAATTCCGTAACACATTCTGAATTCCGAACTAAACATTCTGGAATGTTAACATAAGACATTCTAAAATCCACACTGAACATTCCGGAATTGTAACATAACACATTCTAAAATCCAAACTTAACATTCCGGAATGTTAACATAACACATTCTAAAATCCGAACTGAACATTCCGGAATTGTAATTCCTTAACACATTCTGAATTCCGAACTAAACATTCTGGAATGTTAACTTAACGCATTCTAAAATCCAAACTGAACATTCCGGAATTGTAATTCCGGAACACATTCTGAATTCCGAACTAAACATTCCGGACATGATAACATAAAACATTCTAAAATCAGAACTTAACATTCCGGAATTGTACTTCCGTAATACATTCTGAATTCCGAACTAATAACATAACACATTCTAAAATCCAAACTGAACATTCCGGAATGTTAACATAACGCATTCCGGAATTGTAATTCCGTAACACATTTTGAATTCCGAAATAAACATTCCGGAATGTTAACATAACGCATTCTAAAATCCAAACTGAACATTCCGGAATTGTAATTCCGTAACACATTCTGTATTCCGAACTAAACATTCCGGAATGTTAACATAACGCATTCTGAAATCCAAACTGAACATTCCGGAATTGTAACATAACACATTCTAATATCTGAACTTAACATTCCGGAATGTTAACATAACGCATTCTAAAATCCAAACTGAACATTCCGGAATTGTAACATAACACATTCTAATATCTGAACTTATCATTCCGGAATGTTAACAAAACATTCTAAAATCAGAACTTAACATTCCGGAATGTTAACATAACACATTCTCAAATCCAAACTGAACATTCCGGAATTGTAACATAACACATTCTAATATCAGAACTTAACATTCCGGAATGTTAACATAACACATTCTAAAATCCAAACTGAACATTCTGGAATTGTAATTCCATAACACATTCTGAATTCCGAACTAAACATTCCAGAATGTTAACATAACACATTCTAAAATCCAAACTGAACATTCCGGAATTGTAATTCCGTAACACATTCTGAATTCCGAACTAAACATTCCGGAATGTTAACATAACACATTCTAAAATCCAAACTGAACATTCCGGAATTGTAACATAACACATTCTGAATTCTGAACTAAACATTCCGGAATGTTAACATAACGCATTCTAATATCCAAACTGAACATTCCGGAATTGTAACATAACACATTCTAATATCTGAACTTAACATTCCGGAATGTTAACAAAACATTCTAAAATCAGAACTTAACATTCCGGAATGTTAACATAACACATTCTCAAATCCAAACTGAACATTCCGGAATTGTAACATAACACATTCTAATATCAAAACTTAACATTCCGGAATGTTAACATAACACATTCTAAAATCCAAAACTGAACATTCTGGAATTGTAATTCCATAACACATTCTGAATTCCGAACTAAACATTCCAGAATGTTAACATAACACATTCTAAAATCCAAACTGAACATTCCGGAATTGTAACATAACACATTCTAAAAACTGAACTTAATATTCTGGAATTGTAATTCCGTAACACATTCTGAATTCCGAACTAAACATTCCGGAATGTTAACATAACGCATTCTAAAATCCAAACTGAACATTCCGGAATTGTAACATAAGACATTCTAAAATCTGAACTTAACATTCCGGAATTGTAACATAACACATTCTAAAATCCAAACTGAACATTCCGGAATTGTAACATAAGACATTCTAAAATCTGAACTTAACATTCCGGAATTGTAACATAACACATTCTAAAATCAGAACTAAACATTCCGGAATGTTAACATAACACATTCTAAAATCAGAACTTAACATTCCAGAATTGTAATTCCGTAACACATTCTGAATTCCGAACTAAACATTCTGGAATGTTAACATAAGACATTCTAAAATCCACACTGAACATTCCGGAATTGTAACATAACACATTCTAAAATCCAAACTTAACATTCCGGAATGTTAACATAACACATTCTAAAATCCGAACTGAACATTCCGGAATTTTAATTCCTTAACACATTCTGAATTCCGAACTAAACATTCTGGAATGTTAACTTAACGCATTCTAAAATCCAAACTGAACATTCCGGAATTGTAATTCCGGAACACATTCTGAATTCCGAACTAAACATTCCGGACATGATAACATAAAACATTCTAAAATCAGAACTTAACATTCCGGAATTGTACTTCCGTAATACATTCTGAATTCCGAACTAATAACATAACACATTCTAAAATCCAAACTGAACATTCCGGAATGTTAACATAACACATTCTAAAATCCGAACTGAACATTCCGGAATTGTAATTCCTTAACACATTCTGAATTCCGAACTAAACATTCTGGAATGTTAACTTAACGCATTCTAAAATCCAAACTGAACATTCCGGAATTGTAATTCCGTAACACATTCTGAATTCCGAACTAAACATTCCAGAATGTTAACATAACACATTCTAAAATCCAAACTGAACATTCCGGAATTGTAATTCCGTAACACATTCTGAATTCCGAACTAAACATTCCGGAATGTTAACATAACACATTCTAAAATCCAAACTGAACATTCCGGAATTGTAACATAACACATTCTGAATTCTGAACTAAACATTCCGGAATGTTAACATAACGCATTCTAATATCCAAACTGAACATTCCGGAATTGTAACATAACACATTCTAATATCTGAACTTAACATTCCGGAATGTTAACAAAACATTCTAAAATCAGAACTTAACATTCCGGAATGTTAACATAACACATTCTCAAATCCAAACTGAACATTCCGGAATTGTAACATAACACATTCTAATATCAGAACTTAACATTCCGGAATGTTAACATAACACATTCTAAAATCCAAAACTGAACATTCTGGAATTGTAATTCCATAACACATTCTGAATTCCGAACTAAA
The DNA here is from genome assembly GCF_043250625.1 of Sebastes fasciatus. Classification (NCBI taxonomy): domain Eukaryota; kingdom Metazoa; phylum Chordata; class Actinopteri; order Perciformes; family Sebastidae; genus Sebastes; species Sebastes fasciatus. Next base: position 42,651,437 of record NC_133795.1, on the reverse strand, counting down.
CATTCCAGAATGTTAACATAACACATTCTAAAATCCAAACTGAACATTCCGGAATTGTAACATAACACATTCTAAAAACTGAACTTAATATTCTGGAATTGTAATTCCGTAACACATTCTGAATTCCGAACTAAACATTCCGGAATGTTAACATAACGCATTCTAAAATCCAAACTGAACATTCCGGAATTGTAACATAAGACATTCTAAAATCTGAACTTAACATTCCGGAATTGTAACATAACACATTCTAAAATCAGAACTAAACATTCCGGAATGTTAACATAACACATTCTAAAATCAGAACTTAACATTCCAGAATTGTAATTCCGTAACACATTCTGAATTCCGAACTAAACATTCTGGAATGTTAACATAAGACATTCTAAAATCCACACTGAACATTCCGGAATTGTAACATAACACATTCTAAAATCCAAACTTAACATTCCGGAATGTTAACATAACACATTCTAAAATCCGAACTGAACATTCCGGAATTGTAATTCCTTAACACATTCTGAATTCCGAACTAAACATTCTGGAATGTTAACTTAACGCATTCTAAAATCCAAACTGAACATTCCGGAATTGTAATTCCGGAACACATTCTGAATTCCGAACTAAACATTCCGGACATGATAACATAAAACATTCTAAAATCAGAACTTAACATTCCGGAATTGTACTTCCGTAATACATTCTGAATTCCGAACTAATAACATAACACATTCTAAAATCCAAACTGAACATTCCGGAATGTTAACATAACGCATTCCGGAATTGTAATTCCGTAACACATTTTGAATTCCGAAATAAACATTCCGGAATGTTAACATAACGCATTCTAAAATCCAAACTGAACATTCCGGAATTGTAATTCCGTAACACATTCTGTATTCCGAACTAAACATTCCGGAATGTTAACATAACGCATTCTGAAATCCAAACTGAACATTCCGGAATTGTAACATAACACATTCTAATATCTGAACTTAACATTCCGGAATGTTAACATAACGCATTCTAAAATCCAAACTGAACATTCCGGAATTGTAACATAACACATTCTAATATCTGAACTTATCATTCCGGAATGTTAACAAAACATTCTAAAATCAGAACTTAACATTCCGGAATGTTAACATAACACATTCTCAAATCCAAACTGAACATTCCGGAATTGTAACATAACACATTCTAATATCAGAACTTAACATTCCGGAATGTTAACATAACACATTCTAAAATCCAAACTGAACATTCTGGAATTGTAATTCCATAACACATTCTGAATTCCGAACTAAACATTCCAGAATGTTAACATAACACATTCTAAAATCCAAACTGAACATTCCGGAATTGTAATTCCGTAACACATTCTGAATTCCGAACTAAACATTCCGGAATGTTAACATAACACATTCTAAAATCCAAACTGAACATTCCGGAATTGTAACATAACACATTCTGAATTCTGAACTAAACATTCCGGAATGTTAACATAACGCATTCTAATATCCAAACTGAACATTCCGGAATTGTAACATAACACATTCTAATATCTGAACTTAACATTCCGGAATGTTAACAAAACATTCTAAAATCAGAACTTAACATTCCGGAATGTTAACATAACACATTCTCAAATCCAAACTGAACATTCCGGAATTGTAACATAACACATTCTAATATCAAAACTTAACATTCCGGAATGTTAACATAACACATTCTAAAATCCAAAACTGAACATTCTGGAATTGTAATTCCATAACACATTCTGAATTCCGAACTAAACATTCCAGAATGTTAACATAACACATTCTAAAATCCAAACTGAACATTCCGGAATTGTAACATAACACATTCTAAAAACTGAACTTAATATTCTGGAATTGTAATTCCGTAACACATTCTGAATTCCGAACTAAACATTCCGGAATGTTAACATAACGCATTCTAAAATCCAAACTGAACATTCCGGAATTGTAACATAAGACATTCTAAAATCTGAACTTAACATTCCGGAATTGTAACATAACACATTCTAAAATCAGAACTAAACATTCCGGAATGTTAACATAACACATTCTAAAATCAGAACTTAACATTCCAGAATTGTAATTCCGTAACACATTCTGAATTCCGAACTAAACATTCTGGAATGTTAACATAAGATATTCTAAAATCCACACTGAACATTCCGGAATTGTAACATAACACATTCTAAAATCCAAACTTAACATTCCGGAATGTTAACATAACACATTCTAAAATCCGAACTGAACATTCCGGAATTGTAATTCCTTAACACATTCTGAATTCCGAACTAAACATTCTGGAATGTTAACTTAACGCATTCTAAAATCCAAACTGAACATTCCGGAATTGTAATTCCGGAACACATTCTGAATTCCGAACTAAACATTCCGGACATGATAACATAAAACATTCTAAAATCAGAACTTAACATTCCGGAATTGTACTTCCGTAATACATTCTGAATTCCGAACTAATAACATAACACATTCTAAAATCCAAACTTAACATTCCGGAATGTTAACATAACACATTCTAAAATCCGAACTGAACATTCCGGAATTGTAATTCCTTAACACATTCTGAATTGCGAACTAAACATTCTGGAATGTTAACTTAACGCATTCTAAAATCCAAACTGAACATTATGGAATTGTAATTCCGTAACACATTCTGTATTCCGAACTAAACATTCCGGAATGTTAACATAACGCATTCTAAAATCCAAACTGAACATTCCGGAATTGTAACATAACACATTCTAATATCTGAACTTAACATTCCGGAATGTTAACATAACGCATTCTAAAATCCAAACTGAACATTCCGGAATTGTAACATAACACATTCTAATATCTGAACTTAACATTCCGGAATTGTAACATAACACATTCTAAAATCAGAACTAAACATTCCGGAATGTTAACATAACACATTCTAAAATCAGAACTTAACATTCCAGAATTGTAATTCCGTAACACATTCTGAATTCCGAACTAAACATTCCGGAATGTTAACATAACACATTCTAAAAACTGAACTTAATATTCTGGAATTGTAATTCCGTAACACATTCTGAATTCCGAACTAAACATTCCGGAATGTTAACATAACGCATTCTAAAATCCAAACTGAACATTCCGGAATTGTAACATAAGACATTCTAAAATCTGAACTTAACATTCCGGAATTGTAACATAACACATTCTAAAATCAGAACTAAACATTCCGGAATGTTAACATAACACATTCTAAAATCAGAACTTAACATTCCAGAATTGTAATTCCGTAACACATTCTGAATTCCGAACTAAACATTCTGGAATGTTAACATAAGACATTCTAAAATCCACACTGAACATTCCGGAATTGTAACATAACACATTCTAAAATCCAAACTTAACATTCCGGAATGTTAACATAACACATTCTAAAATCCGAACTGAACATTCCGGAATTGTAATTCCGTAACACATTCTGAATTCCGAACTAAACATTCCGGAATGTTAACATAACGCATTCTAAAATCCAAACTGAACATTCCGGAATTGTAACATAAGACATTCTAAAATCTGAACTTAACATTCCGGAATTGTAACATAACACATTCTAAAATCAGAACTAAACATTCCGGAATGTTAACATAACACATTCTAAAATCAGAACTTAACATTCCAGAATTGTAATTCCGTAACACATTCTGAATTCCGAACTAAACATTCTGGAATGTTAACATAAGACATTCTAAAATCCACACTGAACATTCCGGAATTGTAACATAACACATTCTAAAATCCGAACTGAACATTCCGGAATTGTAATTCCTTAACACATTCTGAATTCCGAACTAAACATTCTGGAATGTTAACATTAGACATTCTAAAATCCACACTGAACATTCCGGAATTGTAACATAACACATTCTAAAATCCAAACTTAACATTCCGGAATGTTAACATAACACATTCTAAAATCCGAACTGAACATTCCGGAATTGTAATTCCTTAACACATTCTGAATTCCGAACTAAACATTCTGGAATGTTAACTTAACGCATTCTAAAATCCAAACTGAACATTCCGGAATTGTAATTCCGGAACACATTCTGAATTCCGAACTAAACATTCCGGACATGATAACATAAAACATTCTAAAATCAGAACTTAACATTCCGGAATTGTACTTCCGTAATACATTCTGAATTCCGAACTAATAACATAACACATTCTAAAATCCAAACTGAACATTCCGGAATGTTAACATAACGCATTCCGGAATTGTAATTCCGTAACACATTTTGAATTCCGAAATAAACATTCCGGAATGTTAACATAACGCATTCTAAAATCCAAACTGAACATTCCGGAATTGTAATTCCGTAACACATTCTGTATTCCGAACTAAACATTCCGGAATGTTAACATAACGCATTCTAAAATCCAAACTGAACATTCCGGAATTGTAACATAACACATTCTAATATCTGAACTTAACATTCCGGAATGTTAACATAACGCATTCTAAAATCCAAACTGAACATTCCGGAATTGTAACATAACACATTCTAATATCTGAACTTAACATTCCGGAATTGTAACATAACACATTCTAAAATCAGAACTAAACATTCCGGAATGTTAACATAACACATTCTAAAATCAGAACTTAACATTCCAGAATTGTAATTCCGTAACACATTCTGAATTCCGAACTAAACATTCCGGAATGTTAACATAACACATTCTAAAAACTGAACTTAATATTCTGGAATTGTAATTCCGTAACACATTCTGAATTCCGAACTAAACATTCCGGAATGTTAACATAACGCATTCTAAAATCCAAACTGAACATTCCGGAATTGTAACATAAGACATTCTAAAATCTGAACTTAACATTCCGGAATTGTAACATAACACATTCTAAAATCAGAACTAAACATTCCGGAATGTTAACATAACACATTCTAAAATCAGAACTTAACATTCCAGAATTGTAATTCCGTAACACATTCTGAATTCCGAACTAAACATTCTGGAATGTTAACATAAGACATTCTAAAATCCACACTGAACATTCCGGAATAGTAACATAACACATTCTAAAATCCAAACTTAACATTCCGGAATGTTAACATAACACATTCTAAAATCCGAACTGAACATTCCGGAATCGTAATTCCTTAACACATTCTGAATTCCGAACTAAACATTCTGGAATGTTAACTTAACGCATTCTAAAATCCAAACTGAACATTCCGGAATTGTAACATAACACATTCTAAAATCAGAACTAAACATTCCGGAATGTTAACATAACACATTCTAAAATCCGAACTGAACATTCCGGAATTGTAATTCCTTAACACATTCTGAATTCCGAACTAAACATTCTGGAATGTTAACTTAACGCATTCTAAAATCCAAACTGAACATTCCGGAATTGTAATTCCGGAACACATTCTGAATTCCGAACTAAACATTCCGGACATGATAACATAAAACATTCTAAAATCAGAACTTAACATTCCGGAATTGTACTTCCGTAATACATTCTGAATTCCGAACTAATAACATAACACATTCTAAAATCCAAACTTAACATTCCGGAATGTTAACATAACACATTCTAAAATCCGAACTGAACATTCCGGAATTGTAATTCCTTAACACATTCTGAATTCCGAACTAAACATTCTGGAATGTTAACTTAACGCATTCTAAAATCCAAACTGAACATTCCGGAATTGTAATTCCGTAACACATTCTGAATTCCGAACTAAACATTCCAGAATGTTAACATAACACATTCTAAAATCCAAACTGAACATTCCGGAATTGTAATTCCGTAACACATTCTGAATTCCGAACTAAACATTCCGGAATGTTAACATAACACATTCTAAAATCCAAACTGAACATTCCGGAATTGTAACATAACACATTCTGAATTCTGAACTAAACATTCCGGAATGTTAACATAACGCATTCTAATATCCAAACTGAACATTCCGGAATTGTAACATAACACATTCTAATATCTGAACTTAACATTCCGGAATGTTAACAAAACATTCTAAAATCAGAACTTAACATTCCGGAATGTTAACATAACACATTCTCAAATCCAAACTGAACATTCCGGAATTGTAACATAACACATTCTAATATCAAAACTTAACATTCCGGAATGTTAACATAACACATTCTAAAATCCAAAACTGAACATTCTGGAATTGTAATTCCATAACACATTCTGAATTCCGAACTAAACATTCCAGAATGTTAACATAACACATTCTAAAATCCAAACTGAACATTCCGGAATTGTAACATAACACATTCTAAAAACTGAACTTAATATTCTGGAATTGTAATTCCGTAACACATTCTGAATTCCGAACTAAACATTCCGGAATGTTAACATAACGCATTCTAAAATCCAAACTGAACATTCCGGAATTGTAACATAAGACATTCTAAAATCTGAACTTAACATTCCGGAATTGTAACATAACACATTCTAAAATCAGAACTAAACATTCCGGAATGTTAACATAACACATTCTAAAATCAGAACTTAACATTCCAGAATTGTAATTCCGTAACACATTCTGAATTCCGAACTAAACATTCTGGAATGTTAACATAAGACATTCTAAAATCCACACTGAACATTCCGGAATTGTAACATAACACATTCTAAAATCCAAACTTAACATTCCGGAATGTTAACATAACACATTCTAAAATCCGAACTGAACATTCCGGAATTGTAATTCCTTAACACATTCTGAATTCCGAACTAAACATTCTGGAATGTTAACTTAACGCATTCTAAAATCCAAACTGAACATTCCGGAATTGTAATTCCGGAACACATTCTGAATTCCGAACTAAACATTCCGGACATGATAACATAAAACATTCTAAAATCAGAACTTAACATTCCGGAATTGTACTTCCGTAATACATTCTGAATTCCGAACTAATAACATAACACATTCTAAAATCCAAACTTAACATTCCGGAATGTTAACATAACACATTCTAAAATCCGAACTGAACATTCCGGAATTGTAATTCCTTAACACATTCTGAATTGCGAACTAAACATTCTGGAATGTTAACTTAACGCATTCTAAAATCCAAACTGAACATTATGGAATTGTAATTCCGTAACACATTCTGTATTCCGAACTAAACATTCCGGAATTGTAACATAAGACATTCTAAAATCTGAACTTAACATTCCGGAATTGTAACATAACACATTCTAAAATCAGAACTAAACATTCCGGAATGTTAACATAACACATTCTAAAATCAGAACTTAACATTCCAGAATTGTAATTCCGTAACACATTCTGAATTCCGAACTAAACATTCTGGAATGTTAACATAAGACATTCTAAAATCCACACTGAACATTCCGGAATAGTAACATAACACATTCTAAAATCCAAACTTAACATTCCGGAATGTTAACATAACACATTCTAAAATCCGAACTGAACATTCCGGAATCGTAATTCCTTAACACATTCTGAATTCCGAACTAAACATTCTGGAATGTTAACTTAACGCATTCTAAAATCCAAACTGAACATTCCGGAATTGTAACATAACACATTCTAAAATCAGAACTAAACATTCCGGAATGTTAACATAACACATTCTAAAATCCGAACTGAACATTCCGGAATTGTAATTCCTTAACACATTCTGAATTCCGAACTAAACATTCTGGAATGTTAACTTAACGCATTCTAAAATCCAAACTGAACATTCCGGAATTGTAATTCCGGAACACATTCTGAATTCCGAACTAAACATTCCGGACATGATAACATAAAACATTCTAAAATCAGAACTTAACATTCCGGAATTGTACTTCCGTAATACATTCTGAATTCCGAACTAATAACATAACACATTCTAAAATCCAAACTTAACATTCCGGAATGTTAACATAACACATTCTAAAATCCGAACTGAACATTCCGGAATTGTAATTCCTTAACACATTCTGAATTCCGAACTAAACATTCTGGAATGTTAACTTAACGCATTCTAAAATCCAAACTGAACATTCCGGAATTGTAATTCCGTAACACATTCTGAATTCCGAACTAAACATTCCAGAATGTTAACATAACACATTCTAAAATCCAAACTGAACATTCCGGAATTGTAATTCCGTAACACATTCTGAATTCCGAACTAAACATTCCGGAATGTTAACATAACACATTCTAAAATCCAAACTGAACATTCCGGAATTGTAACATAACACATTCTGAATTCTGAACTAAACATTCCGGAATGTTAACATAACGCATTCTAATATCCAAACTGAACATTCCGGAATTGTAACATAACACATTCTAATATCTGAACTTAACATTCCGGAATGTTAACAAAACATTCTAAAATCAGAACTTAACATTCCGGAATGTTAACATAACACATTCTCAAATCCAAACTGAACATTCCGGAATTGTAACATAACACATTCTAATATCAAAACTTAACATTCCGGAATGTTAACATAACACATTCTAAAATCCAAAACTGAACATTCTGGAATTGTAATTCCATAACACATTCTGAATTCCGAACTAAACATTCCAGAATGTTAACATAACACATTCTAAAATCCAAACTGAACATTCCGGAATTGTAACATAACACATTCTAAAAACTGAACTTAATATTCTGGAATTGTAATTCCGTAACACATTCTGAATTCCGAACTAAACATTCCGGAATGTTAACATAACGCATTCTAAAATCCAAACTGAACATTCCGGAATTGTAACATAAGACATTCTAAAATCTGAACTTAACATTCCGGAATTGTAACATAACACATTCTAAAATCAGAACTAAACATTCCGGAATGTTAACATAACACATTCTAAAATCAGAACTTAACATTCCAGAATTGTAATTCCGTAACACATTCTGAATTCCGAACTAAACATTCTGGAATGTTAACATAAGACATTCTAAAATCCACACTGAACATTCCGGAATTGTAACATAACACATTCTAAAATCCAAACTTAACATTCCGGAATGTTAACATAACACATTCTAAAATCCGAACTGAACATTCCGGAATTGTAATTCCTTAACACATTCTGAATTCCGAACTAAACATTCTGGAATGTTAACTTAACGCATTCTAAAATCCAAACTGAACATTCCGGAATTGTAATTCCGGAACACATTCTGAATTCCGAACTAAACATTCCGGACATGATAACATAAAACATTCTAAAATCAGAACTTAACATTCCGGAATTGTACTTCCGTAATACATTCTGAATTCCGAACTAATAACATAACACATTCTAAAATCCAAACTTAACATTCCGGAATGTTAACATAACACATTCTAAAATCCGAACTGAACATTCCGGAATTGTAATTCCTTAACACATTCTGAATTGCGAACTAAACATTCTGGAATGTTAACTTAACGCATTCTAAAATCCAAACTGAACATTATGGAATTGTAATTCCGTAACACATTCTGTATTCCGAACTAAACATTCCGGAATGTTAACATAACGCATTCTAAAATCCAAACTGAACATTCCGGAATTGTAACATAACACATTCTAATATCTGAACTTAACATTCCGGAATGTTAACATAACGCATTCTAAAATCCAAACTGAACATTCCGGAATTGTAACATAACACATTCTAATATCTGAACTTAACATTCCGGAATTGTAACATAACACATTCTAAAATCAGAACTAAACATTCCGGAATGTTAACATAACACATTCTAAAATCAGAACTTAACATTCCAGAATTGTAATTCCGTAACACATTCTGAATTCCGAACTAAACATTCCGGAATGTTAACATAACACATTCTAAAAACTGAACTTAATATTCTGGAATTGTAATTCCGTAACACATTCTGAATTCCGAACTAAACATTCCGGAATGTTAACATAACGCATTCTAAAATCCAAACTGAACATTCCGGAATTGTAACATAAGACATTCTAAAATCTGAACTTAACATTCCGGAATTGTAACATAACACATTCTAAAATCAGAACTAAACATTCCGGAATGTTAACATAACACATTCTAAAATCAGAACTTAACATTCCAGAATTGTAATTCCGTAACACATTCTGAATTCCGAACTAAACATTCTGGAATGTTAACATAAGACATTCTAAAATCCACACTGAACATTCCGGAATTGTAACATAACACATTCTAAAATCCAAACTTAACATTCCGGAATGTTAACATAACACATTCTAAAATCCGAACTGAACATTCCGGAATTGTAATTCCGTAACACATTCTGAATTCCGAACTAAACATTCCGGAATGTTAACATAACGCATTCTAAAATCCAAACTGAACATTCCGGAATTGTAACATAAGACATTCTAAAATCTGAACTTAACATTCCGGAATTGTAACATAACACATTCTAAAATCAGAACTAAACATTCCGGAATGTTAACATAACACATTCTAAAATCAGAACTTAACATTCCAGAATTGTAATTCCGTAACACATTCTGAATTCCGAACTAAACATTCTGGAATGTTAACATAAGACATTCTAAAATCCACACTGAACATTCCGGAATTGTAACATAACACATTCTAAAATCCGAACTGAACATTCCGGAATTGTAATTCCTTAACACATTCTGAATTCCGAACTAAACATTCTGGAATGTTAACATTAGACATTCTAAAATCCACACTGAACATTCCGGAATTGTAACATAACACATTCTAAAATCCAAACTTAACATTCCGGAATGTTAACATAACACATTCTAAAATCCGAACTGAACATTCCGGAATTGTAATTCCTTAACACATTCTGAATTCCGAACTAAACATTCTGGAATGTTAACTTAACGCATTCTAAAATCCAAACTGAACATTCCGGAATTGTAATTCCGGAACACATTCTGAATTCCGAACTAAACATTCCGGACATGATAACATAAAACATTCTAAAATCAGAACTTAACATTCCGGAATTGTACTTCCGTAATACATTCTGAATTCCGAACTAATAACATAACACATTCTAAAATCCAAACTGAACATTCCGGAATGTTAACATAACGCATTCCGGAATTGTAATTCCGTAACACATTTTGAATTCCGAAATAAACATTCCGGAATGTTAACATAACGCATTCTAAAATCCAAACTGAACATTCCGGAATTGTAATTCCGTAACACATTCTGTATTCCGAACTAAACATTCCGGAATGTTAACATAACGCATTCTAAAATCCAAACTGAACATTCCGGAATTGTAACATAACACATTCTAATATCTGAACTTAACATTCCGGAATGTTAACATAACGCATTCTAAAATCCAAACTGAACATTCCGGAATTGTAACATAACACATTCTAATATCTGAACTTAACATTCCGGAATTGTAACATAACACATTCTAAAATCAGAACTAAACATTCCGGAATGTTAACATAACACATTCTAAAATCAGAACTTAACATTCCAGAATTGTAATTCCGTAACACATTCTGAATTCCGAACTAAACATTCCGGAATGTTAACATAACACATTCTAAAAACTGAACTTAATATTCTGGAATTGTAATTCCGTAACACATTCTGAATTCCGAACTAAACATTCCGGAATGTTAACATAACGCATTCTAAAATCCAAACTGAACATTCCGGAATTGTAACATAAGACATTCTAAAATCTGAACTTAACATTCCGGAATTGTAACATAACACATTCTAAAATCAGAACTAAACATTCCGGAATGTTAACATAACACATTCTAAAATCAGAACTTAACATTCCAGAATTGTAATTCCGTAACACATTCTGAATTCCGAACTAAACATTCTGGAATGTTAACATAAGACATTCTAAAATCCACACTGAACATTCCGGAATAGTAACATAACACATTCTAAAATCCAAACTTAACATTCCGGAATGTTAACATAACACATTCTAAAATCCGAACTGAACATTCCGGAATCGTAATTCCTTAACACATTCTGAATTCCGAACTAAACATTCTGGAATGTTAACTTAACGCATTCTAAAATCCAAACTGAACATTCCGGAATTGTAACATAACACATTCTAAAATCAGAACTAAACATTCCGGAATGTTAACATAACACATTCTAAAATCAGAACTTAACATTCCAGAATTGTAATTCCGTAACACATTCTGAATTCCGAACTAAACATTCCGGAATGTTAACATAACACATTCTAAAAACTGAACTTAATATTCTGGAATTGTAATTCCGTAACACATTCTGAATTCCGAACTAAACATTCCGGAATGTTAACATAACACATTCTAAAAACTGAACTTAATATTCTGGAATTGTAATTCCGTAACACATTCTGAATTCCGAACTAAACATTCCGGAATGTTAACATAACGCATTCTAAAATCCAAACTGAACATTCCGGAATTGTAACATAAGACATTCTAAAATCTGAACTCAACATTCCGGAATTGTAACATAACACATTCTAAAATCAGAACTAAACATTCCGGAATGTTAACATAACACATTCTAAAATCAGAACTTAACATTCCAGAATTGTAATTCCGTAACACATTCTGAATTCCGAACTAAACATTCTGGAATGTTAACATAAGACATTCTAAAATCCACACTGAACATTCCGGAATAGTAACATAACACATTCTAAAATCCAAACTTAACATTCCGGAATGTTAACATAACACATTCTAAAATCCGAACTGAACATTCCGGAATTGTAATTCCTTAACACATTCTGAATTCCGAACTAAACATTCTGGAATGTTAACTTAACGCATTCTAAAATCCAAACTGAACATTCCGGAATTGTAACATAACACATTCTAAAAACTGAACTTAATATTCTGGAATTGTAATTGCGTAACACATTCTGAATTCCGAACTAAACATTCCGGAATGTTAACATAACGCATTCTAAAATCCAAACTGAACATTCCGGAATTGTAACATAAGACATTCTAAAATCTGAACTTAACATTCCGGAATTGTAACATAACACATTCTAAAATCAGAACTAAACATTCCGGAATGTTAACATAACACATTCTAAAATCAGAACTTAACATTCCAGAATTGTAATTCCGTAACACATTCTGAATTCCGAACTAAACATTCTGGAATGTTAACATAAGACATTCTAAAATCCACACTGAACATTCCGGAATTGTAACATAACACATTCTAAAATCCGAACTGGACATTCCGGAATTGTAATTCCTTAACACATTCTGAATTCCGAACTAAACATTCTGGAATGTTAACTTAACGCATTCTAAAATCCAAACTGAACATTCCGGAATTGTAATTCCGGAACACATTCTGAATTCCGAACTAAACATTCCGGACATGATAACATAAAACATTCTAAAATCAGAACTTAACATTCCGGAATTGTACTTCCGTAATACATTCTGAATTCCGAACTAATAACATAACACATTCTAAAATCCAAACTGAACATTCCGGAATGTTAACATAACGCATTCCGGAATTGTAATTCCGTAACACATTTTGAATTCCGAAATAAACATTCCGGAATGTTAACATAACGCATTCTAAAATCCAAACTGAACATTCCGGAATTGTAATTCCGTGACACATTCTGTATTCCGAACTAAACATTCCGGAATGTTAACATAACGCATTCTAAAATCCAAACTGAACATTCCGGAATTGTAACATAACACATTCTAATATCTGAACTTAACATTCCGGAATGTTAACATAACGCATTCTAAAATCCAAACTGAACATTCCGGAATTGTAACATAACACATTCTAATATCTGAACTTATCATTCCGGAATGTTAACAAAACATTCTAAAATCAGAACTTAACATTCCGGAATGTTAACATAACACATTCTCAAATCCAAACTGAACATTCCAGAATTGTAACATAACACATTCTAATATCAGAACTTAACATTCCGGAATGTTAACATAACACATTCTAAAATCCAAACTGAACATTCTGGAATTGTAATTCCATAACACATTCTGAATTCCGAACTAAACATTCCAGAATGTTAACATAACACATTCTAAAATCCAAACTGAACATTCCGGAATTGTAATTCCGTAACACATTCTGAATTCCGAACTAAACATTCCGGAATGTTAACATAACACATTCTAAAATCCAAACTGAACATTCCGGAATTGTAACATAACACATTCTAAAAACTGAACTTAATATTCTGGAATTGTAATTCCGTAACACATTCTGAATTCCGAACTAAACATTCCGGAATGTTAACATAACACATTCTAAAATCCAAACTGAACATTCCGGAATTGTAAAATAACACATTCTGAATTCTGAACTAAACATTCCGGAATGTTAACATAACGCATTCTAATATCCAAACTGAACATTCCGGAATTGTAACATAACACATTCTAATATCTGAACTTAACATTCCGGAATGTTAACAAAACATTCTAAAATCAGAACTTAACATTCCGGAATGTTAACATAACACATTCTCAAATCCAAACTGAACATTCCGGAATTGTAACATAACACATTCTAAAAACTGAACTTAATATTCTGGAATTGTAATTCCGTAACACATTCTGAATTCCGAACTAAACATTCCGGAATGTTAACATAACGCATTCTAAAATCCAAACTGAACATTCCGGAATTGTAACATAAGACATTCTAAAATCTGAACTTAACATTCCGGAATTGTAACATAACACATTCTAAAATCAGAACTAAACATTCCGGAATGTTAACATAACACATTCTAAAATCAGAACTTAACATTCCAGAATTGTAATTCCGTAACACATTCTGAATTCCGAACTAAACATTCTGGAATGTTAACATAAGACATTCTAAAATCCACACTGAACATTCCGGAATTGTAACATAACACATTCTAAAATCCAAACTTAACATTCCGGAATGTTAACATAACACATTCTAAAATCCGAACTGAACATTCCGGAATTGTAATTCCTTAACACATTCTGAATTCCGAACTAAACATTCTGGAATGTTAACTTAACGCATTCTAAAATCCAAACTGAACATTCCGGAATTGTAATTCCGGAACACATTCTGAATTCCGAACTAAACATTCCGGACATGATAACATAAAACATTCTAAAATCAGAACTTAACATTCCGGAATTGTACTTCCGTAATACATTCTGAATTCCGAACTAATAACATAACACATTCTAAAATCCAAACTGAACATTCCGGAATGTTAACATAACGCATTCCGGAATTGTAATTCCGTAACACATTTTGAATTCCGAAATAAACATTCCGGAATGTTAACATAACGCATTCTAAAATCCAAACTGAACATTCCGGAATTGTAATTCCGTAACACATTCTGTATTCCGAACTAAACATTCCGGAATGTTAACATAACGCATTCTGAAATCCAAACTGAACATTCCGGAATTGTAACATAACACATTCTAATATCTGAACTTAACATTCCGGAATGTTAACATAACGCATTCTAAAATCCAAACTGAACATTCCGGAATTGTAACATAACACATTCTAATATCTGAACTTATCATTCCGGAATGTTAACAAAACATTCTAAAATCAGAACTTAACATTCCGGAATGTTAACATAACACATTCTCAAATCCAAACTGAACATTCCGGAATTGTAACATAACACATTCTAATATCAGAACTTAACATTCCGGAATGTTAACATAACACATTCTAAAATCCAAACTGAACATTCTGGAATTGTAATTCCATAACACATTCTGAATTCTGAACTAAACATTCCAGAATGTTAACATAACACATTCTAAAATCCAAACTGAACATTCCGGAATTGTAATTCCGTAACACATTCTGAATTCCGAACTAAACATTCCGGAATGTTAACATAACACATTCTAAAATCCAAACTGAACATTCCGGAATTGTAACATAACACATTCTGAATTCTGAACTAAACATTCCGGAATGTTAACATAACGCATTCTAATATCCAAACTGAACATTCCGGAATTGTAACATAACACATTCTAATATCTGAACTTAACATTCCGGAATGTTAACAAAACATTCTAAAATCAGAACTTAACATTCCGGAATGTTAACATAACACATTCTCAAATCCAAACTGAACATTCCGGAATTGTAACATAACACATTCTAATATCAAAACTTAACATTCCGGAATGTTAACATAACACATTCTAAAATCCAAAACTGAACATTCTGGAATTGTAATTCCATAACACATTCTGAATTCCGAACTAAACATTCCAGAATGTTAACATAACACATTCTAAAATCCAAACTGAACATTCCGGAATTGTAACATAACACATTCTAAAAACTGAACTTAATATTCTGGAATTGTAATTCCGTAACACATTCTGAATTCCGAACTAAACATTCCGGAATGTTAACATAACGCATTCTAAAATCCAAACTGAACATTCCGGAATTGTAACATAAGACATTCTAAAATCTGAACTTAACATTCCGGAATTGTAACATAACACATTCTAAAATCAGAACTAAACATTCCGGAATGTTAACATAACACATTCTAAAATCAGAACTTAACATTCCAGAATTGTAATTCCGTAACACATTCTGAATTCCGAACTAAACATTCTGGAATGTTAACATAAGACATTCTAAAATCCACACTGAACATTCCGGAATTGTAACATAACACATTCTAAAATCCAAACTTAACATTCCGGAATGTTAACATAACACATTCTAAAATCCGAACTGAACATTCCGGAATTTTAATTCCTTAACACATTCTGAATTCAAAACTAAACATTCTGGAATGTTAACTTAACGCATTCTAAAATCCAAACTGAACATTCCGGAATTGTAATTCCGGAACACATTCTGAATTCCGAACTAAACATTCCGGACATGATAACATAAAACATTCTAAAATCAGAACTTAACATTCCGGAATTGTACTTCCGTAATACATTCTGAATTCCGAACTAATAACATAACACATTCTAAAATCCAAACTGAACATTCCGGAATGTTAACATAACACATTCTATAATCCGAACTGAACATTCCGGAATTGTAATTCCTTAACACATTCTGAATTCCGAACTAAACATTCTGGAATGTTAACTTAACGCATTCTAAAATCCAAACTGAACATTCCGGAATTGTAATTCCGTAACACATTCTGAATTCCGAACTAAACATTCCAGAATGTTAACATAACACATTCTAAAATCCAAACTTAACATTCCGGAATGTTAACATAACACATTCTAAAATCCGAACTGAACATTCCGGAATTGTAATTCCTTAACACATTCTGAATTCCGAACTAAACATTCTGGAATGTTAACTTAACGCATTCTAAAATCCAAACTGAACATTCCGGAATTGTAATTCCGGAACACATTCTGAATTCCGAACTAAACATTCCGGACATGATAACATAAAACATTCTAAAATCAGAACTTAACATTCCGGAATTGTACTTCCGTAATACATTCTGAATTCCGAACTAATAACATAACACATTCTAAAATCCAAACTTAACATTCCGGAATGTTAACATAACACATTCTAAAATCCGAACTGAACATTCCGGAATTGTAATTCCTTAACACATTCTGAATTGCGAACTAAACATTCTGGAATGTTAACTTAACGCATTCTAAAATCCAAACTGAACATTATGGAATTGTAATTCCGTAACACATTCTGTATTCCGAACTAAACATTCCGGAATGTTAACATAACGCATTCTAAAATCCAAACTGAACATTCCGGAATTGTAACATAACACATTCTAATATCTGAACTTAACATTCCGGAATGTTAACATAACGCATTCTAAAATCCAAACTGAACATTCCGGAATTGTAACATAACACATTCTAATATCTGAACTTAACATTCCGGAATTGTAACATAACACATTCTAAAATCAGAACTAAACATTCCGGAATGTTAACATAACACATTCTAAAATCAGAACTTAACATTCCAGAATTGTAATTCCGTAACACATTCTGAATTCCGAACTAAACATTCCGGAATGTTAACATAACACATTCTAAAAACTGAACTTAATATTCTGGAATTGTAATTCCGTAACACATTCTGAATTCCGAACTAAACATTCCGGAATGTTAACATAACGCATTCTAAAATCCAAACTGAACATTCCGGAATTGTAACATAAGACATTCTAAAATCTGAACTTAACATTCCGGAATTGTAACATAACACATTCTAAAATCAGAACTAAACATTCCGGAATGTTAACATAACACATTCTAAAATCAGAACTTAACATTCCAGAATTGTAATTCCGTAACACATTCTGAATTCCGAACTAAACATTCTGGAATGTTAACATAAGACATTCTAAAATCCACACTGAACATTCCGGAATTGTAACATAACACATTCTAAAATCCAAACTTAACATTCCGGAATGTTAACATAACACATTCTAAAATCCGAACTGAACATTCCGGAATTGTAATTCCGTAACACATTCTGAATTCCGAACTAAACATTCCGGAATGTTAACATAACGCATTCTAAAATCCAAACTGAACATTCCGGAATTGTAACATAAGACATTCTAAAATCTGAACTTAACATTCCGGAATTGTAACATAACACATTCTAAAATCAGAACTAAACATTCCGGAATGTTAACATAACACATTCTAAAATCAGAACTTAACATTCCAGAATTGTAATTCCGTAACACATTCTGAATTCCGAACTAAACATTCTGGAATGTTAACATAAGACATTCTAAAATCCACACTGAACATTCCGGAATTGTAACATAACACATTCTAAAATCCGAACTGAACATTCCGGAATTGTAATTCCTTAACACATTCTGAATTCCGAACTAAACATTCTGGAATGTTAACATTAGACATTCTAAAATCCACACTGAACATTCCGGAATTGTAACATAACACATTCTAAAATCCAAACTTAACATTCCGGAATGTTAACATAACACATTCTAAAATCCGAACTGAACATTCCGGAATTGTAATTCCTTAACACATTCTGAATTCCGAACTAAACATTCTGGAATGTTAACTTAACGCATTCTAAAATCCAAACTGAACATTCCGGAATTGTAATTCCGGAACACATTCTGAATTCCGAACTAAACATTCCGGACATGATAACATAAAACATTCTAAAATCAGAACTTAACATTCCGGAATTGTACTTCCGTAATACATTCTGAATTCCGAACTAATAACATAACACATTCTAAAATCCAAACTGAACATTCCGGAATGTTAACATAACGCATTCCGGAATTGTAATTCCGTAACACATTTTGAATTCCGAAATAAACATTCCGGAATGTTAACATAACGCATTCTAAAATCCAAACTGAACATTCCGGAATTGTAATTCCGTAACACATTCTGTATTCCGAACTAAACATTCCGGAATGTTAACATAACGCATTCTAAAATCCAAACTGAACATTCCGGAATTGTAACATAACACATTCTAATATCTGAACTTAACATTCCGGAATGTTAACATAACGCATTCTAAAATCCAAACTGAACATTCCGGAATTGTAACATAACACATTCTAATATCTGAACTTAACATTCCGGAATTGTAACATAACACATTCTAAAATCAGAACTAAACATTCCGGAATGTTAACATAACACATTCTAAAATCAGAACTTAACATTCCAGAATTGTAATTCCGTAACACATTCTGAATTCCGAACTAAACATTCCGGAATGTTAACATAACACATTCTAAAAACTGAACTTAATATTCTGGAATTGTAATTCCGTAACACATTCTGAATTCCGAACTAAACATTCCGGAATGTTAACATAACGCATTCTAAAATCCAAACTGAACATTCCGGAATTGTAACATAAGACATTCTAAAATCTGAACTTAACATTCCGGAATTGTAACATAACACATTCTAAAATCAGAACTAAACATTCCGGAATGTTAACATAACACATTCTAAAATCAGAACTTAACATTCCAGAATTGTAATTCCGTAACACATTCTGAATTCCGAACTAAACATTCTGGAATGTTAACATAAGACATTCTAAAATCCACACTGAACATTCCGGAATAGTAACATAACACATTCTAAAATCCAAACTTAACATTCCGGAATGTTAACATAACACATTCTAAAATCCGAACTGAACATTCCGGAATCGTAATTCCTTAACACATTCTGAATTCCGAACTAAACATTCTGGAATGTTAACTTAACGCATTCTAAAATCCAAACTGAACATTCCGGAATTGTAACATAACACATTCTAAAATCAGAACTAAACATTCCGGAATGTTAACATAACACATTCTAAAATCAGAACTTAACATTCCAGAATTGTAATTCCGTAACACATTCTGAATTCCGAACTAAACATTCCGGAATGTTAACATAACACATTCTAAAAACTGAACTTAATATTCTGGAATTGTAATTCCGTAACACATTCTGAATTCCGAACTAAACATTCCGGAATGTTAACATAACACATTCTAAAAACTGAACTTAATATTCTGGAATTGTAATTCCGTAACACATTCTGAATTCCGAACTAAACATTCCGGAATGTTAACATAACGCATTCTAAAATCCAAACTGAACATTCCGGAATTGTAACATAAGACATTCTAAAATCTGAACTCAACATTCCGGAATTGTAACATAACACATTCTAAAATCAGAACTAAACATTCCGGAATGTTAACATAACACATTCTAAAATCAGAACTTAACATTCCAGAATTGTAATTCCGTAACACATTCTGAATTCCGAACTAAACATTCTGGAATGTTAACATAAGACATTCTAAAATCCACACTGAACATTCCGGAATAGTAACATAACACATTCTAAAATCCAAACTTAACATTCCGGAATGTTAACATAACACATTCTAAAATCCGAACTGAACATTCCGGAATTGTAATTCCTTAACACATTCTGAATTCCGAACTAAACATTCTGGAATGTTAACTTAACGCATTCTAAAATCCAAACTGAACATTCCGGAATTGTAACATAAGACATTCTAAAATCTGAACTTAACATTCCGGAATTGTAACATAACACATTCTAAAATCAGAACTAAACATTCCGGAATGTTAACATAACACATTCTAAAATCAGAACTTAACATTCCAGAATTGTAATTCCGTAACACATTCTGAATTCCGAACTAAACATTCTGGAATGTTAACATAAGACATTCTAAAATCCACACTGAACATTCCGGAATAGTAACATAACACATTCTAAAATCCAAACTTAACATTCCGGAATGTTAACATAACACATTCTAAAATCCGAACTGAACATTCCGGAATCGTAATTCCTTAACACATTCTGAATTCCGAACTAAACATTCTGGAATGTTAACTTAACGCATTCTAAAATCCAAACTGAACATTCCGGAATTGTAACATAACACATTCTAAAATCAGAACTAAACATTCCGGAATGTTAACATAACACATTCTAAAATCAGAACTTAACATTCCAGAATTGTAATTCCGTAACACATTCTGAATTCCGAACTAAACATTCCGGAATGTTAACATAACACATTCTAAAAACTGAACTTAATATTCTGGAATTGTAATTCCGTAACACATTCTGAATTCCGAACTAAACATTCCGGAATGTTAACATAACACATTCTAAAAACTGAACTTAATATTCTGGAATTGTAATTCCGTAACACATTCTGAATTCCGAACTAAACATTCCGGAATGTTAACATAACGCATTCTAAAATCCAAACTGAACATTCCGGAATTGTAACATAAGACATTCTAAAATCTGAACTCAACATTCCGGAATTGTAACATAACACATTCTAAAATCAGAACTAAACATTCCGGAATGTTAACATAACACATTCTAAAATCAGAACTTAACATTCCAGAATTGTAATTCCGTAACACATTCTGAATTCCGAACTAAACATTCTGGAATGTTAACATAAGACATTCTAAAATCCACACTGAACATTCCGGAATAGTAACATAACACATTCTAAAATCCAAACTTAACATTCCGGAATGTTAACATAACACATTCTAAAATCCGAACTGAACATTCCGGAATTGTAATTCCTTAACACATTCTGAATTCCGAACTAAACATTCTGGAATGTTAACTTAACGCATTCTAAAATCCAAACTGAACATTCCGGAATTGTAACATAACACATTCTAAAAACTGAACTTAATATTCTGGAATTGTAATTGCGTAACACATTCTGAATTCCGAACTAAACATTCCGGAATGTTAACATAACGCATTCTAAAATCCAAACTGAACATTCCGGAATTGTAACATAAGACATTCTAAAATCTGAACTTAACATTCCGGAATTGTAACATAACACATTCTAAAATCAGAACTAAACATTCCGGAATGTTAACATAACACATTCTAAAATCAGAACTTAACATTCCAGAATTGTAATTCCGTAACACATTCTGAATTCCGAACTAAACATTCTGGAATGTTAACATAAGACATTCTAAAATCCACACTGAACATTCCGGAATTGTAACATAACACATTCTAAAATCCGAACTGGACATTCCGGAATTGTAATTCCTTAACACATTCTGAATTCCGAACTAAACATTCTGGAATGTTAACTTAACGCATTCTAAAATCCAAACTGAACATTCCGGAATTGTAATTCCGGAACACATTCTGAATTCCGAACTAAACATTCCGGACATGATAACATAAAACATTCTAAAATCAGAACTTAACATTCCGGAATTGTACTTCCGTAATACATTCTGAATTCCGAACTAATAACATAACACATTCTAAAATCCAAACTGAACATTCCGGAATGTTAACATAACGCATTCCGGAATTGTAATTCCGTAACACATTTTGAATTCCGAAATAAACATTCCGGAATGTTAACATAACGCATTCTAAAATCCAAACTGAACATTCCGGAATTGTAATTCCGTGACACATTCTGTATTCCGAACTAAACATTCCGGAATGTTAACATAACGCATTCTAAAATCCAAACTGAACATTCCGGAATTGTAACATAACACATTCTAATATCTGAACTTAACATTCCGGAATGTTAACATAACGCATTCTAAAATCCAAACTGAACATTCCGGAATTGTAACATAACACATTCTAATATCTGAACTTATCATTCCGGAATGTTAACAAAACATTCTAAAATCAGAACTTAACATTCCGGAATGTTAACATAACACATTCTCAAATCCAAACTGAACATTCCAGAATTGTAACATAACACATTCTAATATCAGAACTTAACATTCCGGAATGTTAACATAACACATTCTAAAATCCAAACTGAACATTCTGGAATTGTAATTCCATAACACATTCTGAATTCCGAACTAAACATTCCAGAATGTTAACATAACACATTCTAAAATCCAAACTGAACATTCCGGAATTGTAATTCCGTAACACATTCTGAATTCCGAACTAAACATTCCGGAATGTTAACATAACACATTCTAAAATCCAAACTGAACATTCCGGAATTGTAACATAACACATTCTAAAAACTGAACTTAATATTCTGGAATTGTAATTCCGTAACACATTCTGAATTCCGAACTAAACATTCCGGAATGTTAACATAACACATTCTAAAATCCAAACTGAACATTCCGGAATTGTAAAATAACACATTCTGAATTCTGAACTAAACATTCCGGAATGTTAACATAACGCATTCTAATATCCAAACTGAACATTCCGGAATTGTAACATAACACATTCTAATATCTGAACTTAACATTCCGGAATGTTAACAAAACATTCTAAAATCAGAACTTAACATTCCGGAATGTTAACATAACACATTCTCAAATCCAAACTGAACATTCCGGAATTGTAACATAACACATTCTAATATCAGAACTTAACATTCCGGAATGTTAACATAACACATTCTAAAATCCAAAACTGAACATTCTGGAATTGTAATTCCATAACACATTCTGAATTCCGAACTAAACATTCCAGAATGTTAACATAACACATTCTAAAATCCAAACTGAACATTCCGGAATTGTAACATAACACATTCTAAAAACTGAACTTAATATTCTGGAATTGTAATTCCGTAACACATTCTGAATTCCGAACTAAACATTCCGGAATGTTAACATAACGCATTCTAAAATCCAAACTGAACATTCCGGAATTGTAACATAAGACATTCTAAAATCTGAACTTAACATTCCGGAATTGTAACATAACACATTCTAAAATCAGAACTAAACATTCCGGAATGTTAACATAACACATTCTAAAATCAGAACTTAACATTCCAGAATTGTAATTCCGTAACACATTCTGAATTCCGAACTAAACATTCTGGAATGTTAACATAAGACATTCTAAAATCCACACTGAACATTCCGGAATTGTAACATAACACATTCTAAAATCCAAACTTAACATTCCGGAATGTTAACATAACACATTCTAAAATCCGAACTGAACATTCCGGAATTGTAATTCCGGAACACATTCTGAATTCCGAACTAAACATTCCGGACATGATAACATAAAACATTCTAAAATCAGAACTTAACATTCCGGAATTGTACTTCCGTAATACATTCTGAATTCCGAACTAATAACATAACACATTCTAAAATCCAAACTGAACATTCCGGAATGTTAACATAACGCATTCCGGAATTGTAATTCCGTAACACATTTTGAATTCCGAAATAAACATTCCGGAATGTTAACATAAAGCATTCTAAAATCCAAACTGAACATTCCGGAATTGTAATTCCGTAACACATTCTGTATTCCGAACTAAACATTCCGGAATGTTAACATAACGCATTCTGAAATCCAAACTGAACATTCCGGAATTGTAACATAACACATTCTAATATCTGAACTTAACATTCCGGAATGTTAACATAACGCATTCTAAAATCCAAACTGAACATTCCGGAATTGTAACATAACACATTCTAATATCTGAACTTATCATTCCGGAATGTTAACAAAACATTCTAAAATCAGAACTTAACATTCCGGAATGTTAACATAACACATTCTCAAATCCAAACTGAACATTCCGGAATTGTAACATAACACATTCTAATATCAGAACTTAACATTCCGGAATGTTAACATAACACATTCTAAAATCCAAACTGAACATTCTGGAATTGTAATTCCATAACACATTCTGAATTCTGAACTAAACATTCCAGAATGTTAACATAACACATTCTAAAATCCAAACTGAACATTCCGGAATTGTAATTCCGTAACACATTCTGAATTCCGAACTAAACATTCCGGAATGTTAACATAACACATTCTAAAATCCAAACTGAACATTCCGGAATTGTAACATAACACATTCTGAATTCTGAACTAAACATTCCGGAATGTTAACATAACGCATTCTAATATCCAAACTGAACATTCCGGAATTGTAACATAACACATTCTAATATCTGAACTTAACATTCCGGAATGTTAACAAAACATTCTAAAATCAGAACTTAACATTCCGGAATGTTAACATAACACATTCTCAAATCCAAACTGAACATTCCGGAATTGTAACATAACACATTCTAATATCAAAACTTAACATTCCGGAATGTTAACATAACACATTCTAAAATCCAAAACTGAACATTCTGGAATTGTAATTCCATAACACATTCTGAATTCCGAACTAAACATTCCAGAATGTTAACATAACACATTCTAAAATCCAAACTGAACATTCCGGAATTGTAACATAACACATTCTAAAAACTGAACTTAATATTCTGGAATTGTAATTCCGTAACACATTCTGAATTCCGAACTAAACATTCCGGAATGTTAACATAACGCATTCTAAAATCCAAACTGAACATTCCGGAATTGTAACATAAGACATTCTAAAATCTGAACTTAACATTCCGGAATTGTAACATAACACATTCTAAAATCAGAACTAAACATTCCGGAATGTTAACATAACACATTCTAAAATCAGAACTTAACATTCCAGAATTGTAATTCCGTAACACATTCTGAATTCCGAACTAAACATTCTGGAATGTTAACATAAGACATTCTAAAATCCACACTGAACATTCCGGAATTGTAACATAACACATTCTAAAATCCAAACTTAACATTCCGGAATGTTAACATAACACATTCTAAAATCCGAACTGAACATTCCGGAATTTTAATTCCTTAACACATTCTGAATTCCGAACTAAACATTCTGGAATGTTAACTTAACGCATTCTAAAATCCAAACTGAACATTCCGGAATTGTAATTCCGGAACACATTCTGAATTCCGAACTAAACATTCCGGACATGATAACATAAAACATTCTAAAATCAGAACTTAACATTCCGGAATTGTACTTCCGTAATACATTCTGAATTCCGAACTAATAACATAACACATTCTAAAATCCAAACTGAACATTCCGGAATGTTAACATAACACATTCTATAATCCGAACTGAACATTCCGGAATTGTAATTCCTTAACACATTCTGAATTCCGAACTAAACATTCTGGAATGTTAACTTAACGCATTCTAAAATCCAAACTGAACATTCCGGAATTGTAATTCCGTAACACATTCTGAATTCCGAACTAAACATTCCAGAATGTTAACATAACACATTCTAAAATCCAAACTGAACATTCCGGAATTGTAATTCCGTAACACATTCTGAATTCCGAACTAAACATTCCGGAATGTTAACATAACACATTCTAAAATCCAAACTGAACATTCCGGAATTGTAACATAACACATTCTGAATTCTGAACTAAACATTCCGGAATGTTAACATAACGCATTCTAATATCCAAACTGAACATTCCGGAATTGTAACATAACACATTCTAATATCTGAACTTAACATTCCGGAATGTTAACAAAACATTCTAAAATCAGAACTTAACATTCCGGAATGTTAACATAACACATTCTCAAATCCAAACTGAACATTCCGGAATTGTAACATAACACATTCTAATATCAGAACTTAACATTCCGGAATGTTAACATAACACATTCTAAAATCCAAAACTGAACATTCTGGAATTGTAATTCCATAACACATTCTGAATTCCGAACTAAACATTCCAGAATGTTAACATAACACATTCTAAAATCCAAACTGAACATTCCGGAATTGTAACATAACACATTCTAAAAACTGAACTTAATATTCTGGAATTGTAATTCCGTAACACATTCTGAATTCCGAACTAAACATTCCGGAATGTTAACATAACGCATTCTAAAATCCAAACTGAACATTCCGGAATTGTAACATAAGACATTCTAAAATCTGAACTTAACATTCCGGAATTGTAACATAACACATTCTAAAATCAGAACTAAACATTCCGGAATGTTAACATAACACATTCTAAAATCAGAACTTAACATTCCAGAATTGTAATTCCGTAACACATTCTGAATTCCGAACTAAACATTCTGGAATGTTAACATAAGACATTCTAAAATCCACACTGAACATTCCGGAATTGTAACATAACACATTCTAAAATCCAAACTTAACATTCCGGAATGTTAACATAACACATTCTAAAATCCAAACTGAACATTCCGGAATTGTAATTCCGTGACACATTCTGTATTCCGAACTAAACATTCCGGAATGTTAACATAACGCATTCTAAAATCCAAACTGAACATTCCGGAATTGTAACATAACACATTCTAATATCTGAACTTAACATTCCGGAATGTTAACATAACGCATTCTAAAATCCAAACTGAACATTCCGGAATTGTAACATAACACATTCTAATATCTGAACTTATCATTCCGGAATGTTAACAAAACATTCTAAAATCAGAACTTAACATTCCGGAATGTTAACATAACACATTCTCAAATCCAAACTGAACATTCCAGAATTGTAACATAACACATTCTAATATCAGAACTTAACATTCCGGAATGTTAACATAACACATTCTAAAATCCAAACTGAACATTCTGGAATTGTAATTCCATAACACATTCTGAATTCCGAACTAAACATTCCAGAATGTTAACATAACACATTCTAAAATCCAAACTGAACATTCCGGAATTGTAATTCCGTAACACATTCTGAATTCCGAACTAAACATTCCGGAATGTTAACATAACACATTCTAAAATCCAAACTGAACATTCCGGAATTGTAACATAACACATTCTAAAAACTGAACTTAATATTCTGGAATTGTAATTCCGTAACACATTCTGAATTCCGAACTAAACATTCCGGAATGTTAACATAACACATTCTAAAATCCAAACTGAACATTCCGGAATTGTAAAATAACACATTCTGAATTCTGAACTAAACATTCCGGAATGTTAACATAACGCATTCTAAAATCCAAACTGAACATTCCGGAATTGTAACATAACACATTCTAAAAACTGAACTTAATATTCTGGAATTGTAATTGCGTAACACATTCTGAATTCCGAACTAAACATTCCGGAATGTTAACATAACGCATTCTAAAATCCAAACTGAACATTCCGGAATTGTAACATAACACATTCTAAAATCAGAACTAAACATTCCGGAATGTTAACATAACACATTCTAAAATCAGAACTTAACATTCCAGAATTGTAATTCCGTAACACATTCTGAATTCCGAACTAAACATTCTGGAATGTTAACATAAGACATTCTAAAATCCACACTGAACATTCCGGAATTGTAACATAACACATTCTAAAATCCGAACTGGACATTCCGGAATTGTAATTCCTTAACACATTCTGAATTCCGAACTAAACATTCTGGAATGTTAACTTAACGCATTCTAAAATCCAAACTGAACATTCCGGAATTGTAATTCCGGAACACATTCTGAATTCCGAACTAAACATTCCGGACATGATAACATAAAACATTCTAAAATCAGAACTTAACATTCCGGAATTGTACTTCCGTAATACATTCTGAATTCCGAACTAATAACATAACACATTCTAAAATCCAAACTGAACATTCCGGAATGTTAACATAACGCATTCCGGAATTGTAATTCCGTAACACATTTTGAATTCCGAAATAAACATTCCGGAATGTTAACATAACGCATTCTAAAATCCAAACTGAACATTCCGGAATTGTAATTCCGTGACACATTCTGTATTCCGAACTAAACATTCCGGAATGTTAACATAACGCATTCTAAAATCCAAACTGAACATTCCGGAATTGTAACATAACACATTCTAATATCTGAACTTAACATTCCGGAATGTTAACATAACGCATTCTAAAATCCAAACTGAACATTCCGGAATTGTAACATAACACATTCTAATATCTGAACTTATCATTCCGGAATGTTAACAAAACATTCTAAAATCAGAACTTAACATTCCGGAATGTTAACATAACACATTCTCAAATCCAAACTGAACATTCCAGAATTGTAACATAACACATTCTAATATCAGAACTTAACATTCCGGAATGTTAACATAACACATTCTAAAATCCAAACTGAACATTCTGGAATTGTAATTCCATAACACATTCTGAATTCCGAACTAAACATTCCAGAATGTTAACATAACACATTCTAAAATCCAAACTGAACATTCCGGAATTGTAATTCCGTAACACATTCTGAATTCCGAACTAAACATTCCGGAATGTTAACATAACACATTCTAAAATCCAAACTGAACATTCCGGAATTGTAACATAACACATTCTAAAAACTGAACTTAATATTCTGGAATTGTAATTCCGTAACACATTCTGAATTCCGAACTAAACATTCCGGAATGTTAACATAACACATTCTAAAATCCAAACTGAACATTCCGGAATTGTAAAATAACACATTCTGAATTCTGAACTAAACATTCCGGAATGTTAACATAACGCATTCTAATATCCAAACTGAACATTCCGGAATTGTAACATAACACATTCTAATATCTGAACTTAACATTCCGGAATGTTAACAAAACATTCTAAAATCAGAACTTAACATTCCGGAATGTTAACATAACACATTCTCAAATCCAAACTGAACATTCCGGAATTGTAACATAACACATTCTAATATCAGAACTTAACATTCCGGAATGTTAACATAACACATTCTAAAATCCAAAACTGAACATTCTGGAATTGTAATTCCATAACACATTCTGAATTCCGAACTAAACATTCCAGAATGTTAACATAACACATTCTAAAATCCAAACTGAACATTCCGGAATTGTAACATAACACATTCTAAAAACTGAACTTAATATTCTGGAATTGTAATTCCGTAACACATTCTGAATTCCGAACTAAACATTCCGGAATGTTAACATAACGCATTCTAAAATCCAAACTGAACATTCCGGAATTGTAACATAAGACATTCTAAAATCTGAACTTAACATTCCGGAATTGTAACATAACACATTCTAAAATCAGAACTAAACATTCCGGAATGTTAACATAACACATTCTAAAATCAGAACTTAACATTCCAGAATTGTAATTCCGTAACACATTCTGAATTCCGAACTAAACATTCTGGAATGTTAACATAAGACATTCTAAAATCCACACTGAACATTCCGGAATTGTAACATAACACATTCTAAAATCCAAACTTAACATTCCGGAATGTTAACATAACACATTCTAAAATCCGAACTGAACATTCCGGAATTGTAATTCCGGAACACATTCTGAATTCCGAACTAAACATTCCGGACATGATAACATAAAACATTCTAAAATCAGAACTTAACATTCCGGAATTGTACTTCCGTAATACATTCTGAATTCCGAACTAATAACATAACACATTCTAAAATCCAAACTGAACATTCCGGAATGTTAACATAACGCATTCCGGAATTGTAATTCCGTAACACATTTTGAATTCCGAAATAAACATTCCGGAATGTTAACATAACGCATTCTAAAATCCAAACTGAACATTCCGGAATTGTAATTCCGTAACACATTCTGTATTCCGAACTAAACATTCCGGAATGTTAACATAACGCATTCTGAAATCCAAACTGAACATTCCGGAATTGTAACATAACACATTCTAATATCTGAACTTAACATTCCGGAATGTTAACATAACGCATTCTAAAATCCAAACTGAACATTCCGGAATTGTAACATAACACATTCTAATATCTGAACTTATCATTCCGGAATGTTAACAAAACATTCTAAAATCAGAACTTAACATTCCGGAATGTTAACATAACACATTCTCAAATCCAAACTGAACATTCCGGAATTGTAACATAACACATTCTAATATCAGAACTTAACATTCCGGAATGTTAACATAACACATTCTAAAATCCAAACTGAACATTCTGGAATTGTAATTCCATAACACATTCTGAATTCTGAACTAAACATTCCAGAATGTTAACATAACACATTCTAAAATCCAAACTGAACATTCCGGAATTGTAATTCCGTAACACATTCTGAATTCCGAACTAAACATTCCGGAATGTTAACATAACACATTCTAAAATCCAAACTGAACATTCCGGAATTGTAACATAACACATTCTGAATTCTGAACTAAACATTCCGGAATGTTAACATAACGCATTCTAATATCCAAACTGAACATTCCGGAATTGTAACATAACACATTCTAATATCTGAACTTAACATTCCGGAATGTTAACAAAACATTCTAAAATCAGAACTTAACATTCCGGAATGTTAACATAACACATTCTCAAATCCAAACTGAACATTCCGGAATTGTAACATAACACATTCTAATATCAGAACTTAACATTCCGGAATGTTAACATAACACATTCTAAAATCCAAAACTGAACATTCTGGAATTGTAATTCCATAACACATTCTGAATTCCGAACTAAACATTCCAGAATGTTAACATAACACATTCTAAAATCCAAACTGAACATTCCGGAATTGTAACATAACACATTCTAAAAACTGAACTTAATATTCTGGAATTGTAATTCCGTAACACATTCTGAATTCCGAACTAAACATTCCGGAATGTTAACATAACGCATTCTAAAATCCAAACTGAACATTCCGGAATTGTAACATAAGACATTCTAAAATCTGAACTTAACATTCCGGAATTGTAACATAACACATTCTAAAATCAGAACTAAACATTCCGGAATGTTAACATAACACATTCTAAAATCAGAACTTAACATTCCAGAATTGTAATTCCGTAACACATTCTGAATTCCGAACTAAACATTCTGGAATGTTAACATAAGACATTCTAAAATCCACACTGAACATTCCGGAATTGTAACATAACACATTCTAAAATCCAAACTTAACATTCCGGAATGTTAACATAACACATTCTAAAATCCGAACTGAACATTCCGGAATTGTAATTCCTTAACACATTCTGAATTCCGAACTAAACATTCTGGAATGTTAACTTAACGCATTCTAAAATCCAAACTGAACATTCCGGAATTGTAATTCCGGAACACATTCTGAATTCCGAACTAAACATTCCGGACATGATAACATAAAACATTCTAAAATCAGAACTTAACATTCCGGAATTGTACTTCCGTAATACATTCTGAATTCCGAACTAATAACATAACACATTCTAAAATCCAAACTGAACATTCCGGAATGTTAACATAACGCATTCCGGAATTGTAATTCCGTAACACATTTTGAATTCCGAAATAAACATTCCGGAATGTTAACATAACGCATTCTAAAATCCAAACTGAACATTCCGGAATTGTAATTCCGTAACACATTCTGTATTCCGAACTAAACATTCCGGAATGTTAACATAACGCATTCTGAAATCCAAACTGAACATTCCGGAATTGTAACATAACACATTCTAATATCTGAACTTAACATTCCGGAATGTTAACATAACGCATTCTAAAATCCAAACTGAACATTCCGGAATTGTAACATAACACATTCTAATATCTGAACTTATCATTCCGGAATGTTAACAAAACATTCTAAAATCAGAACTTAACATTCCGGAATGTTAACATAACACATTCTCAAATCCAAACTGAACATTCCGGAATTGTAACATAACACATTCTAATATCAGAACTTAACATTCCGGAATGTTAACATAACACATTCTAAAATCCAAACTGAACATTCTGGAATTGTAATTCCATAACACATTCTGAATTCTGAACTAAACATTCCAGAATGTTAACATAACACATTCTAAAATCCAAACTGAACATTCCGGAATTGTAATTCCGTAACACATTCTGAATTCCGAACTAAACATTCCGGAATGTTAACATAACACATTCTAAAATCCAAACTGAACATTCCGGAATTGTAACATAACACATTCTGAATTCTGAACTAAACATTCCGGAATGTTAACATAACGCATTCTAATATCCAAACTGAACATTCCGGAATTGTAACATAACACATTCTAATATCTGAACTTAACATTCCGGAATGTTAACAAAACATTCTAAAATCAGAACTTAACATTCCGGAATGTTAACATAACACATTCTCAAATCCAAACTGAACATTCCGGAATTGTAACATAACACATTCTAATATCAAAACTTAACATTCCGGAATGTTAACATAACACATTCTAAAATCCAAAACTGAACATTCTGGAATTGTAATTCCATAACACATTCTGAATTCCGAACTAAACATTCCAGAATGTTAACATAACACATTCTAAAATCCAAACTGAACATTCCGGAATTGTAACATAACACATTCTAAAAACTGAACTTAATATTCTGGAATTGTAATTCCGTAACACATTCTGAATTCCGAACTAAACATTCCGGAATGTTAACATAACGCATTCTAAAATCCAAACTGAACATTCCGGAATTGTAACATAAGACATTCTAAAATCTGAACTTAACATTCCGGAATTGTAACATAACACATTCTAAAATCAGAACTAAACATTCCGGAATGTTAACATAACACATTCTAAAATCAGAACTTAACATTCCAGAATTGTAATTCCGTAACACATTCTGAATTCCGAACTAAACATTCTGGAATGTTAACATAAGACATTCTAAAATCCACACTGAACATTCCGGAATTGTAACATAACACATTCTAAAATCCAAACTTAACATTCCGGAATGTTAACATAACACATTCTAAAATCCGAACTGAACATTCCGGAATTTTAATTCCTTAACACATTCTGAATTCCGAACTAAACATTCTGGAATGTTAACTTAACGCATTCTAAAATCCAAACTGAACATTCCGGAATTGTAATTCCGGAACACATTCTGAATTCCGAACTAAACATTCCGGACATGATAACATAAAACATTCTAAAATCAGAACTTAACATTCCGGAATTGTACTTCCGTAATACATTCTGAATTCCGAACTAATAACATAACACATTCTAAAATCCAAACTGAACATTCCGGAATGTTAACATAACACATTCTATAATCCGAACTGAACATTCCGGAATTGTAATTCCTTAACACATTCTGAATTCCGAACTAAACATTCTGGAATGTTAACTTAACGCATTCTAAAATCCAAACTGAACATTCCGGAATTGTAATTCCGTAACACATTCTGAATTCCGAACTAAACATTCCAGAATGTTAACATAACACATTCTAAAATCCAAACTGAACATTCCGGAATTGTAATTCCGTAACACATTCTGAATTCCGAACTAAACATTCCGGAATGTTAACATAACACATTCTAAAATCCAAACTGAACATTCCGGAATTGTAACATAACACATTCTGAATTCTGAACTAAACATTCCGGAATGTTAACATAACGCATTCTAATATCCAAACTGAACATTCCGGAATTGTAACATAACACATTCTAATATCTGAACTTAACATTCCGGAATGTTAACAAAACATTCTAAAATCAGAACTTAACATTCCGGAATGTTAACATAACACATTCTCAAATCCAAACTGAACATTCCGGAATTGTAACATAACACATTCTAATATCAGAACTTAACATTCCGGAATGTTAA
The DNA here is from genome assembly GCF_043250625.1 of Sebastes fasciatus. NCBI lineage: Eukaryota > Metazoa > Chordata > Actinopteri > Perciformes > Sebastidae > Sebastes > Sebastes fasciatus. The sequence goes on along the minus strand of NC_133795.1, from coordinate 42,616,190 downwards.
CATAACACATTCTAAAATCCAAAACTGAACATTCTGGAATTGTAATTCCATAACACATTCTGAATTCCGAACTAAACATTCCAGAATGTTAACATAACACATTCTAAAATCCAAACTGAACATTCCGGAATTGTAACATAACACATTCTAAAAACTGAACTTAATATTCTGGAATTGTAATTCCGTAACACATTCTGAATTCCGAACTAAACATTCCGGAATGTTAACATAACGCATTCTAAAATCCAAACTGAACATTCCGGAATTGTAACATAAGACATTCTAAAATCTGAACTTAACATTCCGGAATTGTAACATAACACATTCTAAAATCAGAACTAAACATTCCGGAATGTTAACATAACACATTCTAAAATCAGAACTTAACATTCCAGAATTGTAATTCCGTAACACATTCTGAATTCCGAACTAAACATTCTGGAATGTTAACATAAGACATTCTAAAATCCACACTGAACATTCCGGAATTGTAACATAACACATTCTAAAATCCAAACTTAACATTCCGGAATGTTAACATAACACATTCTAAAATCCGAACTGAACATTCCGGAATTGTAATTCCTTAACACATTCTGAATTCCGAACTAAACATTCTGGAATGTTAACTTAACGCATTCTAAAATCCAAACTGAACATTCCGGAATTGTAATTCCGGAACACATTCTGAATTCCGAACTAAACATTCCGGACATGATAACATAAAACATTCTAAAATCAGAACTTAACATTCCGGAATTGTACTTCCGTAATACATTCTGAATTCCGAACTAATAACATAACACATTCTAAAATCCAAACTGAACATTCCGGAATGTTAACATAACGCATTCCGGAATTGTAATTCCGTAACACATTTTGAATTCCGAAATAAACATTCCGGAATGTTAACATAACGCATTCTAAAATCCAAACTGAACATTCCGGAATTGTAATTCCGTAACACATTCTGTATTCCGAACTAAACATTCCGGAATGTTAACATAACGCATTCTGAAATCCAAACTGAACATTCCGGAATTGTAACATAACACATTCTAATATCTGAACTTAACATTCCGGAATGTTAACATAACGCATTCTAAAATCCAAACTGAACATTCCGGAATTGTAACATAACACATTCTAATATCTGAACTTATCATTCCGGAATGTTAACAAAACATTCTAAAATCAGAACTTAACATTCCGGAATGTTAACATAACACATTCTCAAATCCAAACTGAACATTCCGGAATTGTAACATAACACATTCTAATATCAGAACTTAACATTCCGGAATGTTAACATAACACATTCTAAAATCCAAACTGAACATTCTGGAATTGTAATTCCATAACACATTCTGAATTCCGAACTAAACATTCCAGAATGTTAACATAACACATTCTAAAATCCAAACTGAACATTCCGGAATTGTAATTCCGTAACACATTCTGAATTCCGAACTAAACATTCCGGAATGTTAACATAACACATTCTAAAATCCAAACTGAACATTCCGGAATTGTAACATAACACATTCTGAATTCTGAACTAAACATTCCGGAATGTTAACATAACGCATTCTAATATCCAAACTGAACATTCCGGAATTGTAACATAACACATTCTAATATCTGAACTTAACATTCCGGAATGTTAACAAAACATTCTAAAATCAGAACTTAACATTCCGGAATGTTAACATAACACATTCTCAAATCCAAACTGAACATTCCGGAATTGTAACATAACACATTCTAATATCAAAACTTAACATTCCGGAATGTTAACATAACACATTCTAAAATCCAAAACTGAACATTCTGGAATTGTAATTCCATAACACATTCTGAATTCCGAACTAAACATTCCAGAATGTTAACATAACACATTCTAAAATCCAAACTGAACATTCCGGAATTGTAACATAACACATTCTAAAAACTGAACTTAATATTCTGGAATTGTAATTCCGTAACACATTCTGAATTCCGAACTAAACATTCCGGAATGTTAACATAACGCATTCTAAAATCCAAACTGAACATTCCGGAATTGTAACATAAGACATTCTAAAATCTGAACTTAACATTCCGGAATTGTAACATAACACATTCTAAAATCAGAACTAAACATTCCGGAATGTTAACATAACACATTCTAAAATCAGAACTTAACATTCCAGAATTGTAATTCCGTAACACATTCTGAATTCCGAACTAAACATTCTGGAATGTTAACATAAGACATTCTAAAATCCACACTGAACATTCCGGAATTGTAACATAACACATTCTAAAATCCAAACTTAACATTCCGGAATGTTAACATAACACATTCTAAAATCCGAACTGAACATTCCGGAATTGTAATTCCTTAACACATTCTGAATTCCGAACTAAACATTCTGGAATGTTAACTTAACGCATTCTAAAATCCAAACTGAACATTCCGGAATTGTAATTCCGGAACACATTCTGAATTCCGAACTAAACATTCCGGACATGATAACATAAAACATTCTAAAATCAGAACTTAACATTCCGGAATTGTACTTCCGTAATACATTCTGAATTCCGAACTAATAACATAACACATTCTAAAATCCAAACTTAACATTCCGGAATGTTAACATAACACATTCTAAAATCCGAACTGAACATTCCGGAATTGTAATTCCTTAACACATTCTGAATTCCGAACTAAACATTCTGGAATGTTAACTTAACGCATTCTAAAATCCAAACTGAACATTCCGGAATTGTAATTCCGTAACACATTCTGAATTCCGAACTAAACATTCCAGAATGTTAACATAACACATTCTAAAATCCAAACTGAACATTCCGGAATTGTAATTCCGTAACACATTCTGAATTCCGAACTAAACATTCCGGAATGTTAACATAACACATTCTAAAATCCAAACTGAACATTCCGGAATTGTAACATAACACATTCTGAATTCTGAACTAAACATTCCGGAATGTTAACATAACGCATTCTAATATCCAAACTGAACATTCCGGAATTGTAACATAACACATTCTAATATCTGAACTTAACATTCCGGAATGTTAACAAAACATTCTAAAATCAGAACTTAACATTCCGGAATGTTAACATAACACATTCTCAAATCCAAACTGAACATTCCGGAATTGTAACATAACACATTCTAATATCAAAACTTAACATTCCGGAATGTTAACATAACACATTCTAAAATCCAAAACTGAACATTCTGGAATTGTAATTCCATAACACATTCTGAATTCCGAACTAAACATTCCAGAATGTTAACATAACACATTCTAAAATCCAAACTGAACATTCCGGAATTGTAACATAACACATTCTAAAAACTGAACTTAATATTCTGGAATTGTAATTCCGTAACACATTCTGAATTCCGAACTAAACATTCCGGAATGTTAACATAACGCATTCTAAAATCCAAACTGAACATTCCGGAATTGTAACATAAGACATTCTAAAATCTGAACTTAACATTCCGGAATTGTAACATAACACATTCTAAAATCAGAACTAAACATTCCGGAATGTTAACATAACACATTCTAAAATCAGAACTTAACATTCCAGAATTGTAATTCCGTAACACATTCTGAATTCCGAACTAAACATTCTGGAATGTTAACATAAGACATTCTAAAATCCACACTGAACATTCCGGAATTGTAACATAACACATTCTAAAATCCAAACTTAACATTCCGGAATGTTAACATAACACATTCTAAAATCCGAACTGAACATTCCGGAATTGTAATTCCTTAACACATTCTGAATTCCGAACTAAACATTCTGGAATGTTAACTTAACGCATTCTAAAATCCAAACTGAACATTCCGGAATTGTAATTCCGGAACACATTCTGAATTCCGAACTAAACATTCCGGACATGATAACATAAAACATTCTAAAATCAGAACTTAACATTCCGGAATTGTACTTCCGTAATACATTCTGAATTCCGAACTAATAACATAACACATTCTAAAATCCAAACTTAACATTCCGGAATGTTAACATAACACATTCTAAAATCCGAACTGAACATTCCGGAATTGTAATTCCTTAACACATTCTGAATTGCGAACTAAACATTCTGGAATGTTAACTTAACGCATTCTAAAATCCAAACTGAACATTATGGAATTGTAATTCCGTAACACATTCTGTATTCCGAACTAAACATTCCGGAATGTTAACATAACGCATTCTAAAATCCAAACTGAACATTCCGGAATTGTAACATAACACATTCTAATATCTGAACTTAACATTCCGGAATGTTAACATAACGCATTCTAAAATCCAAACTGAACATTCCGGAATTGTAACATAACACATTCTAATATCTGAACTTAACATTCCGGAATTGTAACATAACACATTCTAAAATCAGAACTAAACATTCCGGAATGTTAACATAACACATTCTAAAATCAGAACTTAACATTCCAGAATTGTAATTCCGTAACACATTCTGAATTCCGAACTAAACATTCCGGAATGTTAACATAACACATTCTAAAAACTGAACTTAATATTCTGGAATTGTAATTCCGTAACACATTCTGAATTCCGAACTAAACATTCCGGAATGTTAACATAACGCATTCTAAAATCCAAACTGAACATTCCGGAATTGTAACATAAGACATTCTAAAATCTGAACTTAACATTCCGGAATTGTAACATAACACATTCTAAAATCAGAACTAAACATTCCGGAATGTTAACATAACACATTCTAAAATCAGAACTTAACATTCCAGAATTGTAATTCCGTAACACATTCTGAATTCCGAACTAAACATTCTGGAATGTTAACATAAGACATTCTAAAATCCACACTGAACATTCCGGAATTGTAACATAACACATTCTAAAATCCAAACTTAACATTCCGGAATGTTAACATAACACATTCTAAAATCCGAACTGAACATTCCGGAATTGTAATTCCTTAACACATTCTGAATTCCGAACTAAACATTCTGGAATGTTAACTTAACGCATTCTAAAATCCAAACTGAACATTCCGGAATTGTAATTCCGGAACACATTCTGAATTCCGAACTAAACATTCCGGACATGATAACATAAAACATTCTAAAATCAGAACTTAACATTCCGGAATTGTACTTCCGTAATACATTCTGAATTCCGAACTAATAACATAACACATTCTAAAATCCAAACTGAACATTCCGGAATGTTAACATAACGCATTCCGGAATTGTAATTCCGTAACACATTTTGAATTCCGAAATAAACATTCCGGAATGTTAACATAACGCATTCTAAAATCCAAACTGAACATTCCGGAATTGTAATTCCGTAACACATTCTGTATTCCGAACTAAACATTCCGGAATGTTAACATAACGCATTCTAAAATCCAAACTGAACATTCCGGAATTGTAACATAACACATTCTAATATCTGAACTTAACATTCCGGAATGTTAACATAACGCATTCTAAAATCCAAACTGAACATTCCGGAATTGTAACATAACACATTCTAATATCTGAACTTAACATTCCGGAATTGTAACATAACACATTCTAAAATCAGAACTAAACATTCCGGAATGTTAACATAACACATTCTAAAATCAGAACTTAACATTCCAGAATTGTAATTCCGTAACACATTCTGAATTCCGAACTAAACATTCCGGAATGTTAACATAACGCATTCTAAAATCCAAACTGAACATTCCGGAATTGTAACATAACACATTCTAATATCTGAACTTAACATTCCGGAATGTTAACATAACGCATTCTAAAATCCAAACTGAACATTCCGGAATTGTAACATAACACATTCTAATATCTGAACTTATCATTCCGGAATGTTAACAAAACATTCTAAAATCAGAACTTAACATTCCGGAATGTTAACATAACACATTCTCAAATCCAAACTGAACATTCCAGAATTGTAACATAACACATTCTAATATCAGAACTTAACATTCCGGAATGTTAACATAACACATTCTAAAATCCAAACTGAACATTCTGGAATTGTAATTCCATAACACATTCTGAATTCCGAACTAAACATTCCAGAATGTTAACATAACACATTCTAAAATCCAAACTGAACATTCCGGAATTGTAATTCCGTAACACATTCTGAATTCCGAACTAAACATTCCGGAATGTTAACATAACACATTCTAAAATCCAAACTGAACATTCCGGAATTGTAACATAACACATTCTAAAAACTGAACTTAATATTCTGGAATTGTAATTCCGTAACACATTCTGAATTCCGAACTAAACATTCCGGAATGTTAACATAACACATTCTAAAATCCAAACTGAACATTCCGGAATTGTAAAATAACACATTCTGAATTCTGAACTAAACATTCCGGAATGTTAACATAACGCATTCTAATATCCAAACTGAACATTCCGGAATTGTAACATAACACATTCTAATATCTGAACTTAACATTCCGGAATGTTAACAAAACATTCTAAAATCAGAACTTAACATTCCGGAATGTTAACATAACACATTCTCAAATCCAAACTGAACATTCCGGAATTGTAACATAACACATTCTAAAAACTGAACTTAATATTCTGGAATTGTAATTCCGTAACACATTCTGAATTCCGAACTAAACATTCCGGAATGTTAACATAACGCATTCTAAAATCCAAACTGAACATTCCGGAATTGTAACATAAGACATTCTAAAATCTGAACTTAACATTCCGGAATTGTAACATAACACATTCTAAAATCAGAACTAAACATTCCGGAATGTTAACATAACACATTCTAAAATCAGAACTTAACATTCCAGAATTGTAATTCCGTAACACATTCTGAATTCCGAACTAAACATTCTGGAATGTTAACATAAGACATTCTAAAATCCACACTGAACATTCCGGAATTGTAACATAACACATTCTAAAATCCAAACTTAACATTCCGGAATGTTAACATAACACATTCTAAAATCCGAACTGAACATTCCGGAATTGTAATTCCTTAACACATTCTGAATTCCGAACTAAACATTCTGGAATGTTAACTTAACGCATTCTAAAATCCAAACTGAACATTCCGGAATTGTAATTCCGGAACACATTCTGAATTCCGAACTAAACATTCCGGACATGATAACATAAAACATTCTAAAATCAGAACTTAACATTCCGGAATTGTACTTCCGTAATACATTCTGAATTCCGAACTAATAACATAACACATTCTAAAATCCAAACTGAACATTCCGGAATGTTAACATAACGCATTCCGGAATTGTAATTCCGTAACACATTTTGAATTCCGAAATAAACATTCCGGAATGTTAACATAACGCATTCTAAAATCCAAACTGAACATTCCGGAATTGTAATTCCGTAACACATTCTGTATTCCGAACTAAACATTCCGGAATGTTAACATAACGCATTCTGAAATCCAAACTGAACATTCCGGAATTGTAACATAACACATTCTAATATCTGAACTTAACATTCCGGAATGTTAACATAACGCATTCTAAAATCCAAACTGAACATTCCGGAATTGTAACATAACACATTCTAATATCTGAACTTATCATTCCGGAATGTTAACAAAACATTCTAAAATCAGAACTTAACATTCCGGAATGTTAACATAACACATTCTCAAATCCAAACTGAACATTCCGGAATTGTAACATAACACATTCTAATATCAGAACTTAACATTCCGGAATGTTAACATAACACATTCTAAAATCCAAACTGAACATTCTGGAATTGTAATTCCATAACACATTCTGAATTCTGAACTAAACATTCCAGAATGTTAACATAACACATTCTAAAATCCAAACTGAACATTCCGGAATTGTAATTCCGTAACACATTCTGAATTCCGAACTAAACATTCCGGAATGTTAACATAACACATTCTAAAATCCAAACTGAACATTCCGGAATTGTAACATAACACATTCTGAATTCTGAACTAAACATTCCGGAATGTTAACATAACGCATTCTAATATCCAAACTGAACATTCCGGAATTGTAACATAACACATTCTAATATCTGAACTTAACATTCCGGAATGTTAACAAAACATTCTAAAATCAGAACTTAACATTCCGGAATGTTAACATAACACATTCTCAAATCCAAACTGAACATTCCGGAATTGTAACATAACACATTCTAATATCAAAACTTAACATTCCGGAATGTTAACATAACACATTCTAAAATCCAAAACTGAACATTCTGGAATTGTAATTCCATAACACATTCTGAATTCCGAACTAAACATTCCAGAATGTTAACATAACACATTCTAAAATCCAAACTGAACATTCCGGAATTGTAACATAACACATTCTAAAAACTGAACTTAATATTCTGGAATTGTAATTCCGTAACACATTCTGAATTCCGAACTAAACATTCCGGAATGTTAACATAACGCATTCTAAAATCCAAACTGAACATTCCGGAATTGTAACATAAGACATTCTAAAATCTGAACTTAACATTCCGGAATTGTAACATAACACATTCTAAAATCAGAACTAAACATTCCGGAATGTTAACATAACACATTCTAAAATCAGAACTTAACATTCCAGAATTGTAATTCCGTAACACATTCTGAATTCCGAACTAAACATTCTGGAATGTTAACATAAGACATTCTAAAATCCACACTGAACATTCCGGAATTGTAACATAACACATTCTAAAATCCAAACTTAACATTCCGGAATGTTAACATAACACATTCTAAAATCCGAACTGAACATTCCGGAATTTTAATTCCTTAACACATTCTGAATTCCGAACTAAACATTCTGGAATGTTAACTTAACGCATTCTAAAATCCAAACTGAACATTCCGGAATTGTAATTCCGGAACACATTCTGAATTCCGAACTAAACATTCCGGACATGATAACATAAAACATTCTAAAATCAGAACTTAACATTCCGGAATTGTACTTCCGTAATACATTCTGAATTCCGAACTAATAACATAACACATTCTAAAATCCAAACTGAACATTCCGGAATGTTAACATAACACATTCTATAATCCGAACTGAACATTCCGGAATTGTAATTCCTTAACACATTCTGAATTCCGAACTAAACATTCTGGAATGTTAACTTAACGCATTCTAAAATCCAAACTGAACATTCCGGAATTGTAATTCCGTAACACATTCTGAATTCCGAACTAAACATTCCAGAATGTTAACATAACACATTCTAAAATCCAAACTTAACATTCCGGAATGTTAACATAACACATTCTAAAATCCGAACTGAACATTCCGGAATTGTAATTCCTTAACACATTCTGAATTCCGAACTAAACATTCTGGAATGTTAACTTAACGCATTCTAAAATCCAAACTGAACATTCCGGAATTGTAATTCCGGAACACATTCTGAATTCCGAACTAAACATTCCGGACATGATAACATAAAACATTCTAAAATCAGAACTTAACATTCCGGAATTGTACTTCCGTAATACATTCTGAATTCCGAACTAATAACATAACACATTCTAAAATCCAAACTTAACATTCCGGAATGTTAACATAACACATTCTAAAATCCGAACTGAACATTCCGGAATTGTAATTCCTTAACACATTCTGAATTGCGAACTAAACATTCTGGAATGTTAACTTAACGCATTCTAAAATCCAAACTGAACATTATGGAATTGTAATTCCGTAACACATTCTGTATTCCGAACTAAACATTCCGGAATGTTAACATAACGCATTCTAAAATCCAAACTGAACATTCCGGAATTGTAACATAACACATTCTAATATCTGAACTTAACATTCCGGAATGTTAACATAACGCATTCTAAAATCCAAACTGAACATTCCGGAATTGTAACATAACACATTCTAATATCTGAACTTAACATTCCGGAATTGTAACATAACACATTCTAAAATCAGAACTAAACATTCCGGAATGTTAACATAACACATTCTAAAATCAGAACTTAACATTCCAGAATTGTAATTCCGTAACACATTCTGAATTCCGAACTAAACATTCCGGAATGTTAACATAACACATTCTAAAAACTGAACTTAATATTCTGGAATTGTAATTCCGTAACACATTCTGAATTCCGAACTAAACATTCCGGAATGTTAACATAACGCATTCTAAAATCCAAACTGAACATTCCGGAATTGTAACATAAGACATTCTAAAATCTGAACTTAACATTCCGGAATTGTAACATAACACATTCTAAAATCAGAACTAAACATTCCGGAATGTTAACATAACACATTCTAAAATCAGAACTTAACATTCCAGAATTGTAATTCCGTAACACATTCTGAATTCCGAACTAAACATTCTGGAATGTTAACATAAGACATTCTAAAATCCACACTGAACATTCCGGAATTGTAACATAACACATTCTAAAATCCAAACTTAACATTCCGGAATGTTAACATAACACATTCTAAAATCCGAACTGAACATTCCGGAATTGTAATTCCGTAACACATTCTGAATTCCGAACTAAACATTCCGGAATGTTAACATAACGCATTCTAATATCCAAACTGAACATTCCGGAATTGTAACATAACACATTCTAATATCTGAACTTAACATTCCGGAATGTTAACAAAACATTCTAAAATCAGAACTTAACATTCCGGAATGTTAACATAACACATTCTCAAATCCAAACTGAACATTCCGGAATTGTAACATAACACATTCTAATATCAAAACTTAACATTCCGGAATGTTAACATAACACATTCTAAAATCCAAAACTGAACATTCTGGAATTGTAATTCCATAACACATTCTGAATTCCGAACTAAACATTCCAGAATGTTAACATAACACATTCTAAAATCCAAACTGAACATTCCGGAATTGTAACATAACACATTCTAAAAACTGAACTTAATATTCTGGAATTGTAATTCCGTAACACATTCTGAATTCCGAACTAAACATTCCGGAATGTTAACATAACGCATTCTAAAATCCAAACTGAACATTCCGGAATTGTAACATAAGACATTCTAAAATCTGAACTTAACATTCCGGAATTGTAACATAACACATTCTAAAATCAGAACTAAACATTCCGGAATGTTAACATAACACATTCTAAAATCAGAACTTAACATTCCAGAATTGTAATTCCGTAACACATTCTGAATTCCGAACTAAACATTCTGGAATGTTAACATAAGACATTCTAAAATCCACACTGAACATTCCGGAATTGTAACATAACACATTCTAAAATCCAAACTTAACATTCCGGAATGTTAACATAACACATTCTAAAATCCGAACTGAACATTCCGGAATTTTAATTCCTTAACACATTCTGAATTCCGAACTAAACATTCTGGAATGTTAACTTAACGCATTCTAAAATCCAAACTGAACATTCCGGAATTGTAATTCCGGAACACATTCTGAATTCCGAACTAAACATTCCGGACATGATAACATAAAACATTCTAAAATCAGAACTTAACATTCCGGAATTGTACTTCCGTAATACATTCTGAATTCCGAACTAATAACATAACACATTCTAAAATCCAAACTGAACATTCCGGAATGTTAACATAACACATTCTATAATCCGAACTGAACATTCCGGAATTGTAATTCCTTAACACATTCTGAATTCCGAACTAAACATTCTGGAATGTTAACTTAACGCATTCTAAAATCCAAACTGAACATTCCGGAATTGTAATTCCGTAACACATTCTGAATTCCGAACTAAACATTCCAGAATGTTAACATAACACATTCTAAAATCCAAACTTAACATTCCGGAATGTTAACATAACACATTCTAAAATCCGAACTGAACATTCCGGAATTGTAATTCCTTAACACATTCTGAATTCCGAACTAAACATTCTGGAATGTTAACTTAACGCATTCTAAAATCCAAACTGAACATTCCGGAATTGTAATTCCGGAACACATTCTGAATTCCGAACTAAACATTCCGGACATGATAACATAAAACATTCTAAAATCAGAACTTAACATTCCGGAATTGTACTTCCGTAATACATTCTGAATTCCGAACTAATAACATAACACATTCTAAAATCCAAACTTAACATTCCGGAATGTTAACATAACACATTCTAAAATCCGAACTGAACATTCCGGAATTGTAATTCCTTAACACATTCTGAATTGCGAACTAAACATTCTGGAATGTTAACTTAACGCATTCTAAAATCCAAACTGAACATTATGGAATTGTAATTCCGTAACACATTCTGTATTCCGAACTAAACATTCCGGAATGTTAACATAACGCATTCTAAAATCCAAACTGAACATTCCGGAATTGTAACATAACACATTCTAATATCTGAACTTAACATTCCGGAATGTTAACATAACGCATTCTAAAATCCAAACTGAACATTCCGGAATTGTAACATAACACATTCTAATATCTGAACTTAACATTCCGGAATTGTAACATAACACATTCTAAAATCAGAACTAAACATTCCGGAATGTTAACATAACACATTCTAAAATCAGAACTTAACATTCCAGAATTGTAATTCCGTAACACATTCTGAATTCCGAACTAAACATTCCGGAATGTTAACATAACACATTCTAAAAACTGAACTTAATATTCTGGAATTGTAATTCCGTAACACATTCTGAATTCCGAACTAAACATTCCGGAATGTTAACATAACGCATTCTAAAATCCAAACTGAACATTCCGGAATTGTAACATAAGACATTCTAAAATCTGAACTTAACATTCCGGAATTGTAACATAACACATTCTAAAATCAGAACTAAACATTCCGGAATGTTAACATAACACATTCTAAAATCAGAACTTAACATTCCAGAATTGTAATTCCGTAACACATTCTGAATTCCGAACTAAACATTCTGGAATGTTAACATAAGACATTCTAAAATCCACACTGAACATTCCGGAATTGTAACATAACACATTCTAAAATCCAAACTTAACATTCCGGAATGTTAACATAACACATTCTAAAATCCGAACTGAACATTCCGGAATTGTAATTCCGTAACACATTCTGAATTCCGAACTAAACATTCCGGAATGTTAACATAACGCATTCTAAAATCCAAACTGAACATTCCGGAATTGTAACATAAGACATTCTAAAATCTGAACTTAACATTCCGGAATTGTAACATAACACATTCTAAAATCAGAACTAAACATTCCGGAATGTTAACATAACACATTCTAAAATCAGAACTTAACATTCCAGAATTGTAATTCCGTAACACATTCTGAATTCCGAACTAAACATTCTGGAATGTTAACATAAGACATTCTAAAATCCACACTGAACATTCCGGAATTGTAACATAACACATTCTAAAATCCGAACTGAACATTCCGGAATTGTAATTCCTTAACACATTCTGAATTCCGAACTAAACATTCTGGAATGTTAACATTAGACATTCTAAAATCCACACTGAACATTCCGGAATTGTAACATAACACATTCTAAAATCCAAACTTAACATTCCGGAATGTTAACATAACACATTCTAAAATCCGAACTGAACATTCCGGAATTGTAATTCCTTAACACATTCTGAATTCCGAACTAAACATTCTGGAATGTTAACTTAACGCATTCTAAAATCCAAACTGAACATTCCGGAATTGTAATTCCGGAACACATTCTGAATTCCGAACTAAACATTCCGGACATGATAACATAAAACATTCTAAAATCAGAACTTAACATTCCGGAATTGTACTTCCGTAATACATTCTGAATTCCGAACTAATAACATAACACATTCTAAAATCCAAACTGAACATTCCGGAATGTTAACATAACGCATTCCGGAATTGTAATTCCGTAACACATTTTGAATTCCGAAATAAACATTCCGGAATGTTAACATAACGCATTCTAAAATCCAAACTGAACATTCCGGAATTGTAATTCCGTAACACATTCTGTATTCCGAACTAAACATTCCGGAATGTTAACATAACGCATTCTAAAATCCAAACTGAACATTCCGGAATTGTAACATAACACATTCTAATATCTGAACTTAACATTCCGGAATGTTAACATAACGCATTCTAAAATCCAAACTGAACATTCCGGAATTGTAACATAACACATTCTAATATCTGAACTTAACATTCCGGAATTGTAACATAACACATTCTAAAATCAGAACTAAACATTCCGGAATGTTAACATAACACATTCTAAAATCAGAACTTAACATTCCAGAATTGTAATTCCGTAACACATTCTGAATTCCGAACTAAACATTCCGGAATGTTAACATAACACATTCTAAAAACTGAACTTAATATTCTGGAATTGTAATTCCGTAACACATTCTGAATTCCGAACTAAACATTCCGGAATGTTAACATAACGCATTCTAAAATCCAAACTGAACATTCCGGAATTGTAACATAAGACATTCTAAAATCTGAACTTAACATTCCGGAATTGTAACATAACACATTCTAAAATCAGAACTAAACATTCCGGAATGTTAACATAACACATTCTAAAATCAGAACTTAACATTCCAGAATTGTAATTCCGTAACACATTCTGAATTCCGAACTAAACATTCTGGAATGTTAACATAAGACATTCTAAAATCCACACTGAACATTCCGGAATAGTAACATAACACATTCTAAAATCCAAACTTAACATTCCGGAATGTTAACATAACACATTCTAAAATCCGAACTGAACATTCCGGAATCGTAATTCCTTAACACATTCTGAATTCCGAACTAAACATTCTGGAATGTTAACTTAACGCATTCTAAAATCCAAACTGAACATTCCGGAATTGTAACATAACACATTCTAAAATCAGAACTAAACATTCCGGAATGTTAACATAACACATTCTAAAATCAGAACTTAACATTCCAGAATTGTAATTCCGTAACACATTCTGAATTCCGAACTAAACATTCCGGAATGTTAACATAACACATTCTAAAAACTGAACTTAATATTCTGGAATTGTAATTCCGTAACACATTCTGAATTCCGAACTAAACATTCCGGAATGTTAACATAACACATTCTAAAAACTGAACTTAATATTCTGGAATTGTAATTCCGTAACACATTCTGAATTCCGAACTAAACATTCCGGAATGTTAACATAACGCATTCTAAAATCCAAACTGAACATTCCGGAATTGTAACATAAGACATTCTAAAATCTGAACTCAACATTCCGGAATTGTAACATAACACATTCTAAAATCAGAACTAAACATTCCGGAATGTTAACATAACACATTCTAAAATCAGAACTTAACATTCCAGAATTGTAATTCCGTAACACATTCTGAATTCCGAACTAAACATTCTGGAATGTTAACATAAGACATTCTAAAATCCACACTGAACATTCCGGAATTGTAACATAACACATTCTAAAATCCAAACTTAACATTCCGGAATGTTAACATAACACATTCTAAAATCCGAACTGAACATTCCGGAATTGTAATTCCTTAACACATTCTGAATTCCGAACTAAACATTCTGGAATGTTAACTTAACGCATTCTAAAATCCAAACTGAACATTCCGGAATTGTAATTCCGGAACACATTCTGAATTCCGAACTAAACATTCCGGACATGATAACATAAAACATTCTAAAATCAGAACTTAACATTCCGGAATTGTACTTCCGTAATACATTCTGAATTCCGAACTAATAACATAACACATTCTAAAATCCAAACTGAACATTCCGGAATGTTAACATAACACATTCTATAATCCGAACTGAACATTCCGGAATTGTAATTCCTTAACACATTCTGAATTCCGAACTAAACATTCTGGAATGTTAACTTAACGCATTCTAAAATCCAAACTGAACATTCCGGAATTGTAATTCCGTAACACATTCTGAATTCCGAACTAAACATTCCAGAATGTTAACATAACACATTCTAAAATCCAAACTTAACATTCCGGAATGTTAACATAACACATTCTAAAATCCGAACTGAACATTCCGGAATTGTAATTCCTTAACACATTCTGAATTCCGAACTAAACATTCTGGAATGTTAACTTAACGCATTCTAAAATCCAAACTGAACATTCCGGAATTGTAATTCCGGAACACATTCTGAATTCCGAACTAAACATTCCGGACATGATAACATAAAACATTCTAAAATCAGAACTTAACATTCCGGAATTGTACTTCCGTAATACATTCTGAATTCCGAACTAATAACATAACACATTCTAAAATCCAAACTTAACATTCCGGAATGTTAACATAACACATTCTAAAATCCGAACTGAACATTCCGGAATTGTAATTCCTTAACACATTCTGAATTGCGAACTAAACATTCTGGAATGTTAACTTAACGCATTCTAAAATCCAAACTGAACATTATGGAATTGTAATTCCGTAACACATTCTGTATTCCGAACTAAACATTCCGGAATGTTAACATAACGCATTCTAAAATCCAAACTGAACATTCCGGAATTGTAACATAACACATTCTAATATCTGAACTTAACATTCCGGAATGTTAACATAACGCATTCTAAAATCCAAACTGAACATTCCGGAATTGTAACATAACACATTCTAATATCTGAACTTAACATTCCGGAATTGTAACATAACACATTCTAAAATCAGAACTAAACATTCCGGAATGTTAACATAACACATTCTAAAATCAGAACTTAACATTCCAGAATTGTAATTCCGTAACACATTCTGAATTCCGAACTAAACATTCCGGAATGTTAACATAACACATTCTAAAAACTGAACTTAATATTCTGGAATTGTAATTCCGTAACACATTCTGAATTCCGAACTAAACATTCCGGAATGTTAACATAACGCATTCTAAAATCCAAACTGAACATTCCGGAATTGTAACATAAGACATTCTAAAATCTGAACTTAACATTCCGGAATTGTAACATAACACATTCTAAAATCAGAACTAAACATTCCGGAATGTTAACATAACACATTCTAAAATCAGAACTTAACATTCCAGAATTGTAATTCCGTAACACATTCTGAATTCCGAACTAAACATTCTGGAATGTTAACATAAGACATTCTAAAATCCACACTGAACATTCCGGAATTGTAACATAACACATTCTAAAATCCAAACTTAACATTCCGGAATGTTAACATAACACATTCTAAAATCCGAACTGAACATTCCGGAATTGTAATTCCGTAACACATTCTGAATTCCGAACTAAACATTCCGGAATGTTAACATAACGCATTCTAAAATCCAAACTGAACATTCCGGAATTGTAACATAAGACATTCTAAAATCTGAACTTAACATTCCGGAATTGTAACATAACACATTCTAAAATCAGAACTAAACATTCCGGAATGTTAACATAACACATTCTAAAATCAGAACTTAACATTCCAGAATTGTAATTCCGTAACACATTCTGAATTCCGAACTAAACATTCTGGAATGTTAACATAAGACATTCTAAAATCCACACTGAACATTCCGGAATTGTAACATAACACATTCTAAAATCCGAACTGAACATTCCGGAATTGTAATTCCTTAACACATTCTGAATTCCGAACTAAACATTCTGGAATGTTAACATTAGACATTCTAAAATCCACACTGAACATTCCGGAATTGTAACATAACACATTCTAAAATCCAAACTTAACATTCCGGAATGTTAACATAACACATTCTAAAATCCGAACTGAACATTCCGGAATTGTAATTCCTTAACACATTCTGAATTCCGAACTAAACATTCTGGAATGTTAACTTAACGCATTCTAAAATCCAAACTGAACATTCCGGAATTGTAATTCCGGAACACATTCTGAATTCCGAACTAAACATTCCGGACATGATAACATAAAACATTCTAAAATCAGAACTTAACATTCCGGAATTGTACTTCCGTAATACATTCTGAATTCCGAACTAATAACATAACACATTCTAAAATCCAAACTGAACATTCCGGAATGTTAACATAACGCATTCCGGAATTGTAATTCCGTAACACATTTTGAATTCCGAAATAAACATTCCGGAATGTTAACATAACGCATTCTAAAATCCAAACTGAACATTCCGGAATTGTAATTCCGTAACACATTCTGTATTCCGAACTAAACATTCCGGAATGTTAACATAACGCATTCTAAAATCCAAACTGAACATTCCGGAATTGTAACATAACACATTCTAATATCTGAACTTAACATTCCGGAATGTTAACATAACGCATTCTAAAATCCAAACTGAACATTCCGGAATTGTAACATAACACATTCTAATATCTGAACTTAACATTCCGGAATTGTAACATAACACATTCTAAAATCAGAACTAAACATTCCGGAATGTTAACATAACACATTCTAAAATCAGAACTTAACATTCCAGAATTGTAATTCCGTAACACATTCTGAATTCCGAACTAAACATTCCGGAATGTTAACATAACACATTCTAAAAACTGAACTTAATATTCTGGAATTGTAATTCCGTAACACATTCTGAATTCCGAACTAAACATTCCGGAATGTTAACATAACGCATTCTAAAATCCAAACTGAACATTCCGGAATTGTAACATAAGACATTCTAAAATCTGAACTTAACATTCCGGAATTGTAACATAACACATTCTAAAATCAGAACTAAACATTCCGGAATGTTAACATAACACATTCTAAAATCAGAACTTAACATTCCAGAATTGTAATTCCGTAACACATTCTGAATTCCGAACTAAACATTCTGGAATGTTAACATAAGACATTCTAAAATCCACACTGAACATTCCGGAATAGTAACATAACACATTCTAAAATCCAAACTTAACATTCCGGAATGTTAACATAACACATTCTAAAATCCGAACTGAACATTCCGGAATCGTAATTCCTTAACACATTCTGAATTCCGAACTAAACATTCTGGAATGTTAACTTAACGCATTCTAAAATCCAAACTGAACATTCCGGAATTGTAACATAACACATTCTAAAATCAGAACTAAACATTCCGGAATGTTAACATAACACATTCTAAAATCAGAACTTAACATTCCAGAATTGTAATTCCGTAACACATTCTGAATTCCGAACTAAACATTCCGGAATGTTAACATAACACATTCTAAAAACTGAACTTAATATTCTGGAATTGTAATTCCGTAACACATTCTGAATTCCGAACTAAACATTCCGGAATGTTAACATAACACATTCTAAAAACTGAACTTAATATTCTGGAATTGTAATTCCGTAACACATTCTGAATTCCGAACTAAACATTCCGGAATGTTAACATAACGCATTCTAAAATCCAAACTGAACATTCCGGAATTGTAACATAAGACATTCTAAAATCTGAACTCAACATTCCGGAATTGTAACATAACACATTCTAAAATCAGAACTAAACATTCCGGAATGTTAACATAACACATTCTAAAATCAGAACTTAACATTCCAGAATTGTAATTCCGTAACACATTCTGAATTCCGAACTAAACATTCTGGAATGTTAACATAAGACATTCTAAAATCCACACTGAACATTCCGGAATAGTAACATAACACATTCTAAAATCCAAACTTAACATTCCGGAATGTTAACATAACACATTCTAAAATCCGAACTGAACATTCCGGAATTGTAATTCCTTAACACATTCTGAATTCCGAACTAAACATTCTGGAATGTTAACTTAACGCATTCTAAAATCCAAACTGAACATTCCGGAATTGTAACATAACACATTCTAAAAACTGAACTTAATATTCTGGAATTGTAATTGCGTAACACATTCTGAATTCCGAACTAAACATTCCGGAATGTTAACATAACGCATTCTAAAATCCAAACTGAACATTCCGGAATTGTAACATAAGACATTCTAAAATCTGAACTTAACATTCCGGAATTGTAACATAACACATTCTAAAATCAGAACTAAACATTCCGGAATGTTAACATAACACATTCTAAAATCAGAACTTAACATTCCAGAATTGTAATTCCGTAACACATTCTGAATTCCGAACTAAACATTCTGGAATGTTAACATAAGACATTCTAAAATCCACACTGAACATTCCGGAATTGTAACATAACACATTCTAAAATCCGAACTGGACATTCCGGAATTGTAATTCCTTAACACATTCTGAATTCCGAACTAAACATTCTGGAATGTTAACTTAACGCATTCTAAAATCCAAACTGAACATTCCGGAATTGTAATTCCGGAACACATTCTGAATTCCGAACTAAACATTCCGGACATGATAACATAAAACATTCTAAAATCAGAACTTAACATTCCGGAATTGTACTTCCGTAATACATTCTGAATTCCGAACTAATAACATAACACATTCTAAAATCCAAACTGAACATTCCGGAATGTTAACATAACGCATTCCGGAATTGTAATTCCGTAACACATTTTGAATTCCGAAATAAACATTCCGGAATGTTAACATAACGCATTCTAAAATCCAAACTGAACATTCCGGAATTGTAATTCCGTGACACATTCTGTATTCCGAACTAAACATTCCGGAATGTTAACATAACGCATTCTAAAATCCAAACTGAACATTCCGGAATTGTAACATAACACATTCTAATATCTGAACTTAACATTCCGGAATGTTAACATAACGCATTCTAAAATCCAAACTGAACATTCCGGAATTGTAACATAACACATTCTAATATCTGAACTTATCATTCCGGAATGTTAACAAAACATTCTAAAATCAGAACTTAACATTCCGGAATGTTAACATAACACATTCTCAAATCCAAACTGAACATTCCAGAATTGTAACATAACACATTCTAATATCAGAACTTAACATTCCGGAATGTTAACATAACACATTCTAAAATCCAAACTGAACATTCTGGAATTGTAATTCCATAACACATTCTGAATTCCGAACTAAACATTCCAGAATGTTAACATAACACATTCTAAAATCCAAACTGAACATTCCGGAATTGTAATTCCGTAACACATTCTGAATTCCGAACTAAACATTCCGGAATGTTAACATAACACATTCTAAAATCCAAACTGAACATTCCGGAATTGTAACATAACACATTCTAAAAACTGAACTTAATATTCTGGAATTGTAATTCCGTAACACATTCTGAATTCCGAACTAAACATTCCGGAATGTTAACATAACACATTCTAAAATCCAAACTGAACATTCCGGAATTGTAAAATAACACATTCTGAATTCTGAACTAAACATTCCGGAATGTTAACATAACGCATTCTAATATCCAAACTGAACATTCCGGAATTGTAACATAACACATTCTAATATCTGAACTTAACATTCCGGAATGTTAACAAAACATTCTAAAATCAGAACTTAACATTCCGGAATGTTAACATAACACATTCTCAAATCCAAACTGAACATTCCGGAATTGTAACATAACACATTCTAATATCAGAACTTAACATTCCGGAATGTTAACATAACACATTCTAAAATCCAAAACTGAACATTCTGGAATTGTAATTCCATAACACATTCTGAATTCCGAACTAAACATTCCAGAATGTTAACATAACACATTCTAAAATCCAAACTGAACATTCCGGAATTGTAACATAACACATTCTAAAAACTGAACTTAATATTCTGGAATTGTAATTCCGTAACACATTCTGAATTCCGAACTAAACATTCCGGAATGTTAACATAACGCATTCTAAAATCCAAACTGAACATTCCGGAATTGTAACATAAGACATTCTAAAATCTGAACTTAACATTCCGGAATTGTAACATAACACATTCTAAAATCAGAACTAAACATTCCGGAATGTTAACATAACACATTCTAAAATCAGAACTTAACATTCCAGAATTGTAATTCCGTAACACATTCTGAATTCCGAACTAAACATTCTGGAATGTTAACATAAGACATTCTAAAATCCACACTGAACATTCCGGAATTGTAACATAACACATTCTAAAATCCAAACTTAACATTCCGGAATGTTAACATAACACATTCTAAAATCCGAACTGAACATTCCGGAATTGTAATTCCTTAACACATTCTGAATTCCGAACTAAACATTCTGGAATGTTAACTTAACGCATTCTAAAATCCAAACTGAACATTCCGGAATTGTAATTCCGGAACACATTCTGAATTCCGAACTAAACATTCCGGACATGATAACATAAAACATTCTAAAATCAGAACTTAACATTCCGGAATTGTACTTCCGTAATACATTCTGAATTCCGAACTAATAACATAACACATTCTAAAATCCAAACTGAACATTCCGGAATGTTAACATAACGCATTCCGGAATTGTAATTCCGTAACACATTTTGAATTCCGAAATAAACATTCCGGAATGTTAACATAACGCATTCTAAAATCCAAACTGAACATTCCGGAATTGTAATTCCGTAACACATTCTGTATTCCGAACTAAACATTCCGGAATGTTAACATAACGCATTCTGAAATCCAAACTGAACATTCCGGAATTGTAACATAACACATTCTAATATCTGAACTTAACATTCCGGAATGTTAACATAACGCATTCTAAAATCCAAACTGAACATTCCGGAATTGTAACATAACACATTCTAATATCTGAACTTATCATTCCGGAATGTTAACAAAACATTCTAAAATCAGAACTTAACATTCCGGAATGTTAACATAACACATTCTCAAATCCAAACTGAACATTCCGGAATTGTAACATAACACATTCTAATATCAGAACTTAACATTCCGGAATGTTAACATAACACATTCTAAAATCCAAACTGAACATTCTGGAATTGTAATTCCATAACACATTCTGAATTCTGAACTAAACATTCCAGAATGTTAACATAACACATTCTAAAATCCAAACTGAACATTCCGGAATTGTAATTCCGTAACACATTCTGAATTCCGAACTAAACATTCCGGAATGTTAACATAACACATTCTAAAATCCAAACTGAACATTCCGGAATTGTAACATAACACATTCTGAATTCTGAACTAAACATTCCGGAATGTTAACATAACGCATTCTAATATCCAAACTGAACATTCCGGAATTGTAACATAACACATTCTAATATCTGAACTTAACATTCCGGAATGTTAACAAAACATTCTAAAATCAGAACTTAACATTCCGGAATGTTAACATAACACATTCTCAAATCCAAACTGAACATTCCGGAATTGTAACATAACACATTCTAATATCAAAACTTAACATTCCGGAATGTTAACATAACACATTCTAAAATCCAAAACTGAACATTCTGGAATTGTAATTCCATAACACATTCTGAATTCCGAACTAAACATTCCAGAATGTTAACATAACACATTCTAAAATCCAAACTGAACATTCCGGAATTGTAACATAACACATTCTAAAAACTGAACTTAATATTCTGGAATTGTAATTCCGTAACACATTCTGAATTCCGAACTAAACATTCCGGAATGTTAACATAACGCATTCTAAAATCCAAACTGAACATTCCGGAATTGTAACATAAGACATTCTAAAATCTGAACTTAACATTCCGGAATTGTAACATAACACATTCTAAAATCAGAACTAAACATTCCGGAATGTTAACATAACACATTCTAAAATCAGAACTTAACATTCCAGAATTGTAATTCCGTAACACATTCTGAATTCCGAACTAAACATTCTGGAATGTTAACATAAGACATTCTAAAATCCACACTGAACATTCCGGAATTGTAACATAACACATTCTAAAATCCAAACTTAACATTCCGGAATGTTAACATAACACATTCTAAAATCCGAACTGAACATTCCGGAATTTTAATTCCTTAACACATTCTGAATTCCGAACTAAACATTCTGGAATGTTAACTTAACGCATTCTAAAATCCAAACTGAACATTCCGGAATTGTAATTCCGGAACACATTCTGAATTCCGAACTAAACATTCCGGACATGATAACATAAAACATTCTAAAATCAGAACTTAACATTCCGGAATTGTACTTCCGTAATACATTCTGAATTCCGAACTAATAACATAACACATTCTAAAATCCAAACTGAACATTCCGGAATGTTAACATAACACATTCTATAATCCGAACTGAACATTCCGGAATTGTAATTCCTTAACACATTCTGAATTCCGAACTAAACATTCTGGAATGTTAACTTAACGCATTCTAAAATCCAAACTGAACATTCCGGAATTGTAATTCCGTAACACATTCTGAATTCCGAACTAAACATTCCAGAATGTTAACATAACACATTCTAAAATCCAAACTGAACATTCCGGAATTGTAATTCCGTAACACATTCTGAATTCCGAACTAAACATTCCGGAATGTTAACATAACACATTCTAAAATCCAAACTGAACATTCCGGAATTGTAACATAACACATTCTGAATTCTGAACTAAACATTCCGGAATGTTAACATAACGCATTCTAATATCCAAACTGAACATTCCGGAATTGTAACATAACACATTCTAATATCTGAACTTAACATTCCGGAATGTTAACAAAACATTCTAAAATCAGAACTTAACATTCCGGAATGTTAACATAACACATTCTCAAATCCAAACTGAACATTCCGGAATTGTAACATAACACATTCTAATATCAGAACTTAACATTCCGGAATGTTAACATAACACATTCTAAAATCCAAAACTGAACATTCTGGAATTGTAATTCCATAACACATTCTGAATTCCGAACTAAACATTCCAGAATGTTAACATAACACATTCTAAAATCCAAACTGAACATTCCGGAATTGTAACATAACACATTCTAAAAACTGAACTTAATATTCTGGAATTGTAATTCCGTAACACATTCTGAATTCCGAACTAAACATTCCGGAATGTTAACATAACGCATTCTAAAATCCAAACTGAACATTCCGGAATTGTAACATAAGACATTCTAAAATCTGAACTTAACATTCCGGAATTGTAACATAACACATTCTAAAATCAGAACTAAACATTCCGGAATGTTAACATAACACATTCTAAAATCAGAACTTAACATTCCAGAATTGTAATTCCGTAACACATTCTGAATTCCGAACTAAACATTCTGGAATGTTAACATAAGACATTCTAAAATCCACACTGAACATTCCGGAATTGTAACATAACACATTCTAAAATCCAAACTTAACATTCCGGAATGTTAACATAACACATTCTAAAATCCGAACTGAACATTCCGGAATTGTAATTCCTTAACACATTCTGAATTCCGAACTAAACATTCTGGAATGTTAACTTAACGCATTCTAAAATCCAAACTGAACATTCCGGAATTGTAATTCCGGAACACATTCTGAATTCCGAACTAAACATTCCGGACATGATAACATAAAACATTCTAAAATCAGAACTTAACATTCCGGAATTGTACTTCCGTAATACATTCTGAATTCCGAACTAATAACATAACACATTCTAAAATCCAAACTGAACATTCCGGAATGTTAACATAACGCATTCCGGAATTGTAATTCCGTAACACATTTTGAATTCCGAAATAAACATTCCGGAATGTTAACATAACGCATTCTAAAATCCAAACTGAACATTCCGGAATTGTAATTCCGTAACACATTCTGTATTCCGAACTAAACATTCCGGAATGTTAACATAACGCATTCTGAAATCCAAACTGAACATTCCGGAATTGTAACATAACACATTCTAATATCTGAACTTAACATTCCGGAATGTTAACATAACGCATTCTAAAATCCAAACTGAACATTCCGGAATTGTAACATAACACATTCTAATATCTGAACTTATCATTCCGGAATGTTAACAAAACATTCTAAAATCAGAACTTAACATTCCGGAATGTTAACATAACACATTCTCAAATCCAAACTGAACATTCCGGAATTGTAACATAACACATTCTAATATCAGAACTTAACATTCCGGAATGTTAACATAACACATTCTAAAATCCAAACTGAACATTCTGGAATTGTAATTCCATAACACATTCTGAATTCCGAACTAAACATTCCAGAATGTTAACATAACACATTCTAAAATCCAAACTGAACATTCCGGAATTGTAATTCCGTAACACATTCTGAATTCCGAACTAAACATTCCGGAATGTTAACATAACACATTCTAAAATCCAAACTGAACATTCCGGAATTGTAACATAACACATTCTGAATTCTGAACTAAACATTCCGGAATGTTAACATAACGCATTCTAATATCCAAACTGAACATTCCGGAATTGTAACATAACACATTCTAATATCTGAACTTAACATTCCGGAATGTTAACAAAACATTCTAAAATCAGAACTTAACATTCCGGAATGTTAACATAACACATTCTCAAATCCAAACTGAACATTCCGGAATTGTAACATAACACATTCTAATATCAAAACTTAACATTCCGGAATGTTAACATAACACATTCTAAAATCCAAAACTGAACATTCTGGAATTGTAATTCCATAACACATTCTGAATTCCGAACTAAACATTCCAGAATGTTAACATAACACATTCTAAAATCCAAACTGAACATTCCGGAATTGTAACATAACACATTCTAAAAACTGAACTTAATATTCTGGAATTGTAATTCCGTAACACATTCTGAATTCCGAACTAAACATTCCGGAATGTTAACATAACGCATTCTAAAATCCAAACTGAACATTCCGGAATTGTAACATAAGACATTCTAAAATCTGAACTTAACATTCCGGAATTGTAACATAACACATTCTAAAATCAGAACTAAACATTCCGGAATGTTAACATAACACATTCTAAAATCAGAACTTAACATTCCAGAATTGTAATTCCGTAACACATTCTGAATTCCGAACTAAACATTCTGGAATGTTAACATAAGACATTCTAAAATCCACACTGAACATTCCGGAATTGTAACATAACACATTCTAAAATCCAAACTTAACATTCCGGAATGTTAACATAACACATTCTAAAATCCGAACTGAACATTCCGGAATTGTAATTCCTTAACACATTCTGAATTCCGAACTAAACATTCTGGAATGTTAACTTAACGCATTCTAAAATCCAAACTGAACATTCCGGAATTGTAATTCCGGAACACATTCTGAATTCCGAACTAAACATTCCGGACATGATAACATAAAACATTCTAAAATCAGAACTTAACATTCCGGAATTGTACTTCCGTAATACATTCTGAATTCCGAACTAATAACATAACACATTCTAAAATCCAAACTTAACATTCCGGAATGTTAACATAACACATTCTAAAATCCGAACTGAACATTCCGGAATTGTAATTCCTTAACACATTCTGAATTCCGAACTAAACATTCTGGAATGTTAACTTAACGCATTCTAAAATCCAAACTGAACATTCCGGAATTGTAATTCCGTAACACATTCTGAATTCCGAACTAAACATTCCAGAATGTTAACATAACACATTCTAAAATCCAAACTGAACATTCCGGAATTGTAATTCCGTAACACATTCTGAATTCCGAACTAAACATTCCGGAATGTTAACATAACACATTCTAAAATCCAAACTGAACATTCCGGAATTGTAACATAACACATTCTGAATTCTGAACTAAACATTCCGGAATGTTAACATAACGCATTCTAATATCCAAACTGAACATTCCGGAATTGTAACATAACACATTCTAATATCTGAACTTAACATTCCGGAATGTTAACAAAACATTCTAAAATCAGAACTTAACATTCCGGAATGTTAACATAACACATTCTCAAATCCAAACTGAACATTCCGGAATTGTAACATAACACATTCTAATATCAAAACTTAACATTCCGGAATGTTAACATAACACATTCTAAAATCCAAAACTGAACATTCTGGAATTGTAATTCCATAACACATTCTGAATTCCGAACTAAACATTCCAGAATGTTAACATAACACATTCTAAAATCCAAACTGAACATTCCGGAATTGTAACATAACACATTCTAAAAACTGAACTTAATATTCTGGAATTGTAATTCCGTAACACATTCTGAATTCCGAACTAAACATTCCGGAATGTTAACATAACGCATTCTAAAATCCAAACTGAACATTCCGGAATTGTAACATAAGACATTCTAAAATCTGAACTTAACATTCCGGAATTGTAACATAACACATTCTAAAATCAGAACTAAACATTCCGGAATGTTAACATAACACATTCTAAAATCAGAACTTAACATTCCAGAATTGTAATTCCGTAACACATTCTGAATTCCGAACTAAACATTCTGGAATGTTAACATAAGACATTCTAAAATCCACACTGAACATTCCGGAATTGTAACATAACACATTCTAAAATCCAAACTTAACATTCCGGAATGTTAACATAACACATTCTAAAATCCGAACTGAACATTCCGGAATTGTAATTCCTTAACACATTCTGAATTCCGAACTAAACATTCTGGAATGTTAACTTAACGCATTCTAAAATCCAAACTGAACATTCCGGAATTGTAATTCCGGAACACATTCTGAATTCCGAACTAAACATTCCGGACATGATAACATAAAACATTCTAAAATCAGAACTTAACATTCCGGAATTGTACTTCCGTAATACATTCTGAATTCCGAACTAATAACATAACACATTCTAAAATCCAAACTGAACATTCCGGAATGTTAACATAACGC
This sequence comes from Sebastes fasciatus, assembly GCF_043250625.1. Lineage (NCBI taxonomy): Eukaryota > Metazoa > Chordata > Actinopteri > Perciformes > Sebastidae > Sebastes > Sebastes fasciatus. Next base: position 42,587,212 of record NC_133795.1, on the reverse strand, counting down.
ATTCCGGAATTGTAATTCCGTAACACATTTTGAATTCCGAAATAAACATTCCGGAATGTTAACATAACGCATTCTAAAATCCAAACTGAACATTCCGGAATTGTAATTCCGTAACACATTCTGTATTCCGAACTAAACATTCCGGAATGTTAACATAACGCATTCTAAAATCCAAACTGAACATTCCGGAATTGTAACATAACACATTCTAATATCTGAACTTAACATTCCGGAATGTTAACATAACGCATTCTAAAATCCAAACTGAACATTCCGGAATTGTAACATAACACATTCTAATATCTGAACTTAACATTCCGGAATTGTAACATAACACATTCTAAAATCAGAACTAAACATTCCGGAATGTTAACATAACACATTCTAAAATCAGAACTTAACATTCCAGAATTGTAATTCCGTAACACATTCTGAATTCCGAACTAAACATTCCGGAATGTTAACATAACACATTCTAAAAACTGAACTTAATATTCTGGAATTGTAATTCCGTAACACATTCTGAATTCCGAACTAAACATTCCGGAATGTTAACATAACGCATTCTAAAATCCAAACTGAACATTCCGGAATTGTAACATAAGACATTCTAAAATCTGAACTTAACATTCCGGAATTGTAACATAACACATTCTAAAATCAGAACTAAACATTCCGGAATGTTAACATAACACATTCTAAAATCAGAACTTAACATTCCAGAATTGTAATTCCGTAACACATTCTGAATTCCGAACTAAACATTCTGGAATGTTAACATAAGACATTCTAAAATCCACACTGAACATTCCGGAATTGTAACATAACACATTCTAAAATCCAAACTTAACATTCCGGAATGTTAACATAACACATTCTAAAATCCGAACTGAACATTCCGGAATTGTAATTCCTTAACACATTCTGAATTCCGAACTAAACATTCTGGAATGTTAACTTAACGCATTCTAAAATCCAAACTGAACATTCCGGAATTGTAACATAACACATTCTAAAAACTGAACTTAATATTCTGGAATTGTAATTCCGTAACACATTCTGAATTCCGAACTAAACATTCCGGAATGTTAACATAACGCATTCTAAAATCCAAACTGAACATTCCGGAATTGTAACATAAGACATTCTAAAATCTGAACTTAACATTCCGGAATTGTAACATAACACATTCTAAAATCAGAACTAAACATTCCGGAATGTTAACATAACACATTCTAAAATCAGAACTTAACATTCCAGAATTGTAATTCCGTAACACATTCTGAATTCCGAACTAAACATTCTGGAATGTTAACATAAGACATTCTAAAATCCACACTGAACATTCCGGAATTGTAACATAACACATTCTAAAATCCGAACTGAACATTCCGGAATTGTAATTCCTTAACACATTCTGAATTCCGAACTAAACATTCTGGAATGTTAACTTAACGCATTCTAAAATCCAAACTGTACATTCCGGAATTGTAATTCCGGAACACATTCTGAATTCCGAACTAAACATTCCGGACATGATAACATAAAACATTCTAAAATCAGAACTTAACATTCCGGAATTGTACTTCCGTAATACATTCTGAATTCCGAACTAATAACATAACACATTCTAAAATCCAAACTGAACATTCCGGAATGTTAACATAACGCATTCCGGAATTGTAATTCCGTAACACATTTTGAATTCCGAAATAAACATTCCGGAATGTTAACATAACGCATTCTAAAATCCAAACTGAACATTCCGGAATTGTAATTCCGTAACACATTCTGTATTCCGAACTAAACATTCCGGAATGTTAACATAACGCATTCTAAAATCCAAACTGAACATTCCGGAATTGTAACATAACACATTCTAATATCTGAACTTAACATTCCGGAATGTTAACATAACGCATTCTAAAATCCAAACTGAACATTCCGGAATTGTAACATAACACATTCTAATATCTGAACTTATCATTCCGGAATGTTAACATAACACATTCTAAAATCCAAAACTGAACATTCTGGAATTGTAATTCCATAACACATTCTGAATTCCGAACTAAACATTCCAGAATGTTAACATAACACATTCTAAAATCCAAACTGAACATTCCGGAATTGTAACATAACACATTCTAAAAACTGAACTTAATATTCTGGAATTGTAATTCCGTAACACATTCTGAATTCCGAACTAAACATTCCGGAATGTTAACATAACGCATTCTAAAATCCAAACTGAACATTCCGGAATTGTAACATAAGACATTCTAAAATCTGAACTTAACATTCCGGAATTGTAACATAACACATTCTAAAATCAGAACTAAACATTCCGGAATGTTAACATAACACATTCTAAAATCAGAACTTAACATTCCAGAATTGTAATTCCGTAACACATTCTGAATTCCGAACTAAACATTCTGGAATGTTAACATAAGACATTCTAAAATCCACACTGAACATTCCGGAATTGTAACATAACACATTCTAAAATCCAAACTTAACATTCCGGAATGTTAACATAACACATTCTAAAATCCGAACTGAACATTCCGGAATTGTAATTCCTTAACACATTCTGAATTCCGAACTAAACATTCTGGAATGTTAACTTAACGCATTCTAAAATCCAAACTGAACATTCCGGAATTGTAATTCCGGAACACATTCTGAATTCCGAACTAAACATTCCGGACATGATAACATAAAACATTCTAAAATCAGAACTTAACATTCCGGAATTGTACTTCCGTAATACATTCTGAATTCCGAACTAATAACATAACACATTCTAAAATCCAAACTGAACATTCCGGAATGTTAACATAACGCATTCCGGAATTGTAATTCCGTAACACATTTTGAATTCCGAAATAAACATTCCGGAATGTTAACATAACGCATTCTAAAATCCAAACTGAACATTCCGGAATTGTAATTCCGTAACACATTCTGTATTCCGAACTAAACATTCCGGAATGTTAACATAACGCATTCTAAAATCCAAACTGAACATTCCGGAATTGTAACATAACACATTCTAATATCTGAACTTAACATTCCGGAATGTTAACATAACGCATTCTAAAATCCAAACTGAACATTCCGGAATTGTAACATAACACATTCTAATATCTGAACTTAACATTCCGGAATTGTAACATAACACATTCTAAAATCAGAACTAAACATTCCGGAATGTTAACATAACACATTCTAAAATCAGAACTTAACATTCCAGAATTGTAATTCCGTAACACATTCTGAATTCCGAACTAAACATTCCGGAATGTTAACATAACACATTCTAAAAACTGAACTTAATATTCTGGAATTGTAATTCCGTAACACATTCTGAATTCCGAACTAAACATTCCGGAATGTTAACATAACGCATTCTAAAATCCAAACTGAACATTCCGGAATTGTAACATAAGACATTCTAAAATCTGAACTTAACATTCCGGAATTGTAACATAACACATTCTAAAATCAGAACTAAACATTCCGGAATGTTAACATAACACATTCTAAAATCAGAACTTAACATTCCAGAATTGTAATTCCGTAACACATTCTGAATTCCGAACTAAACATTCTGGAATGTTAACATAAGACATTCTAAAATCCACACTGAACATTCCGGAATTGTAACATAACACATTCTAAAATCCAAACTTAACATTCCGGAATGTTAACATAACACATTCTAAAATCCGAACTGAACATTCCGGAATTGTAATTCCTTAACACATTCTGAATTCCGAACTAAACATTCTGGAATGTTAACTTAACGCATTCTAAAATCCAAACTGAACATTCCGGAATTGTAACATAACACATTCTAAAAACTGAACTTAATATTCTGGAATTGTAATTCCGTAACACATTCTGAATTCCGAACTAAACATTCCGGAATGTTAACATAACGCATTCTAAAATCCAAACTGAACATTCCGGAATTGTAACATAAGACATTCTAAAATCTGAACTTAACATTCCGGAATTGTAACATAACACATTCTAAAATCAGAACTAAACATTCCGGAATGTTAACATAACACATTCTAAAATCAGAACTTAACATTCCAGAATTGTAATTCCGTAACACATTCTGAATTCCGAACTAAACATTCTGGAATGTTAACATAAGACATTCTAAAATCCACACTGAACATTCCGGAATTGTAACATAACACATTCTAAAATCCGAACTGAACATTCCGGAATTGTAATTCCTTAACACATTCTGAATTCCGAACTAAACATTCTGGAATGTTAACTTAACGCATTCTAAAATCCAAACTGTACATTCCGGAATTGTAATTCCGGAACACATTCTGAATTCCGAACTAAACATTCCGGACATGATAACATAAAACATTCTAAAATCAGAACTTAACATTCCGGAATTGTACTTCCGTAATACATTCTGAATTCCGAACTAATAACATAACACATTCTAAAATCCAAACTGAACATTCCGGAATGTTAACATAACGCATTCCGGAATTGTAATTCCGTAACACATTTTGAATTCCGAAATAAACATTCCGGAATGTTAACATAACGCATTCTAAAATCCAAACTGAACATTCCGGAATTGTAATTCCGTAACACATTCTGTATTCCGAACTAAACATTCCGGAATGTTAACATAACGCATTCTAAAATCCAAACTGAACATTCCGGAATTGTAACATAACACATTCTAATATCTGAACTTAACATTCCGGAATGTTAACATAACGCATTCTAAAATCCAAACTGAACATTCCGGAATTGTAACATAACACATTCTAATATCTGAACTTATCATTCCGGAATGTTAACAAAACATTCTAAAATCAGAACTTAACATTCCGGAATGTTAACATAACACATTCTCAAATCCAAACTGAACATTCCAGAATTGTAACATAACACATTCTAATATCAGAACTTAACATTCCGGAATGTTAACATAACACATTCTAAAATCCAAACTGAACATTCCGGAATTGTAATTCCGTAACACATTCTGAATTCCGAACTAAACATTCCGGAATGTTAACATAACACATTCTAAAATCCAAACTGAACATTCCGGAATTGTAACATAACACATTCTAAAAACTGAACTTAATATTCTGGAATTGTAATTCCGTAACACATTCTGAATTCCGAACTAAACATTCCGGAATGTTAACATAACACATTCTAAAATCCAAACTGAACATTCCGGAATTGTAACATAACACATTCTGAATTCTGAACTAAACATTCCGGAATGTTAACATAACGCATTCTAATATCCAAACTGAACATTCCGGAATTGTAACATAACACATTCTAATATCTGAACTTAACATTCCGGAATGTTAACAAAACATTCTAAAATCAGAACTTAACATTCCGGAATGTTAACATAACACATTCTCAAATCCAAACTGAACATTCCGGAATTGTAACATAACACATTCTAATATCAGAACTTAACATTCCGGAATGTTAACATAACACATTCTGAAATCCAAAACTGAACATTCTGGAATTGTAATTCCATAACACATTCTGAATTCCGAACTAAACATTCCAGAATGTTAACATAACACATTCTAAAATCCAAACTGAACATTCCGGAATTGTAACATAACACATTCTAAAAACTGAACTTAATATTCTGGAATTGTAATTCCGTAACACATTCTGAATTCCGAACTAAACATTCCGGAATGTTAACATAACACATTCTAAAATCAGAACTTAACATTCCAGAATTGTAATTCCGTAACACATTCTGAATTCCGAACTAAACATTCTGGAATGTTAACATAAGACATTCTAAAATCCACACTGAACATTCCGGAATTGTAACATAACACATTCTAAAATCCAAACTTAACATTCCGGAATGTTAACATAACACATTCTAAAATCCGAACTGAACATTCCGGAATTGTAATTCCTTAACACATTCTGAATTCCGAACTAAACATTCCGGAATGTTAACATAACGCATTCTGAAATCCAAACTGAACATTCCGGAATTGTAACATAACACATTCTAATATCTGAACTTAACATTCCGGAATGTTAACATAACGCATTCTAAAATCCAAACTGAACATTCCGGAATTGTAACATAACACATTCTAATATCTGAACTTATCATTCCGGAATGTTAACAAAACATTCTAAAATCAGAACTTAACATTCCGGAATGTTAACATAACACATTCTCAAATCCAAACTGAACATTCCGGAATTGTAACATAACACATTCTAATATCAGAACTTAACATTCCGGAATGTTAACATAACACATTCTAAAATCCAAACTGAACATTCTGGAATTGTAATTCCATAACACATTCTGAATTCCAAACTAAACATTCCAGAATGTTAACATAACACATTCTAAAATCCAAACTGAACATTCCGGAATTGTAATTCCGTAACACATTCTGAATTCCGAACTAAACGTTCCGGAATGTTAACATAACACATTCTAAAATCCAAACTGAACATTCCGGAATTGTAACATAACACATTCTAAAAACTGAACTTAATATTCTGGAATTGTAATTCCGTAACACATTCTGAATTCCGAACTAAACATTCCGGAATGTTAACATAACACATTCTAAAATCCAAACTGAACATTCCGGAATTGTAACATAACACATTCTAAAAACTGAACTTAATATTCTGGAATTGTAATTCCGTAACACATTCTGAATTCCGAACTAAACATTCCGGAATGTTAACATAACACATTCTAAAATCCAAACTGAACATTCCGGAATTGTAACATAACACATTCTAAAAACTGAACTTAATATTCCGGAATTGTAATTCCGTAACACATTCTGAATTCCGAACTAAACATTCCGGAATGTTAACATAACGCATTCTAAAATCCAAACTGAACATTCCGGAATTGTAACATAAGACATTCTAAAATCTGAACTTAACATTCCGGAATTGTAACATAACACATTCTAAAATCCAAACTTAACATTCCGGAATGTTAACATAACACATTCTAAAATCCGAACTGAACATTCCGGAATTGTAATTCCTTAACACATTCTGAATTCCGAACTAAACATTCTGGAATGTTAACTTAACGCATTCTAAAATCCAAACTGAACATTCCGGAATTGTAATTCCGGAACACATTCTGAATTCCGAACTAAACATTCCGGACATGATAACATAAAACATTCTAAAATCAGAACTTAACATTCCGGAATTGTACTTCCGTAATACATTCTGAATTCCGAACTAATAACATAACACATTCTAAAATCCAAACTGAACATTCCGGAATGTTAACATAACGCATTCCGGAATTGTAATTCCGTAACACATTTTGAATTCCGAAATAAACATTCCGGAATGTTAACATAACGCATTCTAAAATCCAAACTGAACATTCCGGAATTGTAATTCCGTAACACATTCTGTATTCCGAACTAAACATTCCGGAATGTTAACATAACGCATTCTAAAATCCAAACTGAACATTCCGGAATTGTAACATAACACATTCTAATATCTGAACTTAACATTCCGGAATGTTAACATAACGCATTCTAAAATCCAAACTGAACATTCCGGAATTGTAACATAACACATTCTAATATCTGAACTTATCATTCCGGAATGTTAACAAAACATTCTAAAATCAGAACTTAACATTCCGGAATGTTAACATAACACATTCTCAAATCCAAACTGAACATTCCAGAATTGTAACATAACACATTCTAATATCAGAACTTAACATTCCGGAATGTTAACATAACACATTCTAAAATCCAAACTGAACATTCCGGAATTGTAATTCCGTAACACATTCTGAATTCCGAACTAAACATTCCGGAATGTTAACATAACACATTCTAAAATCCAAACTGAACATTCCGGAATTGTAACATAACACATTCTAAAAACTGAACTTAATATTCTGGAATTGTAATTCCGTAACACATTCTGAATTCCGAACTAAACATTCCGGAATGTTAACATAACACATTCTAAAATCCAAACTGAACATTCCGGAATTGTAACATAACACATTCTGAATTCTGAACTAAACATTCCGGAATGTTAACATAACGCATTCTAATATCCAAACTGAACATTCCGGAATTGTAACATAACACATTCTAATATCTGAACTTAACATTCCGGAATGTTAACAAAACATTCTAAAATCAGAACTTAACATTCCGGAATGTTAACATAACACATTCTCAAATCCAAACTGAACATTCCGGAATTGTAACATAACACATTCTAATATCAGAACTTAACATTCCGGAATGTTAACATAACACATTCTGAAATCCAAAACTGAACATTCTGGAATTGTAATTCCATAACACATTCTGAATTCCGAACTAAACATTCCAGAATGTTAACATAACACATTCTAAAATCCAAACTGAACATTCCGGAATTGTAACATAACACATTCTAAAAACTGAACTTAATATTCTGGAATTGTAATTCCGTAACACATTCTGAATTCCGAACTAAACATTCCGGAATGTTAACATAACACATTCTAAAATCAGAACTTAACATTCCAGAATTGTAATTCCGTAACACATTCTGAATTCCGAACTAAACATTCTGGAATGTTAACATAAGACATTCTAAAATCCACACTGAACATTCCGGAATTGTAACATAACACATTCTAAAATCCAAACTTAACATTCCGGAATGTTAACATAACACATTCTAAAATCCGAACTGAACATTCCGGAATTGTAATTCCTTAACACATTCTGAATTCCGAACTAAACATTCCGGAATGTTAACATAACGCATTCTGAAATCCAAACTGAACATTCCGGAATTGTAACATAACACATTCTAATATCTGAACTTAACATTCCGGAATGTTAACATAACGCATTCTAAAATCCAAACTGAACATTCCGGAATTGTAACATAACACATTCTAATATCTGAACTTATCATTCCGGAATGTTAACAAAACATTCTAAAATCAGAACTTAACATTCCGGAATGTTAACATAACACATTCTCAAATCCAAACTGAACATTCCGGAATTGTAACATAACACATTCTAATATCAGAACTTAACATTCCGGAATGTTAACATAACACATTCTAAAATCCAAACTGAACATTCTGGAATTGTAATTCCATAACACATTCTGAATTCCAAACTAAACATTCCAGAATGTTAACATAACACATTCTAAAATCCAAACTGAACATTCCGGAATTGTAATTCCGTAACACATTCTGAATTCCGAACTAAACATTCCGGAATGTTAACATAACACATTCTAAAATCCAAACTGAACATTCCGGAATTGTAACATAACACATTCTAAAAACTGAACTTAATATTCTGGAATTGTAATTCCGTAACACATTCTGAATTCCGAACTAAACATTCCGGAATGTTAACATAACACATTCTAAAATCCAAACTGAACATTCCGGAATTGTAACATAACACATTCTAAAAACTGAACTTAATATTCTGGAATTGTAATTCCGTAACACATTCTGAATTCCGAACTAAACATTCCGGAATGTTAACATAACACATTCTAAAATCCAAACTGAACATTCCGGAATTGTAACATAACACATTCTAAAAACTGAACTTAATATTCCGGAATTGTAATTCCGTAACACATTCTGAATTCCGAACTAAACATTCCGGAATGTTAACATAACGCATTCTAAAATCCAAACTGAACATTCCGGAATTGTAACATAAGACATTCTAAAATCTGAACTTAACATTCCGGAATTGTAACATAACACATTCTAAAATCAGAACTAAACATTCCGGAATGTTAACATAACACATTCTAAAATCAGAACTTAACATTCCAGAATTGTAATTCCGTAACACATTCTGAATTCCGAACTAAACATTCTGGAATGTTAACATAAGACATTCTAAAATCCACACTGAACATTCCGGAATTGTAACATAACACATTCTAAAATCCGAACTGAACATTCCGGAATTGTAATTCCTTAACACATTCTGAATTCCGAACTAAACATTCTGGAATGTTAACTTAACGCATTCTAAAATCCAAACTGAACATTCCGGAATTGTAATTCCGGAACACATTCTGAATTCCGAACTAAACATTCCGGACATAATAACATAAAACATTCTAAAATCAGAACTTAACATTCCGGAATTGTACTTCCGTAATACATTCTGAATTCCGAACTAATAACATAACACATTCTAAAATCCAAACGGAACATTCCGGAATGTTAACATAACGCATTCCGGAATTGTAATTCCGTAACACATTTTGAATTCCGAAATAAACATTCCGGAATGTTAACATAACGCATTCTAAAATCCAAACTGAACATTCCGGAATTGTAATTCCGTAACACATTCTGTATTCCGAACTAAACATTCCGGAATGTTAACATAACGCATTCTAAAATCCAAACTGAACATTCCGGAATTGTAACATAACACATTCTAATATCTGAACTTAACATTCCGGAATGTTAACATAACGCATTCTAAAATCCAAACTGAACATTCCGGAATTGTAACATAAGACATTCTAATATCTGAACTTATCATTCCGGAATGTTAACAAAACATTCTAAAATCAGAACTTAACATTCCGGAATGTTAACATAACACATTCTCAAATCCAAACTGAACATTCCGGAATTGTAACATAACACATTCTAATATCAGAACTTAACATTCCGGAATGTTAACATAACACATTCTAAAATCCAAACTGAACATTCTGGAATTGTAATTCCATAACACATTCTGAATTCCGAACTAAACATTCCAGAATGTTAACATAACACATTCTAAAATCCAAACTGAACATTCCGGAATTGTAACATAACACATTCTAAAAACTGAACTTAATATTCTGGAATTGTAATTCCGTAACACATTCTGAATTCCGAACTAAACATTCCGGAATGTTAACATAACGCATTCTAAAATCCAAACTGAACATTCCGGAATTGTAACATAAGACATTCTAAAATCTGAATTTAACATTCCGGAATTGTAACATAACACATTCTAAAATCAGAACTAAACATTCCGGAATGTTAACATAACACATTCTAAAATCAGAACTTAACATTCCAGAATTGTAATTCCGTAACACATTCTGAATTCCGAACTAAACATTCTGGAATGTTAACATAAGACATTCTAAAATCCACACTGAACATTCCGGAATTGTAACATAACACATTCTAAAATCCAAACTTAACATTCCGGAATGTTAACATAACACATTCTAAAATCCGAACTGAACATTCCGGAATTGTAATTCCTTAACACATTCTGAATTCCGAACTAAACATTCTGGAATGTTAACTTAACGCATTCTAAAATCCAAACTGAACATTCCGGAATTGTAATTCCGGAACACATTCTGAATTCCGAACTAAACATTCCGGACATGATAACATAAAACATTCTAAAATCAGAACTTAACATTCCGGAATTGTACTTCCGTAATACATTCTGAATTCCGAACTAATAACATAACACATTCTAAAATCCAAACTGAACATTCCAGAATGTTAACATAACGCATTCCGGAATTGTAATTCCGTAACACATTTTGAATTCCGAAATAAACATTCCGGAATGTTAACATAACGCATTCTAAAATCCAAACTGAACATTCCGGAATTGTAATTCCGTAACACATTCTGTATTCCGAACTAAACATTCCGGAATGTTAACATAACGCATTCTGAAATCCAAACTGAACATTCCGGAATTGTAACATAACACATTCTAATATCTGAACTTAACATTCCGGAATGTTAACATAACGCATTCTAAAATCCAAACTGAACATTCCGGAATTGTAACATAACACATTCTAATATCTGAACTTATCATTCCGGAATGTTAACAAAACATTCTAAAATCCAAACTGAACATTCCGGAATTGTAATTCCGTAACACATTCTGAATTCCGAACTAAACATTCCGGAATGTTAACATAACACATTCTAAAATCCAAACTGAACATTCCGGAATTGTAACATAACACATTCTAAAAACTGAACTTAATATTCTGGAATTGTAATTCCGTAACACATTCTGAATTCCGAACTAAACATTCCGGAATGTTAACATAACACATTCTAAAATCCAAACTGAACATTCCGGAATTGTAACATAACACATTCTAAAAACTGAACTTAATATTCCGGAATTGTAATTCCGTAACACATTCTGAATTCCGAACTAAACATTCCGGAATGTTAACATAACGCATTCTAAAATCCAAACTGAACATTCCGGAATTGTAACATAAGACATTCTAAAATCTGAACTTAACATTCCGGAATTGTAACATAACACATTCTAAAATCAGAACTAAACATTCCGGAATGTTAACATAACACATTCTAAAATCAGAACTTAACATTCCAGAATTGTAATTCCGTAACACATTCTGAATTCCGAACTAAACATTCTGGAAAGTTAACATAAGACATTCTAAAATCCACACTGAACATTCCGGAATTGTAACATAACACATTCTAAAATCCGAACTGAACATTCCGGAATTGTAATTCCTTAACACATTCTGAATTCCGAACTAAACATTCTGGAATGTTAACTTAACGCATTCTAAAATCCAAACTGAACATTCCGGAATTGTAATTCCGGAACACATTCTGAATTCCGAACTAAACATTCCGGACATGATAACATAAAACATTCTAAAATCAGAACTTAACATTCCGGAATTGTACTTCCGTAATACATTCTGAATTCCGAACTAATAACATAACACATTCTAAAATCCAAACTGAACATTCCGGAATGTTAACATAACGCATTCCGGAATTGTAATTCCGTAACACATTTTGAATTCCGAAATAAACATTCCGGAATGTTAACATAACGCATTCTAAAATCCAAACTGAACATTCCGGAATTGTAATTCCGTAACACATTCTGTATTCCGAACTAAACATTCCGGAATGTTAACATAACGCATTCTAGAATCCAAACTGAACATTCCGGAATTGTAACATAACACATTCTAATATCTGAACTTAACATTCCGGAATGTTAACATAACGCATTCTAAAATCCAAACTGAACATTCCGGAATTGTAACATAACACATTCTAATATCTGAACTTATCATTCCGGAATGTTAACAAAACATTCTAAAATCAGAACTTAACATTCCGGAATGTTAACATAACACATTCTCAAATCCAAACTGAACATTCCAGAATTGTAACATAACACATTCTAATATCAGAACTTAACATTCCGGAATGTTAACATAACACATTCTAAAATCCAAACTGAACATTCTGGAATTGTAATTCCATAACACATTCTGAATTCCGAACTAAACATTCCAGAATGTTAACATAACACATTCTAAAATCCAAACTGAACATTCCGGAATTGTAATTCCGTAACACATTCTGAATTCCGAACTAAACATTCCGGAATGTTAACATAACACATTCTAAAATCCAAACTGAACATTCCGGAATTGTAACATAACACATTCTAAAAACTGAACTTAATATTCTGGAATTGTAATTCCGTAACACATTCTGAATTCCGAACTAAACATTCCGGAATGTTAACATAACACATTCTAAAATCCAAACTGAACATTCCGGAATTGTAACATAACACATTCTGAATTCTGAACTAAACATTCCGGAATGTTAACATAACGCATTCTAATATCCAAACTGAACATTCCGGAATTGTAACATAACACATTCTAATATCTGAACTTAACATTCCGGAATGTTAACAAAACATTCTAAAATCAGAACTTAACATTCCGGAATGTTAACATAACACATTCTCAAATCCAAACTGAACATTCCGGAATTGTAACATAACACATTCTAATATCAGAACTTACCATTCCGGAATGTTAACATAACACATTCTAAAATCCAAAACTGAACATTCTGGAATTGTAATTCCATAACACATTCTGAATTCCGAACTAAACATTCCAGAATGTTAACATAACACATTCTAAAATCCAAACTGAACATTCCGGAATTGTAACATAACACATTCTAAAAACTGAACTTAATATTCTGGAATTGTAATTCCGTAACACATTCTGAATTCCGAACTAAACATTCCGGAATGTTAACATAACGCATTCTAAAATCCAAACTGAACATTCCGGAATTGTAACATAAGACATTCTAAAATCTGAACTTAACATTCCGGAATTGTAACATAACACATTCTAAAATCAGAACTAAACATTCCGGAATGTTAACATAACACATTCTAAAATCAGAACTTAACATTCCAGAATTGTAATTCCGTAACACATTCTGAATTCCGAACTAAACATTCCGGAATGTTAACATAACACATTCTAAAATCCAAACTGAACATTCCGGAATTGTAACATAACACATTCTAAAAACTGAACTTAATATTCTGGAATTGTAATTCCGTAACACATTCTGAATTCCGAACTAAACATTCCGGAATGTTAACATAACACATTCTAAAATCCAAACTGAACATTCCGGAATTGTAACATAACACATTCTAAAAACTGAACTTAATATTCCGGAATTGTAATTCCGTAACACATTCTGAATTCCGAACTAAACATTCCGGAATGTTAACATAACGCATTCTAAAATCCAAACTGAACATTCCGGAATTGTAACATAAGACATTCTAAAATCTGAACTTAACATTCCGGAATTGTAACATAACACATTCTAAAATCAGAACTAAACATTCCGGAATGTTAACATAACACATTCTAAAATCAGAACTTAACATTCCAGAATTGTAATTCCGTAACACATTCTGAATTCCGAACTAAACATTCTGGAATGTTAACATAAGACATTCTAAAATCCACACTGAACATTCCGGAATTGTAACATAACACATTCTAAAATCCGAACTGAACATTCCGGAATTGTAATTCCTTAACACATTCTGAATTCCGAACTAAACATTCTGGAATGTTAACTTAACGCATTCTAAAATCCAAACTGAACATTCCGGAATTGTAATTCCGGAACACATTCTGAATTCCGAACTAAACATTCCAGAATGTTAACATAACACATTCTAAAATCAGAACTTAACATTCCAGAATTGTAATTCCGTAACACATTCTGAATTCCGGACTAAACATTCTGGAATGTTAACATAAGACATTCTAAAATCCACACTGAACATTCCGGAATTGTAACATAACACATTCTAAAATCCAAACTTAACATTCCGGAATGTTAACATAACACATTCTAAAATCCGAACTGAACATTCCGGAATTGTAATTCCTTAACACATTCTGAATTCCGAACTAAACATTCTGGAATGTTAACTTAACGCATTCTAAAATCCAAACTGAACATTCCGGAATTGTAATTCCGGAACACATTCTGAATTCCGAACTAAACATTCCGGACATGATAACATAAAACATTCTAAAATCAGAACTTAACATTCCGGAATTGTACTTCCGTAATACATTCTGAATTCCGAACTAATAACATAACACATTCTAAAATCCAAACTGAACATTCCGGAATGTTAACATAACGCATTCCGGAATTGTAATTCCGTAACACATTTTGAATTCCGAAATAAACATTCCGGAATGTTAACATAACGCATTCTAAAATCCAAACTGAACATTCCGGAATTGTAATTCCGTAACACATTCTGTATTCCGAACTAAACATTCCGGAATGTTAACATAACGCATTCTGAAATCCAAACTGAACATTCCGGAATTGTAACATAACACATTCTAATATCTGAACTTAACATTCCGGAATGTTAACATAACGCATTCTAAAATCCAAACTGAACATTCCGGAATTGTAACATAAGACATTCTAATATCTGAACTTATCATTCCGGAATGTTAACAAAACATTCTAAAATCAGAACTTAACATTCCGGAATGTTAACATAACACATTCTAAAATCCAAACTGAACATTCTGGAATTGTAATTCCATAACACATTCTGAATTCCGAACTAAACATTCCAGAATGTTAACATAACACATTCTAAAATCCAAACTGAACATTCCGGAATTGTAATTCCGTAACACATTCTGAATTCCGAACTAAACATTCCGGAATGTTAACATAACACATTCTAAAATCCAAACTGAACATTCCGGAATTGTAACATAACACATTCTAAAAACTGAACTTAATATTCTGGAATTGTAATTCCGTAACACATTCTGAATTCCGAACTAAACATTCCGGAATGTTAACATAACACATTCTAAAATCCAAACTGAACATTCCGGAATTGTAACATAACACATTCTGAATTCTGAACTAAACATTCCGGAATGTTAACATAACGCATTCTAATATCCAAACTGAACATTCCGGAATTGTAACATAACACATTCTAATATCTGAACTTAACATTCCGGAATGTTAACAAAACATTCTAAAATCAGAACTTAACATTCCGGAATGTTAACATAACACATTCTCAAATCCAAACTGAACATTCCGGAATTGTAACATAACACATTCTAATATCAAAACTTAACATTCCGGAATGTTAACATAACACATTCTAAAATCCAAAACTGAACATTCTGGAATTGTAATTCCATAACACATTCTGAATTCCGAACTAAACATTCCAGAATGTTAACATAACACATTCTAAAATCCAAACTGAACATTCCGGAATTGTAACATAACACATTCTAAAAACTGAACTTAATATTCTGGAATTGTAATTCCGTAACACATTCTGAATTCCGAACTAAACATTCCGGAATGTTAACATAAGACATTCTAAAATCAGACCTAAACATTCCGGAATGTTAACATAACACATTCTAAAATCAGAACTTAACATTCCAGAATTGTAATTCCGTAACACATTCTGAATTCCGAACTAAACATTCTGGAATGTTAACATAAGACATTCTAAAATCCACACTGAACATTCCGGAATTGTAACATAACACATTCTAAAATCCAAACTTAACATTCCGGAATGTTAACATAACACATTCTAAAATCCGAACTGAACATTCCGGAATTGTAATTCCTTAACACATTCTGAATTCCGAACTAAACATTCTGGAATGTTAACTTAACGCATTCTAAAATCCAAACTGAACATTCCGGAATTGTAATTCCGGAACACATTCTGAATTCCGAACTAAACATTCCGGACATGATAACATAAAACATTCTAAAATCAGAACTTAACATTCCGGAATTGTACTTCCGTAATACATTCTGAATTCCGAACTAATAACATAACACATTCTAAAATCCAAACTGAACATTCCGGAATGTTAACATAACGCATTCCGGAATTGTAATTCCGTAACACATTTTGAATTCCGAAATAAACATTCCGGAATGTTAACATAACACATTCTAAAATCCAAACTGAACATTCCGGAATTGTAATTCCGTAACACATTCTGTATTCCGAACTAAATATTCCGGAATGTTAACATAACGCATTCTGAAATCCAAACTGAACATTCCGGAATTGTAACATAACACATTCTAATATCTGAACTTAACATTCCGGAATGTTAACATAACGCATTCTAAAATCCAAACTGAACATTCCGGAATTGTAACATAACACATTCTAATATCTGAACTTATCATTCCGGAATGTTAACAAAACATTCTAAAATCCAAACTGAACATTCCGGAATTGTAATTCCGTAACACATTCTGAATTCCGAACTAAACATTCCGGAATGTTAACATAACACATTCTAAAATCCAAACTGAACATTCCGGAATTGTAACATAACACATTCTAAAAACTGAACTTAATATTCTGGAATTGTAATTCCGTAACACATTCTGAATTCCGAACTAAACATTCCGGAATGTTAACATAACACATTCTAAAATCCAAACTGAACATTCCGGAATTGTAACATAACACATTCTAAAAACTGAACTTAATATTCCGGAATTGTAATTCCGTAACACATTCTGAATTCCGAACTAAACATTCCGGAATGTTAACATAACGCATTCTAAAATCCAAACTGAACATTCCGGAATTGTAACATAAGACATTCTAAAATCTGAACTTAACATTCCGGAATTGTAACATAACACATTCTAAAATCAGAACTAAACATTCCGGAATGTTAACATAACACATTCTAAAATCAGAACTTAACATTCCAGAATTGTAATTCCGTAACACATTCTGAATTCCGAACTAAACATTCTGGAATGTTAACATAAGACATTCTAAAATCCACACTGAACATTCCGGAATTGTAACATAACACATTCTAAAATCCGAACTGAACATTCCGGAATTGTAATTCCTTAACACATTCTGAATTCCGAACTAAACATTCTGGAATGTTAACTTAACGCATTCTAAAATCCAAACTGAACATTCCGGAATTGTAATTCCGGAACACATTCTGAATTCCGAACTAAACATTCCGGACATGATAACATAAAACATTCTAAAATCAGAACTTAACATTCCGGAATTGTACTTCCGTAATACATTCTGAATTCCGAACTAATAACATAACACATTCTAAAATCCAAACTGAACATTCCGGAATGTTAACATAACGCATTCCGGAATTGTAATTCCGTAACACATTTTGAATTCCGAAATAAACATTCCGGAATGTTAACATAACGCATTCTAAAATCCAAACTGAACATTCCGGAATTGTAATTCCGTAACACATTCTGTATTCCGAACTAAACATTCCGGAATGTTAACATAACGCATTCTAAAATCCAAACTGAACATTCCGGAATTGTAATTCCGGAACACATTCTGAATTCCGAACTAAACATTCCGGACATGATAACATAAAACATTCTAAAATCAGAACTTAACATTCCGGAATTGTACTTCCGTAATACATTCTGAATTCCGAACTAATAACATAACACATTCTAAAATCCAAACTGAACATTCCGGAATGTTAACATAACGCATTCCGGAATTGTAATTCCGTAACACATTTTGAATTCCGAAATAAACATTCCGGAATGTTAACATAACACATTCTAAAATCCAAACTGAACATTCCGGAATTGTAATTCCGTAACACATTCTGTATTCCGAACTAAATATTCCGGAATGTTAACATAACGCATTCTGAAATCCAAACTGAACATTCCGGAATTGTAACATAACACATTCTAATATCTGAACTTAACATTCCGGAATGTTAACATAACGCATTCTAAAATCCAAACTGAACATTCCGGAATTGTAACATAACACATTCTAATATCTGAACTTATCATTCCGGAATGTTAACAAAACATTCTAAAATCCAAACTGAACATTCCGGAATTGTAATTCCGTAACACATTCTGAATTCCGAACTAAACATTCCGGAATGTTAACATAACACATTCTAAAATCCAAACTGAACATTCCGGAATTGTAACATAACACATTCTAAAAACTGAACTTAATATTCTGGAATTGTAATTCCGTAACACATTCTGAATTCCGAACTAAACATTCCGGAATGTTAACATAACACATTCTAAAATCCAAACTGAACATTCCGGAATTGTAACATAACACATTCTAAAAACTGAACTTAATATTCCGGAATTGTAATTCCGTAACACATTCTGAATTCCGAACTAAACATTCCGGAATGTTAACATAACGCATTCTAAAATCCAAACTGAACATTCCGGAATTGTAACATAAGACATTCTAAAATCTGAACTTAACATTCCGGAATTGTAACATAACACATTCTAAAATCAGAACTAAACATTCCGGAATGTTAACATAACACATTCTAAAATCAGAACTTAACATTCCAGAATTGTAATTCCGTAACACATTCTGAATTCCGAACTAAACATTCTGGAATGTTAACATAAGACATTCTAAAATCCACACTGAACATTCCGGAATTGTAACATAACACATTCTAAAATCCGAACTGAACATTCCGGAATTGTAATTCCTTAACACATTCTGAATTCCGAACTAAACATTCTGGAATGTTAACTTAACGCATTCTAAAATCCAAACTGAACATTCCGGAATTGTAATTCCGGAACACATTCTGAATTCCGAACTAAACATTCCGGACATGATAACATAAAACATTCTAAAATCAGAACTTAACATTCCGGAATTGTACTTCCGTAATACATTCTGAATTCCGAACTAATAACATAACACATTCTAAAATCCAAACTGAACATTCCGGAATGTTAACATAACGCATTCCGGAATTGTAATTCCGTAACACATTTTGAATTCCGAAATAAACATTCCGGAATGTTAACATAACGCATTCTAAAATCCAAACTGAACATTCCGGAATTGTAATTCCGTAACACATTCTGTATTCCGAACTAAACATTCCGGAATGTT